>NW_012107363.1:4763070-4772977 GCF_000951045.1 Mandrillus leucophaeus | reverse complement strand
GATTCTCCTGCCTCAGCCTCCCAAGTAGCTGGAACAACAGGTGCACGCCATGACATCTGGCTAATTTTTGTATTTTTAGCAGAGACGGGGTTTCACCATATTAGCCAGGCTGGCCTCGAACTCCTGACCTTGTGATCTGCCTGCCTCAAACTCCCAGAGTGCTGGGATTCAGGCGTGAGCCACTGCACCTGGCCAAAAGACATTGTTCTTAGCAGAATCAACTAACTAACCAAATAAATAAAAATCTAACCTAATTAAAGAAAATAAAAATACAGAAAAATTAATTTCAAGGGGAGAAAAATCATGTAAAGAGAAAAAGATAATGAATACTTTGCAGAAATTTATGAAAATAAACATACAACTTGGATGAAATGCATTTCTAGGAAATGCATTTCTAGGAAAACATAATTTATCAAAACTAACCACAAGTAAAATAGAAGCCTAAATAGGCTATTTTCAAGAGAAGAAGTAAAGTTGTCAAAGTGCTACCCTTCAAAAAAACACCAGGCTCAAACGATTTTACCTGGGAATGTTAGCACACCTTAAAGAGCAAATGAAAGTTTGAATGAGCTTGAAATATTCCAGACTCTAGAAAAACAAAACTTCCCAATTCTTTTTATAAAGCAAGTATAAATTGATACCAAAATCTTACAAAGACCTTATACGAAACTTCATACCAATCTCTTTTATGAATATTAATTCATTAAAAAGCCTTAATAAAATATTACCAAACAGAACCCAACAACACATCAAAAATATCACATCGTAACATAGTGGGGTTTATTTCAGTAATGCATGGATGGTTCAATACAAGGAAATTCACTAACACAATATAATAGATCATGTGAATAGACCCAAAGAAAAAGTAGATCATTTTCATAGATGCTGTAAATTCAACACCCACTTTTTATGCAGTCAATAAAATAAATTAGTTACTCCCTCTTTAGCATGATAAAATATATTTGTCAGCCCAGAAGGCATCATTTTACCTGATAAGGGCACACACTGGAGGGAATAATGTTAAAATTAGGAATAAGAGGATAACCTCTTTCTCTCCCTCCTTCCTTCCTTCCTTCCCTCCTTTTCCTTCCTTCCTTCCTTCCTTCCTTCCCTCCTTCCTTCTGAATTTCTTTATTGAGATGGAGTCTTGCTCGGTTGCCAGGCTGGAGTGCAGTGGCACAATGTCAGCTCACTGCACCCTCTGCCTCCCAGGTTCAAGCGACTCTCCTGCCTCAGCCTCCTGAGTAGCTGGGACTACAGGCACGCACCACCATGCCTGGCTAATTGTTTTGTATTTCAGTAGAGATGAGGTTTCACCATGTTGGTCAGGCTGGTCTCGAACTCCCAACCTCAGGTGATCTGCCTGCCTCAGTCTCCCAAAGTGCTGAGATTACAGGCATGAGCCACTGCACCGGCCCAACTACTTTCAACATTATCCTTAGTAATGATGCTTCTTGACTTACTGTGGGGTTACCTCTGGATGAATCCATAGTAAGTTGAAAATATAAGTAAAAAATGCATTGAATACACCTAACCTACCAAACATCACAGCTGAGCCTAGCCTACCTTAGCTGTGCTCAGACACTGATGTCAGCTTACAATTGGCAAAATCATACAGCAGCACAGTCTACTGCAGAGCATCTGTTGTTTGCCCTTGTGACTGCGTGGCTGCCTGGGAGCTTCCCAGCTTCACAAGACAGTATTGTACAGCATGTCACTCGCCTGGGAAAAGATCAAAGTTGAAAATGTGAAGTATGGTTTCCATTGAATGTGTATTGCTTTTGCACCATCATCAAGTCAAAAAATTTTAGTCGAACCATCCTAAGTTGGGGACCATCTTTATTTTTAGGAGGAACTTCCATGTACATTGATGAGGGACTATAGAATCCGTTTCTATCATCCTGATGAACATAATGAATAAAGCCAGACAAACATAAACATTAACAGAGTAAGCAGCTTTTGGGGCTGAAAGCCAGAAGAGGGTGGGAAAGCAGAGAGAGGGGCCAAACACCAGGGCTGCTTCTGCTTTGGGGGTATTTGCTGATCTGGACAAGATACCGGGAAGGCTGAGCTAAGCCTTCTCTTTTTTTGAAATGGAGTCTCACTTTGTTGCCAGGCTGGAGTGCAGTGGTGCGATCTTGGCTCACTGCAATCTCTGCCTCCTTGGTTCAAGCGATTCTCCTGCCTCAGCCTCCCAAGTAGCTGAGATTACAGGCTCCCACCACTATACCCGGCTAATTTTTGTATTTTTAGTAGGGACGGGGTTTCACCATATTGCCCAGGATGGTCTCGATCTCTTGATGTCATGATCCATCTGCCTTGGCGTCCCAAAATGCTAGGATTATAGGTATGAGTCACCATGCCCTATCTGAGCTAAGCCTCCAGAGCATGGGGGACTAAAAATGAAATCTAGCACATGCCAAGTTTGGGGTCGCAGGCAATTCACTTTCCACTTTGGGGTCCACTTTGGGGTCCACCCCACCCAAGAAGAAGGATGACTTGAAAGTAAACTAGCTCTGAAAGATGGATGGTCCTCTGGGACCATACCAATCCCTTCATATCAACCACATCCAGTTCCTCAAAACTGGAGCTTGGATTAAGATGGCCTAGGACTTCTAGTGTCCCCAGGAGCCCGGCATTGCAAACACAAATCCTCTCTGGAAGAAGGTAATACCTTAAGCTTCATATTACTCGCTAGTAAATTTCAAGTACAATGTCCAGTACACAAACACAAATTACCTGGAACGTGGTATGAGGCCCAATGGATGGGAATTAGCAGAAACTTCAGGCATGAGCAGCAAACCCTCAGAGGCCTGGAATCTATCTAGCGTCTAGATAACGGAGATATGAGATACAGACACTTAGACAACTATGCTTCCCATGTTCAAAGAGGAAATCTGCAAAACTTGAAAGTGTTGGCAGGAAACCAGAAACTATAAAATGTGACAACAGCATACTTAAGAGTCAGTATAAATTACGGTCCTGAAAACTGCAGAATTCCAGAACTTAATGGTAAAGCAACGGTTTAACAGCAGAATAGAAACAGCCAGAGAGAACTAGGAAGTAAGTCAGATGACACTATCCAGAATAAAGCATTGAGAGGCAAAAGAATGGAAAATGCAGAAGAAAGGATATGGTAAGAGGATCTAATATACATTTATTTGGAGTACCAGGGATAGAGAGAAGGAGAACAGAAGCCATGTTTCAAGGACAGTGACTGACAGGCTTCGAAACTGATGAAAGCTATCAGTGCACAAATTCAAAGCCCAGTGAATTCCAAGGAGACAGAAAGAAATCCATACTGTTAAAGCAAGTCCAGATAATGACAAACACCATCAACAATACACAGGACTGGCATAAGATGCATTTAATGGGGACACTCAGAGGCAGAGGGTTTTCAGAAGGAGGCACCTCTCTCCCAAGTTCTTATCATTCCCAGGGCCAGGGACAGCCGGTCACACCATAGGGAGTTCACTAGGAGAGGGATCTGGCTTCTTGTCATTCTGGGTATTTGTAGGGAAATTGGAAGGAAACCGGGCGCGCCTAGCCAATTGCATAGCAGTGGGAGATTTCAGGCTGTGGGGAATGTCTTTGCTGGTGAAAAGAACATTCTGACCTTAGAAATCTTTCACCAAGGGGGATCTGTGTTCCAGAACTTCAGGAACTGGTATCGGTAAGGCTCTGAGCCTTCCTACTGAGCCAGCCTGTTGCTAGGTTACCAAAGGGGACCTCCAGGACCATCCGGCCAACAAGCAGATTTGTCTCTCCTTACACCCCCGGACATACCACTGCAAAACTACAGAAAACCAAAGACAGAGAAAATCTTAAAAGCAGCCAGATGAAAAAACAAGGCACATTAGTTTCAAAGCAGCAGCCATGAAATTGACAGCTGATGTCTCAACAACAACAATGAAAAGTGGAAGACAGGCCTGGTGCGGTGGCTCACACCTGTAATCCCAGCACTTTGGGAGGCCAAGACGGGTGGATCACAAGGTCAGGAGATTGAGACCATCCTGGCTAACATGGTGAAACCCCATCTCTACTAAAAATCAAAAAATTAGCCGGGTGTGGCGGTGGGCACCTATAGTCCCAGCTACTCAGGAGGCTGAGGCGGGAGAATGGCGTGAACCCGGGAGGGGGAGGTTGTAGTGAGCCCAGATCGCACCACTGCACTCCAGCCTGGGCGACAGAGTGAGACTCCATCTCAGGGGGAAAAAAAAAAAAAGAGTGGTAGACAGTGATGAAGTTTCAATCTCTTGAAAGAAAGCAACTGCCACCTTTGATTCGATACCCACCAAAATCCATGAAGAAGGAAGGCAAAATAAAAACACTTCCTGATTGAATTGGAAAGATTTCTGCAATAGAAGACCCTCTGTCGGAGGAATTCTAAAGGATGCTTTCCAGGCAGAAGATAATGACCCCAGAGTAAGGTCAGAGACTCAGGAAAGAAATGGAGAGTGATAAAAATGGAAAATACGGGGGCCAATTTAAACAAAAGCTGACATCTCTACAACTGTTGGGTCTATATCTTTTGCGACATGTATGTGTGTGTGGTTTTTTTAGTTTTATATTTTTTCGAGATGGACTCTCATCTCACTCTGTCGCCCAGACTAGAGTGAAGTGGCACGATCTCGGTTCACTGCAACCTCTGCCCCTTGGGATCAAACAATTCTCCTACCTCAGCCTTCTGAGTAGTTGAGATTACAGGTGCCTGCCACAATGCCTGGTTAATTTTTGTATTTTTAGTAGAGATGGGATTTCTCCATGTTGGCCAGGCTGGTCTTGAACACCTGACCTCAGGTGATCCACCTGCCTGAACCTCCCAAAGTGCCAGGATTACAGGCGTGAGCCACTGCGTCTGGCCTGTGTGTGTCTTTGTATGGAATTAAAACACATGGCAATAATACCCTCCAAATTGGGAGAAACCAAAAATAGCATTTAAATGTTGTAAGCTCCCCGCATGATCAAGGAGAGAATAGATTTATATTAGATTTTGATACCTGGAGGATGAACGTTGTAATTTCTAGGGTGACCATGAAAAGAAGAGACAACAATGTATGACTTTTCATTTTTTTTGAGATGGAGTCTTACTCTGTCACCCAGGCTGGAGTGTTGTGGTGTGATCTTGGCTCACTGCAGCCTCTGCCTCCTGGGTTCAGGCCATCCTCCCACCTAGGCCTCCAGAGTAGGTGGGATCACAGGCACCTGCCACCACACCTGGCTAAATTTTTTTTTAATGTTTAGTAGACATGGGGTTTCACCGTATTGGCCAGGCTGGTCTTGAACTCCTGACTTCAGGTGATCTGCCTGCCTCTGCCTCGCAAAGTGCTGGGATTACAGGTGTGAGCCATCGCGCCTGGTCAACAGTGATCACTTTCAAACTAACAGAGGTTCAAAAATAAAATCAAACTTAAATCAACCAAAACCCAGGTAATGGAGTCGGTAGGATATACAGAAAGACTGACCTCATGTATATCAATGATTACAGTTAATATTAATGAAGAAAATGCTCCAGTGAAAAAACAAGGGTTGTCAGACAAAGACCCCACATAAGAAGCTCTTTACCAGCGGTGCACCTAGAACCTAAGGAAACAGGAAAGATGAAGGAGGACGCGCCCCCTCCGCTGTCCTGCGCTTCAGCCATCGTATGAGACCTGAAAGGTTTCTGTCTGCAGCTGGGCCCGTGCTCCTTACCAGCTCCTGGCTTCCTTCTCTGGAAGGTTCTTGCCTGCTTTGCCCTCACACCCGCTCCTCTCTCAGCCCTCTCAGGGGTGGGGCTGGGGGCCACCAAGGAGCCCCCTCTGCTCTCCAGTTGCCCGGCTGCTCCTCAGTTACCCCCGGGGTCTGCGTCAGGGTTTCCTTCTTTTCCAGTCCCACCCCGCGTGCATCCCACCTGGTCTTGGGTTGGGGCTGCCCCCGCTTACTGCCCCCTGCCCAGGCTGGTGTGCACCCCCTCTGGCTGCTTCAGCGCCTTCTCTCTCTCCTTGGCAGGACAGGCGCAGACATGTTACCAGGTGTTACCGGGTGTTATGCTTAGCTCCGCGCCCAGTGAGATTCTCTGTGGCCCAGGCTGGAGGGCAGTGGCCCGATCTCGGTTCACTGCAAGCTCCGCCTCTCGGGTTCACGCCATTCTCCTGCCTCAGCCTCCTGAGTAGCTGGGACTACAGGCGCCCGCCACCACGCCCAGTTAATTTGTGTGTGTGTGTTTGTGTGTATTTTTAGTAGAGAGGGGGTTTCACCATGTTAGCTGGGATGGTCTCGATCTCCTGACCTCATGATCCGTCCGCCTCGGCCTCCCAAAGTGCTGGGATTACAGGCTTGAGTCACCGCGCCCAGCCCTGAGATTCTTTTATTTCACAGTCTTCCCCCTGAGTAGTTTGTATTCATTGCTGAAAATTTGAAAAATATGGAAAAGCACAAAGATTAAGATATAAACTGCCCTCAATTCCCCTGCCCAGAGAGAGTCACTGCTATGACTTGGTGAGTAGGAACCTTATTTCTCTCTCTCTCTCTTTTTTTTTTTTTTTTTAAGATAGAGTCTCTCGCTCTGTCGCCCAGGCTGGAGTGCAGTGGCTCAATCTCAGCTCACTGCAACCTCCACCTCCTGGGTTCAAGTGATTCTCCTGCCTCAGCCTCCTGAGTAGCTGGGATTACAGGCACCTGCCACCACGCCTGGCTAATTTTTGTATTTTTAGTAGAGACGGGGTTTCACCTTGTTGGTCAGGTGGACTCGAACTCCTGACCTCAGGTGATCAGCCCACCTCGGCCTCCCAAAGTGCTTGGATTACAGGCGTGAGCCACTGCGCCTGGCCTTCATCGCTTTTCTATGTATGTGTATGCTGTTTTTTCTTTAGAAAGGGGGAGGTTATCGGGCTGTACATGGTGTGTAATCGGCTAACATGTTGTAAGCCTTTCCCTGTGTCACAAGTGCTCATCCGGAACAGGATTCTAATGACTGCCTGTGGCTATGTCGGGATTCATTTAACTCAGCGCCTTCTGCCCAGCATCTATCTTTTTTCCATCTTTTGTCCTAAGTGTTGCTATAATAAATCATTGATCACACACGCCTGTTTGCATAGGATAAATTACGGGAAACGTTTTCACTGTTCAGGCACTGTGCCCATTTTTAGGCTTTGGAGACACCATGCCAGACTGCTCAGTATTGATCTTTAATCACTCTTTTCAGATGATGCCAAACTTTTCTGTGAACTTTAAAAACCTGTGTCTTGACAGTCCCTTTCTGTAAGTCTTTCACATTAGATTTCCTGTCAGGATGATAGTCAGTTCTAGGCAGATGATGATTTTTCAGCCATGGCTGAAGGAGTTGTGATTTGTTGTGGTCATGTAAAGTCCTGATGACCCATCACCTCCCTGGACGGGTTGAAATAATTTGGTTTAGGAGCATAACAGAATGACCTGGAGTCACAGCAGCTCAGACAGAACAGAAGTGTATTTTTCTCAGATGAAAGAATTACCGGCCAGGTTGGAATGACAGCTGCACACAGTCATCTGGACCCCCTCCTTCCAGCTCCCATCACCCCAGGATATGGCTTTTGTGCTCATGATCCAAAATGGCTGCTCATGTCCCAGCCAACACATCCCATTCCAGGGAGCAGGAAAAAGGTGGGTGCATCCCTTCATTTTATGTACTTCCTTTCTAGAAATACTACTCATGACTTCTGCTTGCATCTCCTTGGCTAGCACTTATTTAGTTATATGGCCATAGCTAGCTGAAGGAAAGACAGGGACTCTCGTACACTAGCTCAGAGGCAAACTGCTCAGATAAAAAGGTCTTTAAAGAAGGTCAGAGCAACTGTTAGGGTGCAACTCTATTACCTATTGCTATGGGATGAACTGTGTCCCTCATTCAGGTGGAAGTCCTAACCCCCACAACCTCAGAATGGGACTGTATTTGGAGATAGTTTCTTTAAGGAGGTAAGGAGGCTAAAATGAGATCATTAGGGTGGGCCATAATCCAATCTGACTGATGTCTTACAAGAAGAGATTAGGACACGGACATGCATGGAGGGATGGCCACGTGAGGACACCGGGAGAAGGCGGCCGTCTGCTAGTCAAGGACAGGGCTCAGGAGAGCTCAGGAGAAACCAACCTTACCGACACCTTCATCTTGGACTTCTAGCCTCCAGGACCATGAGAAGATACATTTCTGTTGTTTAAGCTGCCTGGTCCGTGGTACTTTGTTATGGCAGCCCAAGCAAATGAATACACTCATCTGCTGCTGGGACAAATCACCCCAGCACGGTGGCTTGGCAGCACACGTGTCTAGTCATATAGTTATATGTAGTTACATGTAGAGCCATATGTATAGTCACAAAGTTCTGTGGGTCAGGAATCTTAACCAGCTCTGCTTCTCGCCAGGGTTCAGTCAAATACCAGCTGCTTCCCACGAGAGCTCAGCCAGGGAAGGGTCCACTTCCAATCTCACGTGGCGTTGGCAGGATCAAGTTCCTCGTGGCCTGCTGCACTGAGAGCCTCAGTTCTCACTGCCTGTTGGCCAGAAGCCGCCTTTATGTCCTTGCCATGTGGGCCTGTCCAACATGGCAGCTGACTTCATCAGAGCGTCCATGCCAAGAAGGCACCAGGGAGACTGAAGTCATACCCTTTTGTGATCTAGTCATGGAGTGACATTCCATCACCTTTGCCCTGTTACATTGGTTAGAAGCAGGCCACGAGGTACAGCCCGCACTCACGGGGAGGGGTCATACAAGGGTGTCAATACCACGAGGCGAGGGGTGCTTGGGCCATCTTACGAGTCTGCCCTCTGAGGTAACTAACAGCCTTGAGGCCCGGTACAGTGGACAAAGTCCCTTATTAACAGCAGAGAACTGGGAACTTTATTTATTTATTTATTTAATTTATTTTTGAGACAGAGTCTCACTCTTGTTGCCCAGGCTGGAGTGCAATGGCATGATCTCGGCTCACTGCAACCTCCACCTCCCGGGTTCAAGCAATTCTCCTGCCACAGCCTCCGGAGTAGCTGGGACTACAGGCACACACCACTACGCCGGGCTAATTTTTGTATTTTTAGCAGAGACAAGGTTTCGCCATGTTTGGCCAGGCTGGTCTCGAACTCCTTACCTCTGGTGATCTGCCTGCCTTGGCCTCCCAAAGTGTTGGGATTACAGGCGTGAGCCACCGCACCCAGCTGGAACTTAATTTTTTTAAAGACCGTGTTGCTCTATTGCCCAAGCTGGAGTGCAGTGGTGCAACCATAGCTCACTTGCAGCCACAAATTCCTGGCTTCAGGTGATCCTCCTACATCAGTCTCCCAAGAACTGGGAACTAATGGCTGTTTCTCTGCTGTCCTTCTCAAGAGAAGGGAGGGAGACAATGCTGGGTTTCCCTTTGGGACAGGCTCTGAGACAAGGTGGAAGTGCTGCTTGTGGCCACAGAGCAGGGGACTCTGGGTTGCAGGTGTGGCCTGGCTTGAGTAGGCTTTAGTGGGCTTCTCTCTGCCTGCACCACCCCCGGGCTGGGTGGTTGTCTCTGAGGCCAACCCTACTCCTTAATGGGCAGGCTGGACAGCTGCCCTCTCTGTTTGCCCCTCTACCACCCAAAAGGCGGGAGGCTCTGGAGACCAGGACCCTGCCTGCGCCGGCCTGTGCCCCAGGCGTGAGGGGGTGCCCCACAGATCTCTGCTGAGCTGAGGCTGAATGGCACCCCTTGGGGGTCCTGCCAGGTCAGAGCAGGGTGCTTTCCCATATAGAAACGCCCCCAGGTCGGGACTCATTCCTGTGGGAGGCGTCTTGTGGCCACAGCTGCTTCTCGCTGCACTAATCACAGTGCCTCTGTGGGCAGCAGGCGCTGACTACCCGGGCCTGCCTCAGACCCTCTCCTCCCTTCCGGGGCGCTGCGCTGGGACCGATGGGGGGCGCCAGGCCTGTGG
>NW_012107363.1:4728643-4761205 GCF_000951045.1 Mandrillus leucophaeus | reverse complement strand
TGGCGGAACCCTGCAGCCTGCGGGCCGGCGACACGAACCCTCCCGGCCCCGCAGCGACAGAGTGACCAAGCAACCCAGAGCCCATGAGGGACACCCGCCCCCTCCTGCGGCGAGACCTTCCCCCACTTCAGCCCCGGTCCCGCACTTGGGTCTTGTCCTCCCGCGAGGGGAGGCAGAGCCTCGTTGGGACCTGTCCTGAATTCACGGAGGGGAGTCACGGCCTCAGCCCTCTCGCCCTTCCCAGGGTGCGAAGAGTTGGGGCGAAAACTTGTTTCTTTTTATTTGCGAGAAACTGGGGCGGGGGTTTAACTGTGTTGTGAAGAGAACTTGGAAGAGCCGAGATTTGCTCAGGGCCACTTCCCTCATCTAGTCAGAAAGGGAAGAGGGCTGGGGGCGCGGGACACCTCGAGAGGAGGCGGGGTTTGGAGCTGGAGAGATGTGGGGGCAGTGGATGACATAATGCTTTTAGGACGCCTCGGCGGGAGTGGCTGGGGTGGGGGGCGGGGAGTGAGGGCGCGTCCAATGGGAGATTTATTTTCCAAGTGGCACTTAAAACAGCCTGAGATTTGAGGCTCTTCCTACATTCTCAGGGCATTTCATTTAGTTCATGATCGCGGTGGTATAACACGATTTTAAGCACCACCTAAGAGACCTGCTCATCTAAGCGCAAGTTAGTGTGCAGGCATTTGAATGAGTTGTGGTTGCCAAATAAGTGGTGAACTTACGTGGTATTAATAAAATTATCTTAAATATTAGGAAGAGTTGATTGAAGTTTATTGCCTATTTGTGTTGGGAATAAAACTAACACGTTGCTGAGGGGGAGGTTAATTGCCGAGGGATGAATGAGGTATACCTTTTACCAGTATTGCAGTCAGGCTTGCCAGAATATGGGAGGTCTGCAGACTCCGTGGACATCTCAGATGTGCCAGTGAAAGGGTTTCTGTTTGCCTCATTGCTGACAGCTTGTTACTTTTTGGAAGCTAGAGGTCTCTGTTGCTTGTTCTTGGGGAGAATTTTTGAAACAGAAAAAGAGACCATTAAAACATCTAGCGGAACCCCAGGACGTGGGAGTGTGTGCTGAGTGTTTAGCAGGATTTAGGAAGTACTCCGCTGCAGTTCAGGCCTTTCTCTTACCTCTCAGTGTTCTATTTCCGATCTGGACGTGTATCAGATGGCATCTGATAAGAATATCTCTATTAAGACTGATTAATTTTTAGTAATATTTCTTGTTCTTTGTTTCTGTTATGATCCTTGCCTTGTCTTGAAAGTTTAATTAGAAGAGGAGGATTTGGAGAGCAGTGTTAGCTTATTTGTTAGAATAAAATTTAGGAATAAATTCTTCTAAAGGATGGAAAAACTTTTTGGATATTTAGAGAAATTTTTAAACAATTTGGCTTATCTCTTCAGTAAGTAATTTCTCATCCTTCCAGAAATTTACTGTAGTGCCTTTCTAGGAGGTAGGTGTCATAGAAGTTCACACGTTGCATGTATCTTGTGTAAACACTAAACTGGGCTCCTGATGGGAAGGAAGACCTTTCTGCTGGGCTGCTTCAGACACTTGATCATTCTGAAAATATGCCGTCTCTTTCCTATGCTGATTTGATAGAACCTGCGTTTGCTTATCTTCAAAATATAGGTATCAAGAAATTTCCTTTGCTGCCTTTACAAAGGAGATAGATTTTGTTTCATTACTTTATTTTAAGGTAATATATGATTACCTTATTTTAAAAATTTAATCAGGCCTGGCAAGGTGGCTCATGCCTTTAATCCGAGCACTTTGGGAGGCTTAGGCGGACGAATCACCTGAGGTCAGGAGTTCGAGACCAGTCTGGCTAACATGGTGAAAACCCATCTCTACTAAAAATACAAAAATTAGTTGGTCATGGTGGCACGTGCCTGTAATGCCAGCTACCTGGGAGGCTGAGGCGGGAAAATCGCTGGAACCCGGGAGGCAGAGGCTGCAGTGAGCTGAGACTGCACCACCGCACTCCAGCCTGGGCGACAGAGCCAGACTCTTGTCTCAAAAAAAAAAAAAAAAAAAAAAAAATTATTATTTTTGCATAAGTAATACATTAACATGACACAAATTCCATAATTACAAAAGAGCAATACTTAAAATATCTTCCTTCCACCCCTTTCATCTGAGTACCTAACTTTGTCCCCAAGAACAAGCACTATTACAGTCCCTCCTGTGTCCTGCCAGATATAATCTATGCCTATTGTAAGATAGATTTAAAATGCTGTAAAAATAAAAGTAGTTTACAGTAATAATTTTTTTTCTTTATTTTTTTTGAGATATAGTCTCACATTGTCACCCAGGCTGGAGTGCGGTGGTATGATCTTGGCTCACTGCAACCTCCACCTCCCAGATTCAAATGATTCTCCTGCCTCAGCCTCCAGAGTAGCTGGGATTACAGGTGCCCACCACCATGTCCAGCTGATTTTTGTATTTTTAGTAGAGATGGGGTTTCACCATGTTGGCCAGGCTGGTCTTGAACTCCTGACCTCGTAATCCGTCCACCTCGGCCTCCCAAAGTGCTGGGATTACAGGTGTGAGCCACTGCCCCTAGCTAGAATAATAACTTTTAAAGGTTCTTAGCATTCTCTGAAATCAACTGCATTAGGTTTATTTATAGCTATTTTAAATAAAATGCATATTTGTCATATTTGTATGTATTTTGCTGTTGAGAAAGGAGGTATTCACTAATTTTGAGTAACAAACACTGCTCACAAAGTTTGGATTTTGGCATTTCTGTTCATGTGCTTTAGCCAAAAAATCCTCTTCTCAAAGTAAGATTGACTAAAGCAATTTAGAAAGTATCTGTTTTTATGGCTCTTGCTCTTTTGTGTGGAACTGTGGTGTCATGCCATGCATGGGCCTCAGTCTAAGTATGAGCGTATGTGCTCTGCTCAGCATACAGGATGTGGGAGTTCCGTGTAGGGCTGGCCACAGTTTCTGCAAATCTAGCATGCTTGGGAGGGTCCTCACAGTAATTAGGAGGCAACTGATACTTGCTTCTGGCACTTCCTTATTCTCCTTCAGATTCCTATCCGGTGTTTCCCTGACTTTATTCATTCATCAGTAAATATTTACTAAACATGTACTATGTACCTAGCACTGTTCTAGATGCAGGGCTCAGCAGTGAGCAGACAAAGCTGTGCCCTCATGAAGCTTTCATTCTAATGAAGGACATAGACAATAAGCAAGATAGATAAGTAAAATATACAGTATGTTAATAAGTGGAGGAATGTCAAAGCAGGGAAGGGGATAGGGAAATGTCAGGGTTAATCAATTGTTAACTTATTTTTATTAAAAAAAATTTTTTTAAGGGCTTTCCAGCAAAACCCAGAAAGCCTGCTGGACAACTTCCAAAAAAACTGTAGCACTAAGTGTTGACATTTTTATTTTATTTTATTTTATTTTGTTTTGTTTTGTTTTTTGAGGCAGTCTTGCTTTGTCAGCCAGGCTGCAGTGCACTGGTGTGATCTTGGCTCACTGCAACCTCTGCCTGTTGGGTTCAAGCGATTCTTATGCCTCAGCCTCCTGATTAGCTGGGATTATAGACATGCACCGTCACGCCTGGGTAATTTTTTTTTTTCCCCCCTGAGACAGAGTCTTGCTCTGTCGCCCAGGCTGGAGTGCAGTGGCACAATCTTGGCTCACTGCAAGCTCCGCCTCCCAGGTTCACGCCATTCTCCTGCCTCAGCCTCCCAGGTAGCTGGGACTACAGGCGCCTGCCACCACGTCCAGCTAATTTTTTGTATTTTTAGTAGAGATGGGGTTTCACTGTGTCAGCCAGGATGGTCTTGATCTCCTCACCTCGTGGTCCGCCCGCCTCGGCCTCCCAAAGTGCTGGGATTACAGGCGTGAGCCACCGCGCCCGGCCTGTAATTTTTTTTTTTTTTTGAGACAGAGTCTTGCTTTGTTGCTAGGCTGGACTGCAGTGGTGTGGTCTTGGCACACTGCAACCTCTGCCTCCCGGGTTCAAGCGATTCTCCTGCCTCAGCTTCCCGAGTAGCTGGGACTACAGGCACGTGCCATTACGCTCGGCTAATTTTTGTATATTTAGTAGAAACGGGGTTTCACCATGTTAGCTGAGATGATCTCGATCTCTTGACCTCGTGATCCGCCCGCCTCGGCCTCCCAAAGTGCTGGGATTACAGGTGTGAGCCACTGCGCCTGACCACGCCTGGGTAATTTTTGTATTTTTAGTAGAGACGGGATTTCACCACGATGGCCAGACTGGTCTCGAACTCCCAGCCTCATGTGATCTGCCTGCCTAGGCCTCCCAAAGTGCTAGGATTACAGGCATGAGCCACCATGCCTGGCCAGTGTTGATATTTTAAATAGGGTGTTCAGGGAAGGTCCACTGAGGTGACATCTGTTTTTTGGGGGGGAGTGGTGGGACAGGGCCTTGCTCTTTAACCCGGGCTGGAATGCAGCATCACAATCGTAGCTTACTGCAGCCTTGAACTCCTGGGCTCCAGTGATCCTCCCACCTTGACCTCACAACGTGTTGGGACTGTAGGTGTGAGTCACCATGCCTGGCCAGATGGTGGCTTTGAGTAAAGACCTCAGGCGAGTTAAGAGTCTAGCGTAAAGGTGTATGGAGTAGGGGTATTCCAGATAGGGGGAACAGGTCCAAAGTCTTCCTGTTTGAGGAATAGCAAGGGTGCCATTTTAGTTGGGTGAATTGAGTGAGGGCGACATTTGTAGTAAGAGGTAAAGTCCAGGAGGTCAAGGGAGTGCCATATCAGACCAATACTACTTGCCTTGTAGATGGAATAAAGATGTTGGCATTTATGTGAGAGAGATGGGATGTCACTGGAGGATGAGAGCAGAGGAGTAGCATGATCTGAATTTCATTCTTAAGTGAACTCTGGCTGACAACAGAGTGAAGGGGAACATGGACAAAAGCAGAAACCAGTTAGGAAGCCACTGCAGTGCTCAGATAAGCGTGGTGAGTTCTGTCAGGGTACCGGCTGTGGGCAGTGTGAGGAATGACTGGATTTTGAATGCAGAAGCAACTGTACTTGTTGAACTCTGCTAAGTATAACTATTTAGCAGTAGCTGGCATTATCAGTTAGGTTTGTATTCAGCTGCAAGTAACAGAAAATCCTGCTGCAATAGCTTAAACTGGTAACAAGCAAGAGCTTATCAGAAGACAAAAATAAGTCTGTTTGGGGAAATTCAACAATAAGTTAAGGAACCCAGGCTCTTTCTTTTTTTTTTGAAATGGAGTTTTGCTCTTGTCACCCGGGCCGGAGTGCAATGATGCGATCTTGGCTCACTATAACCTCCGCCTCCTAGGTTCCAGTGATTCTTCTGCCTCAGCCTTCCAGGTATCTGGGATTAAGAGGCGCACGCACACCACCATGCCCAGCTAATTTTTGTATTTTTAGTAGGCACGGGGTTTCATCATGTTGGCCAGGCTGGCCTCGAACTCCTGACCTTAGGTGATCAACCCGCCTCAGCCTGCCAAAGTGCTGGGATTACAGGTGTGAGCCACTGCACCCGGTCAGAACCCAGGCTCTTTCTTACACTTAACTTGCAAACCCTTGTTCTCATTCTTTTCCCTTTGTATTTTTATTGTCGAATTGTAACAGTTATTTGTATATTCTGGATACTGGATTCTTATCAGATAGATGATTTGTGAAAACATTCTCTCTTCCTTTGGATTGTCTTTTTACTTTCTTGATCGTGTCTTTTGAAGTGTGAAAGTTTTTAATTTTGATAAAGTCTAGTTTATCTAGTTTGTCTTTGGTTGCTATGCTTTAAGTGTCATATCTAAGAAATCATTGTCTAATCCAAAGTCAAAAAGGTTTACCTGTATGTTTTCTTCTAAGAATTTTAGAGTTTTGCATTTAGGTCTGATCCATTTTGAGTTAATTTTTATATGTGGTTCAGGTAGAAGTCCAACTTCATTCTTTTGCATGTGGTTATTCAGTTGTCCCAGCACAGTTTGTTGAAGAGACTGTTCTTTCCCCATGGAATTGTCTTAGCATCCTTGTTGAAAATTCATTGTCCTTGATTGTATAGATTTATTTCTTGACTCTCAGTTCTACCTATTGGTCTTTATGTTGATCCTGTGCCAGTACCATACAGTCTTGATGACTGAAGTTTGTGTCACAATTTAAATTCATGAAATGTGAGTTCTCCAACTTTGTTCTTTCTCAAGATTGATTTGGCCATGCTGGGTCCCTTGCATTTCCATACGGATTGTAGGATCAGCTTGTCAATTTCTACAAAGAAGCCAAGGAGGATTCTGAGAGGGATTGTGTTGAATCTGTAGATCAACTTGGGGAGTATTACCATCTTAACAGTATTGTCTTCCATCTCTGAACATGGGCAAACTTTGTGTAAATGGTCAGATTTAGGTATTTCAGGCTATGTGGGCACAATGTCTCTGTCACAGCTACTCAGCTCTGCCATTGTAGCGTGAAATAGCCATAAGCAATATGTATGAGTGTCTGTGTTCCAATGTAATTTTATTAATGACAAGGAAATTTGAATTTCGTGTAATTTTCACCTGTCATGAAATATTATTTGGTTTTTTTGGTCAATCATTTAAAAATGTAAAAACTTTTCTTAGCTTTTGAACTGGCCAAACATATGCAGGTTATAATTTTCCCACTCCTAGGTTAAAATATGATAGGACCACCTTTGAAAAGCATTTTTTTTTTTTGAGATGGAGTTTCGCTTTTGTTGCCCAGGCTGGAGTGCAGTTGCGCGATCTCGGGTCACCACAACCTCTGCCTCCCAGGTTCAAGTGATTCTCCTGCCTCAGCCTCCCAAGTAGCTGGGATTACAGGCATGTGCCACCATGCCCGGCTAATTTTGTATTTTTAGTAGAGACGGGGTTTCTCCAGGTTGGTCAGGCTGGTCTCGAACTCCTGACCTCAGGTGATCTGCCCGCCTCGGCCTCCCAAAGTGCTGGGATTACAGGCGTGAGCCACTCTGCCCAGCCAGAAAGCATTTCTTTTTTGGCTGTTTTGTTGTTGTTTTTTTAATTAACTAGTTTTGAAAATTATAGAAGTTACACATATACGTTATAAAAACATCTCCAAGCAGCACAGAAGATGAACAACAAAGCCCTTCTTGCAGGTCTGTCATCTTTGTCTAACTTCCTCAGAACAAACGTATTTCTTGTGTCTTCTTCCCAGATTTTAATGTCATCTTTGTCTAACTTCCTAAGAACAAAAGTATTTCTTGTGTCTTCTTCCCAGATTTTAATGTGCATATACAAGCATTTAAATATGTCATTTTTTGTTGGCTTGACTGAGATCACATTACATACGTATTTTTTTACTTAACAATGTGTCGTGGACATTGTTCCATAGCAGTCTCTGTAATTCTTATTAATTGCTATGTAATATTGTAGAATTTCTTTTTAAAAGAGGACTTTTGGAGATGTAAAGGCAAAGGTCTCCCATTATTCTGGCTGTACAACGTTCTGGTGACATATTCTCTCTACCCTGAGAGGTCCCCATACCCATCACCTCCATTTCCTGTAAATAAGTCAACCACTTGGTAAACTACCTTTGAATGGATCCACACTCAAAACATTTAGTCTTATTCAGACAACAAGGAGGAAAAATAAAATACCTTATAAAGCACTGTTTCATATGTATTAAATTGGATCAATTTGCGTGCTAGAATGTATGTTAGAGACATGATATGCCCATAGGTCCTTGCTATCACGGTGAGGTCTCAGGGACAGCAGTTTGGTATCATTTGGGATCTCATAAGCAGACTCTGTCTGCCTGACTTAACAAATCGGAGTCTGCGTTTTACCAGGTTCAGTGAGTGACTTACATGCACATTGGAGTTTGGGAAGCTCCACTGTAGGTGCTTAGACCTTACCTTTGTTGTTGCTAATAACAATGCAAGCATTTGGGAGGAAGACCTGTGTTGCTCGTATGTGTCCAGGTGTAGCTGAGGTGGCCTTGCTTGTCTGCTGTAGGGCCATTGAGCATTTGTGTAGCTGTGATGAATGAGCTGAGGTGAGCCTGCGGAGAGCTCCCAGCCATTGGTAGTGGGACTCGCTTAGATGAACTAGAAGGACCTGAGCATCCACTTGGGGGAAAAACAACCGAATGAAGGGAGAGGCAACATGCAGTTTTATTGAGGGTACGAAGGAGAGCTGTGGTTAGAAGGTGACATTTGAGTGGAAAGGGGGCAAGCCATGTGTGGAGCGGGAGAAGAGAGGTCCAGGCAGAGTTAACAGAAGGCAGAAATGCTTTCCATGTTTGAAAACTAGGAAGGATGCCAGTGGCTGAAGTAAGATGAAGGACAGAAATAGGGGATGAGGCTTCGAGAGATGAGAGGTTAGAGATGAGGGTCTTGTGCACCAAGATAAGCTTGTGTGGTCAAAACAAGTAGTTTAGTTTTTGTTTTTAAAAGATCACTTTGGCTGGGTGCAATGGTTCATGCCTGTAATACCAGTACTTTGAGAGGCTGTGGTGGGAGGATTGCCTGAAGCCAGGGGACCAGCGTAGCCAACATAGCAGCACCTATAAGGTCTCTACAAAAAACTTTTAAAAATTAGCTGGGTGTAGTGGTGTGTGCCTGTAGTCCCAGCCACCCCGGAGGCTGAGGAGGCTGGAGGGTTGCTTGAGTCCAGCAGTTTGAGGCTGCAGCGAGCAATGATTGTGCCACTGCACTACAGCCTGGGCATGAGAGTGAGACCCTGTCTCTAAATATATGTGTATATGTAAAAGAAAAGATCACTTTGACAACACCACATGCTGGTGAGGATTTAGAAAAACTAGGTCACTTATTGCTGGTGGGAATATAATATAGTACGGCCACTCTGGAAAACAGTTTGGCAGTTTCTCATAAAACTGAACGTACAATTAGTATACAACCCAGCAACTCCTGCAATCCTGGGCATTAATCCTAGAGAAATGAAGCCTTCATGTTCACATAAAAACCTATACTCAAGTGTGCATAGCAGCTTTACCCATAATATCTAAGAACTGGAATCAGCTCAGATGTCCTTCTACAGGTGAATGGTTAAACTACTCAGTAATAAAAAGGCATGATCTACTGATAGCATGCAACAGTGTAGGTGAAGTTATGCTAATGAAAAAAGCCAATCCCAAAAGGTTACATATTGTATGATTCTATGTATATAACGTTTTGGCAGTGACACAGTTTTAGGGATGGAGAATAGATTAGTGGTTGCCTGGGGTTAGAGATGGGGTTGTAGAGTAGGTTAGGGGTGGCAGAGGAGAGAAAAGAGAGGGAGGTGAGTGTGGTTATAAAAGGACAACACAGGGGGATACTTGTAACAGAAATGCTTTGTCTTTTTTTTTTTTTTTTTTTTTTGCAGACAGAGTCTTGCTCTGTTGCCCAGGCTGGAGTGCAGTGGCGTGATCTTGGCTCACTGCAATCTCTGCCTCCTGGGTTCAAGCTATTCTCCCATCTCGGCCTTCTGAGTAGCTGGGACTACAGGTGCACACCACCATGCTTGGCTAATTTTATTTTATTTTATTTTTTTTGAGACAGAGTCTTACTCTGTATCCCAGACTGGAGTACAGTGGTGTGATCTCGGCTCACTGCAGCCTCTGCCTCTGGGGTTCAAGCGATTCTCCTGCCTCAGCCTCCTGAGTAGCTGGGACTACAGGTGCACACCACCATGCTTGGCTAATTTTATTTTATTTTATTTTTTTTGAGACAGAGTCTTACTCTGTATCCCAGACTGGAGTACAGTGGTGTGATCTCGGCTCACTGCAGCCTCTGCCTCTGGGGTTCAAGCGATTCTCCTGCCTCAGCCTCCTGAGTAGCTGGGACTACAGGTGCATGCCACCATGCCCGGCTAATTTTTGTATTTTTAGTAGAGACAGGGTTTCACCATGTTGGCCAGGGTGGTCTTGAACTCCTCACCTCATGATCCGCCCACCTTGGCCTCCCAGAGTGCTGGGATTACAAGGATTTTTGTGTTTTTTGTAGAGATGGGGTTTCATTATGATGGCCAGGTTGGTTTTGAGCTCCTGACCTCCTGTGATCTGCTGGCCTCAGCCTCCCAAAGTGTTGGGATTATAGACGTTGAGCCACTGCACTCGGCCAAGGAAAGAGATGCTTTGTCTTGACTGTGGTGGTGTATAGAAATTTTATAGAACTAAGGCTGGGCACTCCTGTAATCCCAGCACTTTGGGAGGACGAGGCAGGCAGATCGTGAGTTCAGGAGATGGAGACCATCCTGGCTAACATGGTGAAACCCTGTCTCTGCTAAAAATACAAAATATTGGCCGGGCGTGGTGGCTCACGCCTATAATCCCAGCACTTTGGGAGGCTGAGGCAGGCAGATCATGAGGTCAGGAGATCGAGACCATCCTGGCTAACACGGTGAAACCCCGTCTCTACCAAAAATGCAAAAGCAAAATTAGCCGGGCGTGGTGGTGGTGGGCGCCTATAGTCCCAGCTACTTGGGAGGCTGAGGCAGGAGAGTGGCGTGAACCCGGGAGGCAGAGCTTGCAGTGAGCTGAGATCCGGCCACTGCACTCCAGCCTGGGCGACAGAGTGTGACTGTCTCAAAGAAAAAAAAAAAAAGAAATTGTATAGAACTAAATACGCAAATGAACAACAATAAAACTTGAAAATCTAAGTAAGATCACTGGATTGTATCAGTGTCAATATTCTGGTTGTGATAATGTACCATATTAAATAGTTTTGCAAAGTGTTACCACTGGGGAAAACTGGATAAAGGGCACACTAGATCTCTGTTATTTCTTACAACTGCACGTGAACCAATAATTATCTTAAAAAAACTTCAATTCAAAAAAGTCTGCCCTGATCCAGCTGGGAGGCTACTGAAGTAATCAAAGCTAGACATGCTGGTGTCTTGTGACTGGTAGCAGTGCTGATGGTAAGTGGTCAGATTCTGGATCTCTTGGAGAAAGATCTGACAAGATTTGTAGATTCTTTAAAAAAAATGAGATTAGGCCAGGCACAGTGGCTCACGCTTGGGAGGCCGAGGAGGGCGGATCACAAGGTCAGGAGTTCGAGACCAGCCTGACCAACACGGTGAAATGCCATCTCTACTAAAACTACAAAAATTAGCTGGCATGGTGGTGCGCACCTGTAATCCCAGCTACTCAGGAGGCAGAGGCAGGAGAATCGCTTGAACCCGGGAGGTGGAGGTTGTGCCACTGCACTTCAGCCTGAGCGACAGAGCAAGACTCCATCTAAAAAAAAAAAAAAGAATTATAATTCACATACCATAAAATTAACCATTTTTAGAATTAGTTCTTTGATAATTTATAAAATGTGATTATAGAATGCTGTAGTGTCCTTGAGTTTACATGCCCCTCCTTACACTTGTGTGCCTGTGCAGATGCCTTGATTTCACAATTAGAGGAGGCTGACTGAGATTTGTTTAATTTTTTTTTTTTTGAGGCAGAGTCTTGTTCTGTCCCCCAGGCTAGAGTACAGTAGCGCAATCTTGGTGCACTGCAACCTCCGCCTCCTGGGTTCAAGCAATTCTTATGCCTCAGCCTCCCGAGTGCCTGGGATAACAGGCGCCAGCCCCCACGCCCAGCTATTTTTTGTATTTTTAGTAGAGACGGGATTTCACCATGTTGACTGGGCTGGTCTCAAACTCCTGACCTCAGATATCTGCCGCCCCAGCCTGCCAAAGTGCTGGGATTACAGGCGTGAGCCACACCTGGCCGTTTGTTTTAATTTTTAAGGTGAAGTTAAAGTGACTGCATTTACCAAAAGTGGTTGAGAAGCCAGGACTGTTCTTATCCTGTTTTTCCAGTTCTTGCTCAGAGCAAGGTGGTTTATTTTTCACTTAATTACCACACTTACTTTTCATGTAGAACAAGTCAGTTTGAGTTATCAGTTTATCATCTAACTAAATTCCATGGGGGAAGGAATTAGTTTTAGTTTCTTAAACTTCCAAGGTTGCTTATTGGACAAAATGAGATAGCAAGGCGGTGTTTTTAAGTTAGATTTTTTATTTCTTTGGTAATATAATTTTCTCAAAAACTTAGTAGTCTTTTAGTTTAGTTGTTTCTAGTTGGTCCTGTGTTTTGCATCACCCCTCTCTACTTTATTTTGATAGTGCCAGTTGTGAAGACATCTGAAGCCATAGGTTTGGGTGGGAAGGAGGCACCTTTAGCCTGATCATCTTTGCCAGGCTGTTTATCTCCTTTTGCTTGGCTGAGAAGTCTTAATAGGAGGCTTATTCCCAGCTATTTGGGGACATAGAAGCGGTTAGCCATTGTTTATGTTTTACTGAGGTCTGTGTGGTATGTTGACTGCAGTCAGTAACCGATTTTGAGAATTGAAGGCAGCCTGGTATATAGAGTAGATATTATATTGTGTTTCTTTGAATTGAATTTCCTATCTCTTGTAATCTTTGCCATCATCTTCTGTGAAAGAAAAAAAGTTTCTAATCAAACTATACCATTGGTTGTAAGATGCAGTTTGGCTTTAATGATGCTAACACATGATCCAAACGTGAAACTGAGTATTGGTGAAATATAGAGGAGATTTAAAGCCAGAAGACCTGGGTTTAAATGCTGGCTCTATGACTTCAAATCTGTGTGTTCTTGGGCATGTCATGGTTGGCACTTCAATTTCTTCTCTCTGTAATGGGGGAAATGAGGCCAGTCATGGTGGCTCATACCTATGATCCCAGCACTTTGGGGGCCAAGATGGGAAGATCGCTTGAGGCCAGGAGGTTGAGCAATTGGGCAACATAGTGAGGCCCTGTCTCTACAAAACATTAAAAAAAAATTAGCCAGGCCCAGTGGTGCATGCCTGTGGTCCCCACCACTCAGGAGGCTGAGATGGGAGGATCCTTTCAGCTCAGGAGTTTAAGGCTAAAGTGAGCCATGATTGTGCTACTGTACTCTAGCCTGGGCAGTAGAGCAAGATCCTGACTCTAAAAATAAGTAAAATGAAATAAAATGGGGGAAATGAACTGCTTTAGTAACATCATCTGTTTTTTCTGTGAGCAGTGTAGCTTGAAAGCCATTGGTGAACTCATGCACTGTGCTTCCCTGTCCAGATCCCCATTCTGCCCCCAGCATGGAGTATAACAGTTTATTAGTAGTAGTCGAGAAACCCTCATTGAATGAATGAATGAGGTGTGGAAGTAAGTGGAGTGGGTAATTGAACACATATTCATTTCCTTTTCTTTTTTCTTATTTTTAGAAAGAAAGAACTTTCAGCTACCAAGAAAGACCGTGTGAATCATTGTCTGACAATATGTGAAAACATAGTGGCACAGTCTGTCAGGTAATTGCACTTTGAACTGTCTAGAGAAAATAAGAACTTTGTATATTTTCAGTCTTAATGGGCTAGAATATTCTGTGTCCCAGTTATTTTAAATGGATTCAAAAATCCTTGAAGAAGGACCCTTTCCCCATATTTCTGGCTATATACAAGGATATCCAGACACTAAAATGAATAATGTTTCCTTTTCGTAATCTTTTATGCAAAAATTAAAACCATTATGGTAATTGAACAACATGTTTATGTTTAGTTAACACCCTTAGCAACTATAGTTATTTTAAAATCCTGTGTGGTTTGATATTTTTGCGTTTGTTGTAACAGTGGAAACAGCACAAGGCGGTCCACCTTGTCTCTCTCATTTTGCAGTTTGCTGTCCTGTTGTGCTGGTGCTCCTAGCAGTGGCTGGAGCCCGCTCCTCTGTGCTTTGGGATTAGTGGGGTCATGGGGCATTGACTGGAGGTCAGCTTTCCTTGCTTGATCTTTCTCACTGGGGTGAACTAGCAGCACCTTCTTTTGTAGCTGCTTTGCTTTTGGCTATCTTTCTGACCGTTGTTCCTAGCAGCTGTAGATGGTAAATATGTTTAGGCCTGTTTCCCAATGGCTGAGTAGGAGACATATGCACCTATGATATCTGAATTCTGTTACCCAGGTGGGCGTGTGTGAAATAGTTACCTTGCTTTACTTTCCCTTGGAATAAATAATTCATGTTATTCTCCTGGTAGAAGCTAGAAAAAGCTCTTTATAGTCAGTCAGAAAAAAATTTTTAGACAATCTTGATTTTAGTACTGACAAAAATGTGTGGTGATTCTTTTTTTTAGTTTTTTTTGAGACGGAGTTTCACTCTTGTTGCCCAGGCTGGAGTGCAATGGTGCGATCTCGGCTCACTGCAACCTCCGCCTCCTGGGTTCAAGCGATTCTCCTGCCTTAGTCTCCTGAGTAGCTGGGGTTACAGGCATGTGCCACCACGCCCAGCTAATTTTGTATTTTTAGTAGAGACAGGGTTTCTCCATGTTGGTCAGGCTGATCTCAAACTCCCAACCTCAGGTGATCCGCCCGCCTCAGCCTCTCAAAGTGCTGGGATTACAGGCGTGAGCCATGGCACCTGGTGATTCATTTGTTTTTTTTAAAAATTTCCTCTTGGCCATTGCTTTTCACTGTTTTCTTTTTATTGTGGTAAAACACATATAACATTTACTATCTTAACCATTTTTAGGTGTACAGTTCGGTATATATATTTGTAATGTTGTACAGCCGTCACTGCCATCTACTTCATAAGTTTTTCATCTCTCAAAACGGAACATCTGTCTTCATTAAACTCCCGATCATCCATCCTTTCCTATAGCCCCTTTCTACTCTCTGTCTGTATAAGTGTAACTGCTCTGGAGACCTCATATAAGTGGAATCCTACAGAATTTGTCTTTTTTTTGGTGATCTGCTTATTTTTAATGCCTCTGTGCATTTATATTACATACTTTCAAAGTGATTTCAGAAAACCTTTTCATTTGAGGTTAACTCATTTCTATTGTTTGTGAAATACTGTGTATGATTCTGTTCTGTTTCTGTCTAATTTGTAGAAATATTGTGGGAAGAAAATGAAATAACAAATGAGCATGTGTCCTGAAAATAAAAATATAAAAATTCTAAGTTAGCATGCTATTGTAGAATACAACACTATGATAAAAGTAGGGAAAAAAAAGTTTGGATTCTACGTCTGCTGCCTGTGTAAGCTGGGTGACTTTAGATAAGCTTTAACGTGTTTGAGCCTTACTGGCTCATGTTTGAAATGTAATCCCTCGTTACACAGTTCTTGTGGGATCAGACGATGCATGTGAAACACTGTGAAGAAGTAACTGCGATAGATGTGTTCATTAGCCACTTGAACGGGAAGCACATCCCATTGCGATGCCCATCATCCAAAGCTATATGTTATCTTTACTTTTTTTGTTTTTTTGAGACGGAGTCTCGCTCTGTTGCCCAGGCTGGAGTGCAGTGGCGCCATCTCGGCTCACTGCAGTTTCTGCCTCCTGGGTTCACGCCATTCTCCTGCCTCAGCCTCCCAAGTAGCTGGGACTACAGGTGCCCGCCACCACACCTGGCCAAATTTTTGTATTTTTAGTAGAGACAGGGTTTCACTGTGTTAGCCAGGATGGTCTCGATCTCCTGACCTCGTGATCCGCCCACCTCGGCCTCCCAAAGTGCTGGGATTACAGGCGTGAGACACTGTGCCCAGCCATCTTCACTTTTTTTGTGAAATGATGACTCTAAATGTTTGGCAAACATTTGGTGATTGTTCATCTGATTTCCACTATCCAGGTCTCAGAGAATATAATTTCTCTCTGAAAGCTTATTGACCCAGGAAAGAAGATCTCTTCCAATCTGAGTACATCAGGCTTTATTCTTGTCATTTTGTCTTTTGAGAATTTTCAAATGGAATTCATGGAATGTTGGCTCATATTCACGTATTAGTAAAGTACGCTGAGACAGCTTAAGATTGATTTGTGGTTCTATTTGCCATATTAAATCAAAATAATAACTGTTAATGGTTTTCACATTAGTCTGTCTCTTGTTTTTATGGAGTAATGCTGAGAGTTCATTATGCTTCTTGTTCTACAGAAGAGCATGTTAAAAGGATTTTTTGGGATCAGAGAGGTTATCCATGGTTTCATAGGATACACTCTGTACTTTGCAGGGATTTCAGGGTATATAGCCAAAGGTGATATTTTATATAAATATGTTTTATGGAAACTTACTGATCATCGCTGTTTCCTGTTAACTCCCCTAAAATATAATTAAACCTTTGGAACTTTTTTATAGCTTTTGTGCTAGACTGATTTTTGTCTCCAATGAGGTTATATAAATGGCAGCTTCTGAGGTTTTCAATGTAGGAAGTCATTTAAAATCTCATGTAGGCCGGGCGCGGTGGCTCACGCCTGTATTCCCAGCACTTTGGGTGGCCGAGGCGGGTGGATCACGAGGTCAGGAGATCGAGACCATCCTGGCTAACATGGTGAAACCCTGTCTCTACTAAAAATGCAAAAAATTAGCCGGGCGTGGCGGCAGGCACCTGTAGTCCCAGCTACTCGGAAGGCTGAGGCAGGAGAATAGCGTGAACCCGGGAGGCAGAGCTTGCAGTGAGCCGAGATCACGCCACTGCACTCCAGCCTAGGTGACAGAGTGAGACTCTGTCTCAAAAAAAAAAACCCAAAAAAACCCAAAAAAACCAAAACCTTATGTATATTGTGAAAATGTAGTCTGCTTTAAGCTCTCTAAAGAGGTCTAAGTTACTGGTTCCTAAGTATGGATGAGCATCAAAATCATCTGGAAAATTTGTTAAAAATACAATAATGAAGGTACCTCACTGTCCTTTTTCCCAAACACACTTCTGCATTCTGTTTGAGTAGGTAGGGCCTACACATTTTTCACAAGTATTCTCTTGGGAATACCCAGGAATGCTCACTTGAGCAACCTCTTACTAATACCATATACTTTGATAAAGTGGCTAGGTAAAAATAAATATATAAAAATCCATCGATCTCCCATATATTAGCATAAATCAGCTAGAAAACAGTAACGTTTAAAGATCTAGTTCACAGTAGCACTGAAGTATTGAATTCCAAGAAATTGATAAGAAATATGCAGAAACTTTATAAAAACTTCTGTTAATGTTTCTGAAAGATATAGGTGACCACTTTCTAGACAGGAAGATTTTATATCGTTAAGTTGACTTTTCTCTAAATTAACACAGAAATTTAAAATAATCTTGATCAAAATTCTAGTAGAGGTATTTTTGAACTTGTTCACTGTAAGAATAAATACATAACTGCAAAGAATATCTTAAAATCATCACTAGGCCCGGTGTGGTGGCCCATGCCTGTAATCCCAGCACTTCTGGAGGCCAAGGCAGGTGGATCACCTGAGGTCAGGAGTTTGAGCCCAGCCTGACCAATGTGGTGAAACCCTGTCTCTACTAAAAATACAAAAATTAGCTGGGTGTGGTGGCGCATGCCTGTAGTCCCAGCTACTTGGGAGGCTGAGGCAGGAGAATCGCTTGAACCCAGGAGGTGGAGGTTGTGGTAAGCCAAGATGGCACCACTGCACTCCAGCCTGGGTGACAAGCAAAATTCTGTCTCAAAAAAAAAAAAGAAAAAAAGAAATCAACGCTAATATAGTGAGACTTGATATATGTGACCTTAAAATAGTGATTGGACATTAGAACAGGTATAGAACAGAAAGAAGAGTGTGTGTATCTGTGTGGATTTATGATGGGTGTAACATATTTGTATTAGTAGGGAAATGAGGGAAATGATACATTTCTCTGACTTTGGGACAACATTATATCTCTACCTCATATTGCAAACAAGCATAAAATTCTGATTAATTACCTAAATGTGAAAAAATGAAATACTTTCTTCAAAAAATGTAATCTTAGTTTGAGGAAGGCTAACATTATAAAGGAAAAAACTGTTTTGACTGGAATATAGTTCAATATGTCAAAATGCACCTTCAACAAAATTGAAAGTAAATTGAACTTGGGGAAAGTATTGACAGCATGTAGATCAAAGGTTACTAGCCTGTGTAAAGAGCAATTATAAATCATTAAGAAAAGACTGTCAACCCGTTGGCACCTTGTTCTCCGACTCCCAGCCTCCAGAACTGTGATGAGTAAGTGCCTGTTGTTTAAAACACCTAGTCTATATGTAGTATTTTGTTATAGCAACTCAAGCTGATTAGGACCCCAGTAATCAGTAGACTGAGACTAAAACAAAAATAAGAACCTTTTTTATGGGTCAAGTTGGCAAACATTAAGAATATGCAGATTTTTGTCAGAGGTGATACAACCTTCTAAGAAGGCAATTTGGGAAAATATAAAGCTTTAGATTATTATGTGTCTGACCTAGGGCGCTTACCCTAGGAAAGTGTGTAATGATATTGGTGCAGTGCTGTTCATCCCATTAGAAAATTAAAAATAACCTTAATAGCTTACCACTAAAAGGGGGATTGAAAAATTAAAATACATTTATTTATTTATTTATTGAGACAGAGTCTTGCACTGTTGCCTGGGCTGGAGTGCGATGGTGTGATCTCAGCTCACTGCAACCTCCGCCTCCTGGGTTCACATGATTCTCCTGCCTCAGCCTCCCGAGTAGTCTGAAATACAGGCTCACACCTCCACACCCAGCTACTTTTTTGTATTTTTAGTAGAGATGGGGCTTCACTGTGTTGACCAGACTGGTCTTGAACTCCTGACTTTGTGATCCATCCCCCTCGGCCTCCCAAAGTGTCAGGATTAGAGGCGTGAGCCACTGCACCTGGCCAGATACATTTATACAAGAGAGTGTTAGTTAACATTCATAGACTTTTTTTTCTTGTTTACTTTTTATTAAAAAAATTTTTTTTTAGAGACAGGGTCTTACTCTGTCACCCAGGCTGAATGCAGTTGCACAATCATAGCCCACTGCAGCCTGAACTCCTGGGTGCAAGTGATCCTTCTGCCTCAGCCTTTTGAGTACCTGGGGGACTTTAGGCAGTGCTGCTATACCTGGCTAAGTTTTAAATGTTTTATAAATGGGATCTTGCTATGTTGCCCAGGCTGGTCTAGAATTCCTGGGCCCAAGCGATCCTCCCGCCTTGGCCTCCCAAAGCACTGAGATTACAGGCATGAGCCATCACTTCTGATCAATAGATATTTATATTTGTGACTGGAAAATATATTAACAATGTGTTAAAAAATTCAGTTAAAAAATAATGAAAGATTTTTGCTTCTAGCTAAGATAGAATAACAAGGACAGCATTTATCTTCTTGCCTTGAAATAGTTGAAAGTGGATAAAATATATTTAACAGTGGTTTTCAAGTTATTGGGCATTAGGCAAAGAAGAGTAGTTATCACAGGAAAACTAATGTGGAGAGCCCTACAATTTCCTTACATTGCTGCCTGGCCATGGCAAGAGGGAAAACTGAGAGGAAACTGAGGCTGAGCCAGTGGTTTGCTGGGTTGAGGAGGCAGAGCTGGGAGTCCAGAGATGCAAGGCGGCTACAGCCCGTATGGAAGAATACCAGGGAAGAGAGCTGCAGAGGAAACGCCGGAGCACTGCACGGTACCCTCTCAGTACCCTCTCATGTGTGTAGCTGAGTAATGATGAGCACATGCTCGTGAGGAAATGACCCAGGGCTGCAGGTAGAACCACTTAAAAGGATTAGGAGGAACAATTGCTGAAACTCACACAGGGCCGAGAAGAATTTCTAATCACACAAGTCGGAGTGGAAAACCTCAGCTCTCATAGAGCAGCAGGTAGAGTACTCGGAAGGGTTTGCCTGCCTAGCCCCAGACTAAGTTTCGTTACTCTGACCCCGCCTAATATTAAAAAGAGATTAAATTAATTGTTTGCAACAAAAATAATATATTTCAGTGTTTATAACATGTAGAAGTGAATTGTATGACAATAGCATAAAGGCTGGAAGAGCAGAAATTGACATGTATTTGTGCTGGACAGAATAATGTTCCCGTCTTTTCCCAAAAGATACCAAGTCCTAATCCCTGGAACCTGTAAATATTACTTTATAAGGAAAATGGTTTCATGGTGTGATTAAATTCAGGATCTTGAGATGAGGGGGCTGTCTTGGATGATTTGGGTAGGCACTAAATGCAATCACGTGTATGCAAAGGAGGCAGAGGGAGATTTTACATACACAGAGAAGGCCATGTGAAGATAGAATAGAAAGATTTGAAGGTGCTGGCCTTGAAAATTGGAGTGATGAAGCTATAGACCAAGGAATGCAGTAGCCACCAAAGCTGGAAGAGGTAGGAGCAATTCTCCTTTAGAGCCTACTCCAGAGGGAACGTGGTGCTGCCAGTTCCTTAATTTCAGCTCAGTGATACTAATTTTGGACTCTGGTCTCTGAAACTGTGAAAGAATAAATTTTTTGTTTGTTTGTTTTAAGCCACACAATTTGTGGTAATTTGTTACAGCAGCTGCAGGAAACTAATTTATGCTGCATGTGAAATGGCATAATATCATTAAGATAGATTGTGATAAAGGTACATAGTACAAACAATTAAGCAACAACTAAAAGCACAACAAGGAGTTATAGCTAATGAACCAAAAAAGGAGATTAGAATCATAAAAATAGTGAATCCCAAAGAAGCCAGAAATAGGGAAAGAGGCAAATAAAGGAAAGAAAGAGCTTGATGGTAGATTTAAACCTAGTTATGTCAAAAAGGACATTAAATGTAAAAGAGATTTTTCAGATTGAATGGAAAAGTAAGACCCAGTATATGCTGCTGCCTGCAAGAAACATATTCTAAATGTAAAGGCAAAAATAGCCTACAAGTAACAGAACAGAAAGTTCACTGTGCTTATAAGAATTAGATGCAAGCTAGACTGCTTCTGTTAATATCAGACAAAGTGGATTTCAGAGCAAAGGCTATTGCCTAGGATGAGATGGTCATTTCATAATAATGGAGGGGATTCGTTCATCAGCCCCGCATAACAAGCTGAAATGTTTATGCACCTGACTACAGAGCTAAAATACACAAAGCAAAGCCTGACAACTACGAGTAGACACAGACAAATCCACAGTGATAGAGATTTCAGTAGCTTCTCTCAATGATTTGTAGAACAGGTAGCCATAATATCTGGATCTAGAACACTTGAACAACACTGTCCCTATGCAACCTGATTGGCATTTACAGGACACTCCACCCGGCACCAGCAGAAGAGACACTCTCTCAAGTGCTCACAGAATGTCTGCCAAGATCGAGCGGATGCTGGGCCATAAAACAAATCTCTAAATTAAACGCATTCAAATTATTCAGAGTATGTTTTCCTACCTCAGTATCATTAAGTTGGAATATATTATAGGAAGATAACCTGGAAAAGCCTCAGATATGTGGAAAAACTCATTTCTAAGTGGCCCATGGGTCAGAAGTGAAGTCAAAAGGGAAAACTGAAAGTCTTTTGGATTGACTGATATGAAAACAATAGATGTCTATACTGGTGGGGTGCTGTTATAGTATAGTAAAGGGAAATTTCTAGCATTAAATGCCTGTTTTAATAAAGAAAGATTTCAAATCAATGACCTCAGCTTCTACCTTGGGAAACTTGAAAATGACAAGCAAATGGAATCCAGAGTTACCAGAAGGGCCAGGTACAGTGGCTCATGCCTGCAATTCTGCCACTTTGGGAGGCCGAGGCAGGCGGATTGTTTGAGACTGGCAGTTCAAGACCAGCCTGGGCAGCATAGGGAGACTCCATATCTACAAAAAACACAGAAAATTAGCCAGGTGTGGTGGCATGTGCCTGTAGTCCCAGCTAACCAGGAGTCTAAGGTGGGAGGATTGCTTGAGCCTGGGAGGTTGAGGCTGCAGTGAACTGTGATTGTGCCACTGCGCTCCACCCTGGGCAACAGAATGAGACCCTGTCTCAAAAACAAAAACAGTTACTAGAAGGATGGACATCATAGAGATAAGAGCAGAAGTCAGTAAAATAGAAAACAAAAATACATAGAAAACCAATAAAACCAAAAGCTAGTTCATCAAGAACATCAATAAATTGCTGAGAGTGATAGGAAAAAAAGTGAAGTCACAAATTATCAATATCAGGAATGAGGGAGACGACAGTAGTATAGATTATATAGATATTAAAAGGGCTATATGAGGCAGGTGCGGTGGCTCACGCCTGTAATCCTAGCACTTTGGGAGACCGAGGTGGACAGATCACCTGAGGTCAGGAGTTTGAGACCAGCCTGCCCAACATGGTGAAACTCCGTCTCTACTAAAAATACAAAAATTAGCTGGTCGTGGTGCCGTGCGCCTGTAGTCTCAGCTACTCGGGAGGCTGAGGCAGGAGAATTGCTTGAACCTGAGAGGCAGAGGTTGCAGTGAGCTGAGATGGCGCCATTGCGCTCCAGCCTGGGTGACAGAGCGAGACTCCGTCTCAAAAAATAATAATAATAAAAAGGACTATATGGGAATATTATGAACAACTTTATGCCAATAAATTTGATAACTTATAGATGAAATGGATAAGTTCCTTGAAAGACACACAAACTATTAAAGCTCTCTCAAGAAGAAATAAACTGATTAGCCCTATATCTATTTTATTAAATTTAAATGTAAAAGTCAATATTTAGTTACTGGAAAACTTTTAAGTGTGGTTGGAAATGGTATATGAACTTTTTCAACTGAATTTTATGAAGGCTAATCACAGGTAAAGGTTTTCTGATGAAAATTTAGTGTCTGAATTGAGATGTGCTGTAAAAAATGTTATGTATCTTAATCATTTCTTCATATTATTACATGTTGAAATAATACTTTGGGTGTATTGGGTTAAATGAAATATTATGAAAATCTTGCCTGTTTTCTTTTTACTTTTGATGTGTCAGCTGGGAAATAGAAAAGTGTGGCTTACATTCTGTTTCTGTTGACAGTACTGCTTTGGAGCGCAGTGTTGGAATGATCTAGCATTTCAAAGACCTTTCCTCCGTTGGTCATTCAGGGCTGTATTCCACATAGATAAGTCTGAAATACTGCTAAGTGGCACGTTTTGTTTTGTGCTTTTGTAAGTCTGTTGATCGTTACTGATGTGGACCTTTGGTGCCTCTTAGGCTCATGGCTGTCTTCCGACCATTGTTTGCAATTTTTACCTAGAGATAAAGAGAAAAAGAGATTTGGTTTCAGAGTAAGTTAGATTGAGATCATGAAAGAGCAATCTCATTTTGATGCTTCAAAAATAGCACATCCCCCGTATTACTGGGATTTGCTATTCTTGGGCTTACTTCAAGAACATCCTTGTGTTGCTGGTTTGGATGCTTCCGAATGCTGTGAAGTCAGTTTCATGGACGTGGCTCATCTGTTCAGCTCTCTTGGCTTTGTTTAGACAGTTGGAGCATGATGGCCTGAACAGCTTCTCTCAATTAAACATTTACAAATCGTTTACGAATAGTAAACAAACTCCAGGTTTTGTGACTCTTTGATAGTTCATCTAGCACAACAAAAACACAATGTGACCATGATCACCTGGCATCTTAGGGTGAAATACAGTTATACTTTGGCCCAGACTGAAAGCGAAATTAAAAAGGGGCAAGAGAGATATACTGCTGAACTGATTTTCAAGGTTCCAAGAATATCGTAGGTTAAGAGTAAAAGTAAACTTTTGACAGAAAGCAGCGGGTTTTCTGGGATTGAAGTATCTGAAGTTTTCAAATAAAAATTTAAAAAGAAAAAATGAGAATTGCCTTACAAGTACAATCTCTTCTTTTTTAAAAAATAAACTTTATTTTGGAGTAGTTTTAGGTTTATAGAAAAAAATTAGGGTAGAGAGTTTTCATATACCCTACATCCAGTTACCTATCTTAATTTAGTGTGAGACATTTTCATGTTTAATGAATCAATATCGATATGCTGTTAACTAAAGTGCAGACTTTATTCAGATTTTCTTAATTTCTATGTAATGTCCTTTTTCTGTTCCAGAATTCCGTGCAGGACACCGGATACCTCATTACATTTCATTGTCATGTCACCTTAGGCTCCTCTTGACGGTTTCTCTTCTTTTTCGCTTAGAAATTCTCCAGAATTTCAGAAACTTCTGGGCATCGCTATGGAACTTTTTCTGCTGTGCAGTGATGACGCAGAGTCGGATGTCAGAATGGTGGCTGATGAATGCCTCAACAAAGTTATCAAAGTAAGAGCCGTGTGGATGGGGTTCTCAGAAATATCATTGTTGTAGGCTAAGAGAAGAAGCCATCGTTGAGTGTTCTTCTGTTTTGAGCCCCTGAGGATGTCTGCATTTTTTTCCTTTCTGGTGTGTGGTTTGGAGGTGCTCTGGTATCTGCCCGCATTGCTTGCCACACCTGCCTGGTCAGAAGGAACTGTGTTGACCTTTGTGCCTGCATGGTGCCTAGGTCAATGAAGGGAACCGATGGTGGCCACTGGATGCTCCTGGGAAAATGTCACTACAGGTACCAGAGAAGCCAGAGCTATGCCCACATTTCTATGAGTCTCAGTTTTCTTAACTATAAAATGGGCTCAGAGTTTTTGTGGCATGCGTATGAGTGTGTGTCTGTGTGAGGATTAAATGCACTAATTGCCACTACCGGATCCTCAAAGTGGTAAGAAGTATTCTTATTAATCATGACATCCTTACACTCTTATGCAGCAAGATTGATGGGTGTGGCACTGCTTCTCTTTTTCCATCACATGGATTCCATGCTATCCTTTTGCCCAGGGAATCTTTCCTTTGTGGCCAGCACTTTGTTGTTTGGCTCATCACGCTTTCTGTGGGCAGGACGCTGGCTTCTCTGGAGTCTTGGGATTCTAGCTCCCTCTCTTGTCCCTAGAGTGGTCACTGTCTTCTCTCTCTGCTTGCAATTCCTGCTTTGCTCGCATCTCACTCATGCGGTGACCTGTATCAGTTTCACCTTGTTCTCCGTGCCTGCTGGTCGTTGGCACCACTTGCCTGTGGATGGCATCCCATAGCGTATTTAGGGCCTGCTTCCAGTTAAGCTTGCTTTTCCACAGGCCTAAATATCCTTGCTTGCTTCTGTTATTCCCACTGGCAGGACCACAGCGGTCTTTTTTGGATGAGACAGGGTCTTGCTCAGTCACCCAGGCTGGAGTGCAGTGGCTGATCACGGCTCACTGCAGCCTTGAGCTACTGGGCTCAAGCTATCATCCTGGCCTGGCTTCTTGAGTAGCTGGGACCACAGGCGTGCACCACCATGCCCAGCTAATTTTAAAAATTATTTGTAGATATGGGATCTCGCCAGGTTGCCCAGGCTGGTCTTGAACACCTGGGCTCAAGTAATCCTCCCTCCTTGGTTTCACAAAGTGCCGGGATCACAGGTGTGAGCCACTGTGCCTGGCCCTTGATGTTTCAGTTCTTGATATTTGATCCTCAGAGTCAGAAAATCTAAAAAGAGGACTATCCCAGGTTGCCTTGGTTCACGGCAAATGGGACGTTAAGAGGGTAGAGAAAACAATATGACCAGAAACTCTTCTAATATTGGTCATTTAACGTGTAAGTATTGTTCTTTTTAAAACCTCCTTCATCTTTTTCTAGGGATTGCTGGACACAGTGGCTTGGTGTGTCTGAGGGCTGTAGGCCATGGCCCTGGGTTGTGGTTTTAGGTCTCAGGTGCTCTTCCTGGTTGTCTCCTTGCTTCTTTCCCATTTCCTCTTCTTTGTTTCCAGCCATTTCTCCTTTCTGCTTAAGTTTGGTGCAGCAGGGTTTGGCTGCTCTCAGACTGCTGCTTCCTCAGATGATGCAGTTGCCAGGTCCAGTGGGCTGGCAGTGGGATCAGGATCTGGCTAGGTTTGCTCTCACTGTGGCAGAGGAGGGGCAGGCGTGGGAGAGCACGTGTGACCCCAGGCCAGGTGTAGGGAGCCCAGGCATGGTCACTTAGCCTTCAGGTCCTAGACTTTGTCTTCTCATGAGTGTGGCTGTGTGTGTATGGTGAGAACCAGGTTCTACGTAGCCCAAGAAAATGTAGAGAAATGCACTGGGTATCTGACATAGTCTGGCAGCACGCCTCCCTCAAGTAGGTTAGTCTCAGGCGGTGAAGCATCTATGTCCAGCAAGAACTTCATATGTGGCATAAAGTCTCCGTTCTGTGCGGCACTGACAAATCACCACCGTCAGGAGGCTGAAGTAATTTCTGTCTAGGGAGGCAGGGAAGGCTTCCTGGAGACAGTAGCCAATAGGTGAAAGGGTAGATTGGAGACCTTCTTAATCATCACCGCCTCTTGGTTCGAGGGGTGCCAGGAAGCTGTGGAGGCTGAGAGGAGGGGGAACCCATCTTATGCTGCCAGAGAGTGGGACACCCTGAGGGTCAGGTCAAGGGGTTGTACCTTGTTGGGTGGAGAATTAGGGGCTCTTGAAGACTTCTGATGTGGTCAGGGGAGTGTATCATTTAGAAAGAGTGACCTGGTAAGGACGTGGGATAGAGGAGGACAGAGGTGGGAGGGAGTCTAGGTGGGAGTGAGTGGGCCCAGCAGGAGTGCAGGGCCTCGAGCCAGGATGGTGGCAGGGCTGTGAGGAGAGGCAGCCACCTGTGTGTCTGCGGAAGCAGGGGCAAGAGAGAAGAGGCCAGCGGCACGCCGCCATCACCCAGCAACTGGCGTAGATTGTGAGAGCCCATTCCCTGCTTTTAGGAGGGGCCGAGTTTTAGTTTTCTCTTATAAAATAAACTTGGTGTTTGTTTACAAAACATTTGTAAAGCTAAATCAAGGTTTGATAAGGCTTCTAGTTTTATTTAAGAAGTAATGTTTAAATAAATGTCCAATTCGCTTTGCTTATTTAAGGACTTTCAGTACAAACTTCAACAACAGGATCAGGATTTAAACATTTCTGAGATGTTATTACCCCTCAGAATTTCCCAGAACGTGATCTGGTTTTGATTTTCAAGCTTGCTGACCCAGTAGGTTAACCCACAGGTTTTACTAAGATACACCTCAGTCCATTTATATCGACTGCCCATGCCACGGTCAAAGAGATCATCGACTGATGTTTGGCACAGCTTCCTCCCTCTTGGGTGGGCAAGCATTTGGAAGAGAAGGCTCCCATGGGTGAGAGTGGGGCCCCAGAGTCTTCCCTGTCCTGTCCCCTGGCTTGAGAAACCCTTCTCTAATGTGGACTTTGTGCCGTTAGCATCGTTACTGGCTTGAAGTTGACCATGTGGGCGTAATTTCTGGTTTAGCCTCACAAGTGAGCAAGGAGGGTTGAGAGATGTGCTGTGAGGAACATGGGGCCCCCGCTGGCCGTGGGCTCTGGGGCAGGGGGGCAGGGGACCATGGGCATACCTGACAGTGAGGAGGAGCCACACCTGCAGAAAGCATGCGGGACTCGGCCTCGAGAGTGTTCTGGGCCAGAATGCGGGTCTGTGGTTTTCTAAGTACACCCACAGTGCCTGGGACCCTGCAGATTCCAGGGCACCATCTGAGCCTGTGTCATCCAACAGAATGTTCTGCTAGTGAAGATTGAAGATTTACTCCAGGGGCTTTAGGATTTATATACAAAAATAAAAATTATATACATATAATTTTTTTTTTTTTTTTGAGATGGAGTTTTGCTCTTGTTGCCCAGGCTGGAGTGCAATGGTGTGATCTTGGCTCACCGCAACCTCCGCCTCCCGGGTTCAAGCAGTTCTCCTGTCTCAGCCTCTTGAGTAGCTGGGATTACAGGCACCCACCACCACGCCCGATAATTTTTGTATTTTTTAGTAGAGACGGCGTTTTTCCATGTTGATCAGGCTGGTCTCAAACTCCTAACCTCAGGTGATCTTCCCGCCTCAGCCTTCCAAAGTGCTTGGATTACAGGCATGAGCCACCCCGCCAGCCAGGATTTATTATATTTGAACCATCTCCCATTTTAATTTTGATGTTATATAGTATTTGATGATAGTGAAAGTTAAATTGTTTTTCTTTCCATCTTTCTGTTTAAGTGAATGACCTGTATCTAGTTTATTCAGTAACTTCCTGCATATATTTGCTTCTTTCTTTCGTAATGAATATGTTCTTAATTTTGTTGCTGTTATGTTTTGCTTTGCCCCAAAATTGAAATCTTAGTTTCCTTTTAGCTCGTTTTAGAGCTGATGATGGGCTGTGTCTTCCATAAATAAATCTCTTGTGTTTTGTTGTAGGCTTTGATGGATTCTAATCTTCCAAGGTTACAGCTCGAGCTCTATAAAGAAATTAAAAAGGTGAGCCCTGCTTTTCTTTTTTAGAAATATCTTAAATTTTAAATTTTTGTAGGTACACATATTTTGTAGGTACATGTAAGTGTGTATATTTATGAGGTATATGAGATATTTTGATACAGGTATATGATACATAATCACATCATGGAAAGTTGGCTATCCATCCCCTCAAGCATTTATCCTTTGTGTTACAAACAATCCAGTTACACTCTTTTACTTATTTTATTTTATTTTATTTTAATTTTTAGACAGAGTCTTGCTTTTTCATCCAGGCTGGAGTGCAGTGGCACGATCTTGGCTCACTGCAGCCTCCGCCTTCCAGGTTCAAGCAAACTTTGGGCTGGTCTCAAACTCCTGACCTCAGGTGATCCGCCTGCCTCGGCCTCTCAAAGTGCTGGGATTACAGGTGTGAGCCACTGCACCGGGCCTGATTGTACATTTTAAAATAACTAAAATAGTCAGGGCCCGGTGGCTCATGCCTGTAATCCCAGCATTTTGGGAGGCTGAGGTTGGCGATCACCTGAGATCAGGAGTTCGAGACCAGCCTGGCCAACGTGGAGAAACCCTGTCTCTACTAAAAATACAAAAATTAGCCCGTTGTGGTGGCGGGCACCTGTAATCCCAGCTACTTGGGAGGCTGAGGTGGGAGAATCACTTGAACCTGGGTGGCGGAGGTTGCATTGAGCAGTGATCACGCCACTGCACTCCAGCCTGGGCAACAAAGTGAGACTTTGTCTCAAAAAATAAAAATAAAAATGAAATAAAATCAGTCCGGGTGTGGTGGCTGATACCTGTAGTCCCAGCACTTCAGGAAGCTCAGGCAGGTGGATTGCTTGAGACCAGGAGTTTGAGACCAGCATGGGCACCATGGCAAAACGCTGTCTGTACAGAAATGAGCTAGGTGCGGTGGTGCACAACTCTAGTCCCAGTTACTTGCGAGGTGGAGGTGGGAGGATAAATGGAGCCTGGAAGGTTGAATCTACAGTGAGCTGAGATTGTGCCACTGCCCTTCAGCCTGGGCGAGCAAGTGAGACCCTGTCTCAAAAAAAAAAAATTATTGACTATATCTTATTGTCTATAATCCCTCCTCTGTGCTATTGAATACCAGGTTTTGGGCCCTTACTTCCGTCACTGAACAAACTTCACTCTATTGAGCAGCATGTGTGGAATTTCATCTTTATTCAATAATTAACAGCTAGGAGGAAATGCTGTTTGCTAGACTATTGCTTTACTTTTCTTCAAAAGGTTACTCTTTATTAGATGAGATGGGAATTAAAAATGGTAACTTACTTTATGTCTTTATAATTGAAGCCCGCTAGATCTTAAAGTAGTTACCAGATGTTTTATGCATTTAAATGGCCTTTTCTCTAAAAATAGAAAGTAACAATGAAAGAAAATGCTTCATTTCTATGCAACCCTCTTGGTGACTAGTGTGTGTGACTCTTAATGCGACACTCATTGCACCCCCTCAGAATGGTGCCCCTCGGAGTTTGCGTGCTGCCCTGTGGAGGTTTGCCGAGCTGGCTCACCTGGTTCGGCCTCAGAAATGCAGGTAAGTTGTACATTCTGGATGTTGATTTTTGTTGGAGGCCAGCTGCTACTGATCCTTTATGTCTCAGCTCAGGTGTCATTTCAGAAATCTGCTCTGCCCCTTCCAAATTGCAGTCGACCTTGCCCTGTTTATGTTTCCGTCACAGCACTAATCCGTGTCAGAAAGTGTCACGTACAGTCTGTGTGCTTGTTCATTTTCTATCCCACCCTCCCCCAAGAGACTTATGGGATGTGTGCCCCAGGACAGCAGGGGTCTTACTGTCTTATGCTCTGTTGCAGCCTAAACAGCAGTAACAGTGTCTGCACATAGTACTTGCTTAAATGATTCTTGCCAAATTGTTGAAGGTTGAGGTACCAGTTTCATTATTGCTGACTATAGGAGTTATAGCAAAATATCCATTTGTCTATTACATGAGTTAAAAATATGGTTGTGGCCGGGCGCGGTGGCTCACGTCTGTAATCCCAGCACTTTGGGAGGCCGAGGCGGGTGGATCATGAGGTCAGGAGACCATCCTGGCTAACTGGTGAAACCCCGTCTCTACTAAAATTACAAAAAATTAGCCGGGCGTGGTGGCGTGCGCCTGTAGTCCCAGCTACTTGGGAAGCTGAGGCAGGAGAATGGCATGAACCCGGGAGGCGGAGCTTGCAGTGAGCCGAGATTGCGCCACTGCACTCCAGCCTGGGCGACAGAGCGAGACTCTGTCTCAAAAAAAAAAAAATTAAAAAAAAATAAAAAAATAAAAGCAAAAAAAAAAGAGTATTTTAAGAAGTATTACGATTTACTGCAAATAATTTTTAAACCCAGCCTTTTAGATCCTCTGTGATCATAAGAGAAATGAAGGATGTCTCCCGACACTTGAGCTTCATCCACATTTCATTCTCCCGTTCTTTCAGCTGAACTTTGCCCATCCCCATTAGGGACCGTTTGGCATATGAAACTGGCTTTTCCCTAACAGGGAATGAATTGCTTCTATTTCTCCTGAAGGAGAGCTGGAGGAATGACTTGCGTTCTTTTGCATACACAGGCCTTACCTGGTGAACCTTCTGCCGTGCCTAAGTCGAACAAGCAAGAGACCCGAGGAATCAGTCCAGGAGACCTTGGCTGCAGCTGTTCCCAAAATTATGGCTTCTTTCGGCAATTTTGCAAATGACAATGAAATTAAGGTACGATTATTGCCTCAGATCACAAACATGTGAGTGACGCTGTGAGTGAGTCTGTGGAGGGTTACGACTTCTGAGCAGGGAGTCATGTGGGAGTGCTTCTTAGAGTATGTTGTATGTCATAATTTAGACTACCGTCATTTGTGTTATTTTTGAGGCACCTAAAGACTTCTTTCCACTTCTGATTTCTTACTGTGGGGTGAAGAGTTGAATTGGGAGATGGTTTATAGATGCAAATTCAAAAGGCATATTTCCAGAGCAGATTGGTTTTCAGTGTACTAGAGTGACTGTTTAACCTAGCTGTGGAAAGATGGCTGTGCCAGGACTGCAGGTAGGAGAAAGCTCACTGACGAGGCCTTGTGGGTCTGAACATCCTGCAGCTATCAGGGCCTGTTGGCTCCCTGTTGTGCATTCCAACAACCCACCTTCAAACCCACTTTAGTGTTTGTTTATAATGTCCAGAAATATTGACCCTGTCACATGCTCTACAGATTACAGGATTCCTAGCCTCTTCCTTTTTGGTGGGTCAGTCCTGGGTTTGAGCCCAAGTGGCCCTCTTGGAAGATGATGATACACAGTGGGTAGAGTGGAATCAGATGGACTTGGATTAGAATTCTGTCCACTTTACTGATTCTTTTCCTCTAGGCAAACTATCCAACAGCTCTAAGTTATTTCCTTCGTATTCTGAAAAATAAGCCTTAATGGGACCCATATCGGGCAATTCTGAGAGTGAAATAAATGAATATGTGTTAGCGTGTAGCATAGTCGCCCACAGGAAGGGCTTAGATGTTAGCTGCTACTGCTCTTATTAGCTGAATGACTTGGAATAAACTGTTAGCCTCTCTCATGTTTTTTTCTCTGAGCTTTGAAGTTTTCTTGTTAATACTAAGGAGATATTCAAACTAGTCATGGGGTTTTGGAATGACGAAGGGAGATCATGAATCTAAAGAATTTAGTGTGGTAATTCATCATGCTCAGTAAATGGTAGCTGCTGCTTGCTGTTATTTTTATTACCATCTCTTTGGAGTGGGAGTAGGTCTCCTTTGTGGTCAGAGGCTGTGAGAGCTCCGCAGCGCCAGTCTGCCCGTCCGTACACTGGGCTCTGATGAAGGCAGTTCCCTCTGTGATATCTCTGGCTGTCAGAGCTCAGATGATAGATGGTGTTTTTGTACTCTCAGTTCTCATCATTTTCATGATTTCGATCACCATTTGAGTATGATGATGCTAACACTTTGTTGAACATAGAGTCCATTAATTACTTCCTTCCTGAACCTTAGGTATGTAAAAAAAATCTATTCTGCTACCTCTCTGCTCATTTATGATTATTCAGATTTATTATCAAGAGCCTGGTACAGTGGCTTGTGCCTATAATTGTAGCTACATGGGAAGCTGAAGTAGGAGGATTGCTGGAGGCCAGGAGTTTGAGACCAGCCTGAGTAACATGGTGAGACCCTATTGCTAAAAAATGAAAAAAGTTGACTGGGCATGATGGCACGTGCCTGTGGTCCTAGCTACTCAGGAGACTGAGGCAGGAGGATTGCTTGAGCCCAGGAGTTGGAGTTCGAGGCTATACTGAGCTGTGATTGTGCCACCACACTCTGGGATGGGTGGCAAAAGAAGATGCCATTTCTTCAAAACAAAACAAAACAAAAAAAGGTATTATCAGTGAAATTCAATAGTACCAACAGGATTATAAACAAAGATAGTTCCCTTCCTACTTTTTCTCTTAATCCTTGTGTCTCAGAGGCAAACATAACTCTTAGTGTTTCTTCCAATATTTACTTCCACATTTCTTTCTTTTTTTCTTTCTTTTTTTCTTTTCTTTTCCTTTCCTTTCCTTTCCTTTCCTTTCCTTTCCTTTCCTTTCCTTTCCTTTCCTTTCCTTTCCTTTCCTTTCCTTTCCTTTCCT
>NW_012107363.1:4726192-4728588 GCF_000951045.1 Mandrillus leucophaeus | reverse complement strand
CTCTTGTTGCCCAGGCTGGAGTGCAATGACGTGATCTTGGCTCACCATAACCTCCGCCTCCTGGGTTCAAGCGATTCTCCTGCCTCAACCTCCTGAGTAGCTGGGATTACAGGCACACACCACCATGCTCGGCTAATTTTGTATTTTTAGTAGAGACGGGGTTTCTCCAGATTGGTCAGGCTGGTCTCGAACTCCTGACCTCAGGTTATCCACCCACTTCAGCCTCCCAAAGTGCTGGGATTACAGGCATGAGCCACTGCACCCGGCAACTTCCACATTTCTAAGTAACATGCTTCTACTGCTTTTTTTTTTTTTTTTTCAATTTTAGACATTTTTTACTTTCACACTATAATTCTATCAGAATTCAGTATGTACATTATTATACCTAAGTAAATAGTCATGGTTGGTTGTGTATTATATTTATTTGTATTTCTTATTTGATGAGAGAGCTGTGTTTTTTTGCTCTGGGTTGAAACTGTAGAGAGAGGACATGGGGAGGGGAAGGAAGACAGACGAAGTTGGTGACTGTACCTTCCTGGCCATAGCTGGGTTCTCAGCACCCTGGGATCTGCTGATCACCTGCTCATAGGCCAAGCCCCTAGCGAAGTTCTAGGTGACCCAGTGCTGGGGATGGGGGGGTCACCTGCAAGGTCTAGTCATGGAGGTGGGGGCTACAGTGTTGGCTTGTGCTGGGGCCAGCATCCTTAGGAATGCATCTTGGAGGAGGAGGAGACAGCCACTCACTTCTTGACTGGGGCCTTCAGCAGTGCCAGCTTCTTGGGCAGACTGGTGCTGGCTTTCATCACCACATCGTGTTCAATCTTCTTCCAGATCCTGACTTCTAGGTTCACCTTTCCTTAGACCCTGGTTCCTTTCAGAGGCTGTCGCTCTGCCTTGCTCTTTGCTGGCTTGCGCCTTGATTATATGTCTTTGTACAACTTTTTGTTTTCCTGGAGTTAATCCTCACATCTGTTTTCCTAGAGTGAATCGTTACCTTTATATCACTTGCTTATTATTCTTTGACCTTTTTGTCTTCTCACACCTTCCAACTTCTTTGTAAAATGTGTTTAGTACAATTTTTCATGACAGGTAATTTACCAAATCAGTTTTTCCCCAGTACAGTCACCCATCTTGAGTTATCCAGCTCTCTGCCCCAGTCTGGGCAGATTGCTCTTCAGGTCTGTTGTACACTTGTATCCTAGGACTTCTCTTTGCCATCAGCCTGGAATTTCCTTTGCAGTTCTCCTGTTGGATGCCCAGTTCCTAGATGCCATATGTTTATCTTTCTATCCTCTAGTAGCTTTGTGAGAGAAGATGAATGGGAGGTAAATTGTATGAAGTTTTGCATTCATAAAAATACCATTTTTTCTCGCGTACACTTGGCTGGGTATAGTGTTCTGGGGTAGAAATCATTTTCCCTCAGAAATGTGAAGTCTTTCCCCGTTGTCTTAAAGTCTCCAACATAACCCAATTCCTTAACCCATGAATGTGCTTTTCTCTGGAAGCTTTCCATTTTTGAGGAGGTGAAGTGCTAGGTACTTAGTAGGCCTTTTATTTTTTATTTTTATTTTTTTTTTGAGACGGAGTCTCACTTTGTCGCCCAGGCTGGAGTGCAGTGGCATGATCTCGGCTCACTACAAGCTCTGCCTCCCAGGTTCACGCCATTCTCCTGCCTCAGCCTCCGAGTAGCTGGGACTACAGGCGCCCACCACCACGCCCGGCTAATTTTTTTTTTTGTGTTTTTAGTGGAGACGGGGTTTCACTGTGTTAGCCAGGATGGTCTCTATCTCCTGACCTCGTAATCCACCCGCCTCGGCCTCCCAAAGTGCTGGGATTACAGGCCTGAGCCACCGCGCCCAGCCAGTAGGCCTTTTAATTTGGAAACTTATATCACTTCAGTTCTGGGAAAATTTTCTTACATTTCTCTGATAAATTCTTGCCTTTTATTTTCTGTGTTCTCTCCTTCTGAAATTAGTTAGTTGGATGTTGGTCCTCCTGGGTTGACTCACATCTTACCTTTTTCTTTTTCTGGTACTTTTTAGATATCCATCTCAAACTCTTCTATTCAGTGTTATGTTTTTAACTTCTTTCTTTTCTTTGTCTCTTGATGGGGTCTTGCTTTGTTGCCCAGGTTGAGGTGCAGTGGTGCAATCATAGCTCACTGCAGCCTCCAACTCCTGGGCTCAAGCAGCTGTTCTGCCTTAGCCTCCCAAGTAGTTGGGACTACAGGTATGCACCACCATGTCCAGCTATTTTCTTTACTTTCTTTCTTTTTTTTTTTTTTTTTGAGATGGAGTGCCGCTCTGTTGCCCAGGCTGGAGTGCAGTAATGCGATTTTGGCTCACTTAAGCCTCTGCCTCCCAGGTTCAAGCAATTCTCCTGCCTCAGCCTCCCAA
>NW_012107363.1:4723662-4726142 GCF_000951045.1 Mandrillus leucophaeus | reverse complement strand
TCCTGCCTCAGCCTCCCAAGTAGCTGGGATTACAGGTGTGCACCACCACGCCCGGCTAATTTTTGTATTTTTAGTAGAGACGGGGTTTTGCCATGTTGGCCAGGCTGGTCTCAAACACCTGACCTCAGGCGATCCACCTGCCTCAGCCTCCCACAGTTCTGGGATTACAGGCGTGAGCCCATCATTAGATCTTTAAATACCAGTATCTGTAAGTCTTTTCCTCTTGAGTCAGCCAGTATCCCTGAAAGGAAATTCCTCATTTTCCTGCTTGGAGACTATAAGCTTGGCTGTGTTTATCCTGCAACCGGGGACTGGAAGGGGACTGACACTGTTGCTGGTCAGGGCGCCCTCTTTTTGTTTTCTGTATGCATCTCACATCTGTCTTCAGTTATGTAAACACCTCTTGAGATTATCCCTCTCAGTCTTTGCTGGAGGTGGGGAAGGGGCTGCTTCCTGGGCTGCCTTGGATTGGAGGGGAGACCTCAGGCGAGTGGGTGGGAATTTGCCCAAGGAGCCATGAGACCAGCCACTGTTTCACCCTCTCCGTCCCTCCACTTTTCAGATGTATGTGGTGCCTCCAAAGCCCAAGCGCTTCCGGGAGTTCTGTGGCTTGAATAAGCTTGCTTTTCACTGGTATCCCTCATACCTTCTCCCCCATCCCCAGCAAAGCTTGCATTTGAACTTCTTCCCATGGGCTAACAAATCAGTCAGTTATGTAGCCCTTGTTACTTTTTAGCTTCCGAAGTTTTGTTGACACCCATAGTCTGCTAGTGTCCCTGTTCTGTTCTTTCTGTCCGTGTACATTTATGCTTTATACAACTTCTTTACATGATTTTTGTGGGGTTTCTGGGTAGCAGAGCTTCACATGTTCAATCCAGCATGTTGGATTAGAAGTCTCCCACCCTCTGGTGTATTCTCATTCTCAGAATTACCTGCCAAACACTGATACTCCCTTGTTTTTCCTTTTCCTGACAGGAAATGTACATACCAGGCAGGACAGAAATCATTAGTGTATCCCTTGGTGAATAACCACAAAGTGAACTTACCCTCGTAACCACCACCCAGGTCAAGACAGAGTATTGCCAGCACTCAGAAGCCTCACCCCCATCCCCCCATCACTGCTTCTTCCTTCCTCCCCAAGGTCATGACTGTCCTGGCTTCTAATGCCAGAGTCTGTTTTTAAATTCTGTATACATAGACCATATAGTATGTATTCTTTTTGTCTGGTTTCTTTTGCTCGACAGTAATTTCTTAAGCGTCTTCTATATTATCGTGTGTATTAGTAGTTCCTGTAGTTTTAGGAGCTGCATAGCATTCCATTGTAGGTATATACCACAGTTTATTCATTGTATTATCACTGGGTTGTTTCTAGTTCTTGGCTATTGCGAGCAATGCTGCTGTGACCACTCTTAGGTGTTTTTTTTGGAGCACATGTGCAGGTTTCCATCATGCGCAGCTAGAGGTGGAGTTGTTGGGTGATAGGGTGTGTGCACGTCAGCTGCAGCAGAAACTGCCAAATAGCTTTCCTGTGTGCTTGTACCAGCTCACCCTTTGGTTGCTGTGTATGGGGACTCCAGGAGCTCTGGTCCTCGCTAGCACTTGGAATTGCTGATGCTTTTACTTTTAGCCTTCCTGATGGGTATTTTCTGGAATCACATTATGATTTTAATTTCCGTTCCTTAAAGTACCCTTGGCTCTGAAGTTTAATGATTAATGCATCTCTTCCTTTTTGAAGTACTCTGAAAGGTATGTTGTGCATGTGTTGAAAACTGGAGCTATCTAGTCTAAAATACAGTGTACCTCCTCCCTGTTTGAAGAGTTGTATGTAGCATGGCCTCGGGGCCTCCTGTTAGGTGCTTTGGAGAAGGGATTCTTGGGATTGTAGAGATTGGACCTGAGGAGGCCCCTTGGAGCTCTCAGACTAAATTTTATTCTTTATTATTCCAAACTATTTAAGCTCACCGTGTGCTGAGTCATCATAATAATGAGTAGCTCTCATTGTGCTTGTATATTTGGACCAATAGAATGATTTTTTTTTTTTTTTTTTTGAGACATAGTCTTGCTCTGTCACCTAGGCTGGAGTGCAATGGCACAGTCTTGGCTCACTGCAGCCTCTGCCTCCCAGGTTCAAGCGATTCTTGTGCCTCAGCTTCTCGAGTAGCTGGGACTGCAGGTGTGTACCACCATGCCTGGCTAATGTTTGTATTTTTAGCAGAAACGGGGTTTCACCATGTTGGCCAGGTTGGTCTCAAACTCCTGACCTCAAGTGATCTACCCACTTAAGCCTCCCAAAGTGCTGGGATTACAGGCGTGAGCCGCTGCACCTGGCCAAAGTAGTTTTTTAAGATGTGAATATCTTTTCTTGCAGCTAAAAAAGTTTGTCAGAGATAATTCTACTTTATTCTCCAGGTGGTTTTTCAGGGAGAAATTGGAGGCAGTAAGCCACGGGGGGAGTCCTGTGGCTCGGTGGGTGGGTGGGG
>NW_012107363.1:4709067-4722966 GCF_000951045.1 Mandrillus leucophaeus | reverse complement strand
GGGGAGCTGTGGCTGGGGTGGGGAGAAGTCCTGTGGCTCGGTGGGTTGGAGGGGAGCTGTGGCTGGGGTGGGGAGAAGTCTTGTGGCTGGGGTGGGGGGCAGTCCTGTGGCTGGTGTCTCATCATGTGCCTAACAGTGTCCAGAGGTCTCGTGTAAATTCCCTGGGAGTCGATAAGCCTCTGAGAAACAGATGATGCTAACCACGCTGTGGAAGAGAAACTTGTTTATAAATCAGATGTCCGTTACTGGTTTACTGCTTGTTTGCCCAGGCATAGCTCCGACAGAGTCCCTGACTTATAGTGATTGCTCAGTGCGTGCTGAACAATGATTGGAATCAAGTCATGGCTCAGAGCATAGTTTTGAATGATGGGAAATGGATGTTCTTAAGTAACATAGTCACCAAGATAATGCGACTAGATGGGTCACCCCTTTTCAATTTTAGGATATTTTTATCAAGATTTAAGTGGTCATCATTAGAATTATAGCAGTTTCTCCTTTGGATTGTTCTAGAGGCCCAGTGAGAAAGTATTCCCTAATTTCTCAGGAGAACAGTTGTGGGTAGTGTGCTGTCATGTCCAGTTAAATTGCAGACGTTTCCGGTTGAAGATGTTCCAGTCCTGAGAACTTTGTGACATTAGCAGGACTTTTACAAGCCATCTCTTAGGGTGGGGCATTACTGTAGTTGGCTGGTACTCTTTTCTCCTTAACTTTGTCATTTGTTGATTTTTTTTTTTAACTGTCCCCAAACACTGTGGGCAGACAGTATCTAGAATTGAGGCCTCCACCCCTGCAGAGAGGACATGGATGCTGAGCAGTCCCCGAGTGAAGATTATAAACAAGCAAATAGAGTACACGTGTCTGTGAACTGTTCTTGAGTGTCCCAAATTCGGGGTACTTCTGTTCAGCTATAGGAAAAGCCTCAAACTGCTTATACTTTGCAAGAATTGGAAACTTCTAATTCAAGTTAAGTTTTATGGAATGCATGGTAAGCTTCATAGGAGCTTCATCTTTTATCTGCTTGGACTTTTGCTTCTATAGGTTTTGTTAAAGGCCTTCATAGCGAACCTGAAGTCAAGCTCCCCCACCATTCGGCGGACAGCTGCTGGATCAGCAGTGAGCATCTGCCAGCACTCAAGAAGGACACAGTATTTCTATAGCTGGCTACTAAATGTGCTCTTAGGTAAGGTGGAGGCATACAGGTGGAAGGGTCTCCAGCATGTATTCATGATAGACCTTTGAAATAATTAAAATCAGATGATCCCTCAGCTTCTAGACCAGGCTATTTGGCACTGGTTGACTGAATGTGAACTGCATTGGGGCTGCTGTGAGCACGCATGGGTCTCTGTGACCCTGCAGATGCAGCCATGCCCAGGGACACCTAGCTGGGCAGTGGGTGTGGGCTGGTGTGAGCCCTGCCTGCCACCCAGGGCCTGGTCCTCCGTCTGTGCCGGCCCTGACTACGGTGAGTCTGTGAGGCTTGAGACTGTGCCTCAGGTCCCTGTGGGTTCTCTGTAGGTCAGTTGACAGTTTCTTCTGTTGTTTGGGTAACTGTGGAAATGAACACTGGCAAGTGCTGAAGTGAGCACCGGACGCGTGATATGAAATAACGACCTGACTTTCAAAGGCAGTGAGGCTCACTGGAAAGGACCCTGCCAAGCCAGGGATATGGGTGTGTAGCCACTCCCAGTGGGCCTCATGGTGTACTCGTTCACGGTCATGTTTGTGCCATATTGATCTCTCAGGATCTCTTCTTTTTTAACAAATTAAGCGGGGAATCTCCAAACAGTGAGTTGGATGTGAAGATATCTTGCTGCCACCCCCACAGGCTTACTGGTTCCTGTCGAGGAGGAACACTCCACCCTGCTGATTCTTGGCGTGCTGCTCACCCTGAGGTATTTGGTGCCCTTGCTGCAGCAGCAGGTTAAGGATACAAGCCTGAAAGGCAGCTTCGGAGTGACACGGAAAGAAATGGAGGTCTCTCCTTCTGCAGAGCAGCTTGTCCAGGTAGGAGCACAGGGTTTACTCTAGGCCTGGCATGTGAACAACTGACATTCGAAGAACTGATTACTTTGGAAGAGAAGCGGCAGAACCGAGGGTTAGAGGTGTGGACTCTGGAGCTGTGCTGCTCGGTTCCGACCCTAGGTGCTGACCTCTAGCTGCCTTCCCTCTGTATGTCATTGTCACCGTGAGTCAGATGCAGGTGATGCCTCTTCAGGTGCCACTCTGTTTCTAAAACCAGAGGTCACGATATGTGTTCAACCACCCAGTAAATACTGATTGAGCACCCACTGTGTGCTCGGCTCTGGGGTAGGTGCTGGGGGTCCTGTGGTGAGTATTTCCGCTGCAGCCTCTGCCCCGTGGAGCCTGTGGCCTGGTGCACTGGTCGAGGCAGGGTGGTATGCCCCCTCAGGGAGGTGGGGACGTGGTCCTTCGGGGCGTCAGAACAAAATGTTGGAACTTCTCTTTCCAATGCAGAGAAACCCTGCAGTAATTCTAATGTACTGTGATTGGCAGTTGACTTCAGTTCTTTGTAGTGTGCTTACTCAGGTTATTTTCACTAACTGTGTAACAGTGCAGCCTCATTTTAAGCAATTGAATTTTTTGAACTTTACTTAAAATATTAGGTCAGGGTTTTTATTGTGCTTAACATGTGCCATTTAGCTAAATTTTGTAGGATACAAAATTGTAAGTGACTTAAAATGATTCTTGCATAGAATCATGAATTGAAGATAATGCTAATAATTTAAGCACTGAGTTAGGTAGTGTTTGTGAAGTGCTTAGAATGCTTCCTGGCACATGTGAAGGCCATGTAAGTGCTGCTTATTGATAAACAGCTGAGCAAGAGTGAACTCTAAGAAATGAGTGGGGCTGAGAGTTCCATTCCACCCAGCTGCCCTTTGGTTATTTTACAGAATAAAAGCAGAGTCTCATGGGATATGACATTTAATTATATTTCCTTCACAAAAAACACTGCTGAGTATTTTGTTGAGTAAAAAGGGTGTAGCCATGGTAATAATACATTTAAAATATAGTTTATTTCATCTTTACCTTACCTGTTTTTTTTTTTTTTTTAAGCTAGCTTTATATTGAGAATTCCATACATGCAAAAGTATCAAGTCATGACCAGTTACATTTCATTTATAATCCTACTTCTCCCTTTTTTTTTTATTATTTGGAAGCAAACCACAGTCATCCTCTTACTTCATCTATAGGTATTTCAGTATCTCTATAGATGAGGACTCTTTTTTATTTTTAAAACTTAATGATGGTCAGGTGCAGTGGCTCATGCCTGTAGTCCCAGAACTTTGGGAGGCCAAGGCAGGCAGATCACTTGAGCCTAGGAGTTTGAGACCAGCCTGGGAAACATGGTGAAACCCCATGTCTTTAAAAAAAAAAACAAAATCAGCCAAGTGTGGTGATGCATGCCTGTAGTCCCAGCTACTTGGGAGGCTGAGATGGGAGGATCACATGAGCCTGGAAGGTTGAGGCTGCAGTAAGCCATGATTGTACCACTATACTCCAGCCTGGTTGATGGAGCAAGATTCTGTCTCAAGAAAACAAAACGAAACTCCAAAACAATGTCACAAAACAGTGCCATTGTTAGACCTGAAAATATTAAACATTTCCTACATCAAATACCCACTAACTCATTGTCAATTTTTCTCTCTACTCTTTTGGAATCAGCATATAAATAAAATTGGTTGATAAGGATTGTAAATCTCTTTGATCAACTGGTTCTCCTCCATCCGAATTTTTTTTTCCCCTTAGAGTTCATTTATTGAGAAACCAGATTATTTGTCTTCTAAGTTTTCCTGTGGTCTGATATACTGCTTACATTTCCATTGTGTAAATTAACACCTTTTTCTGTTCTCTGTATTTCCTGTACATCAACAATTGGAGGAAAAACCTGGTCAGATTTAGTGTATATTTTATATCTGAGTTCAGTATTTCGTATATAATATTTTAAGGTAAGTATACTCTTTTAAAAAGTGTTGAGACTATATGCTCAATTTTTTTTAACAGATGCTTTTGAAAAGGCTGCTTGATCATAAAAGTTTAGAGACCATTGATCTGTTGGGAGAAGCAAATAATTACGAAACAGTTTAGCAAGGTTAAGGTGCACATGGTAGGGCCTGGAGAGGTTCAGTCGTGAGCCGTCACTTATGGGCACGTGGAATCTGACCCGGCACAGAGAGCTGGGAGAAGATAGGAGCTTTATAGACAGAAAACGTGGTCTTTGCCAAGTCCCGGGAGTGAAAGAGTGAGAGAACGCTCAGAGCACATGAGTGTGGGTGCATAGACAGAGCAACGGTGGGTCCTGAAAAGGCGTCCAGGCTTTCTCATAGATTAGCAAGAGTGTTGGTTATGGAGGTCAGAAGGAGGTCGAAACTGTGTTAAATTGGGGTTGCAGTAATCCTGGAAGGACAGGGATAGAGGGTGAAGGGGAAAAAAGGGTATGGATGTGAGACTTAATTGCTGATTTTCTTAATACCTTTCTCCAAAGTAAATAAATGATATGGCACATTTTTGAACTAGCAAACTCTAGATATGATTATCTGTATAACATGTCTTACTCCATCTTCTTTTGACTAATAACTGTTCTTAATTAAATTACCGTGAGATGTTCAATTCAGCAAATGTAGTTTGGCTAACCACATTTAATTAGAATTTAATATAATCCTAGGCCTGGCCAAACTATTAAGCAAGTGTGGGCAAAATATTGATAATTTTAGATATGCAGGAGCTCAGTTTGCTTTCCATGTGTGCTTTTTGAAAAAGAAAGAAATTGAAAAATAGAGGAAGCCCTGAAATCCAAGAAACAAAGTCTCTCACATAGGCATGCAATAAAAGCAATTCTAGGATGATTGTTGTTCGGCGTGTAGTTCATTAGAAACCGTTCTTCTTGAATAAATAGTATGCTTAAGAAAGTGGGCAGAGGGAAGGCATATGCATATACTATTAACAAGGAGGGAGAAAAAGGCAATTAGTAACCATCCATAGGAGAGCCAGCAAGATTTATAAAGGAAATTCGTGATCCAAGTATGAAGCAAAACAAGATGTATAATAACTTTTAAGCAAGTAGTAGATTACAGTAAGAGAACCCATTTGACCATTAATCTTGGGGCATTCTCTTTCAAATGACATGGAGTAGTAATGAAATATTTCTTTCTTTCTGAGTCTAGGTTATTGTGACTGGACTCAGAAAGAAAGATTTCATTATTGCAGTGAATAACATTTTTGAACGTTATTCATAAATTATGCAGTGAATAACATTTATGAACACATGATACATAAGATACATACTGTTTAATTAAGTTTTTCGGCTCAACTTCTCGTCAGGGAACATTAAATGTAAATAGTGTTACCTAGTAGCATGTAAATGGAAATCTCCATAGTTTGAAAGCAGTGCTGTTGCTAACAGAATTTAGGAGGCGACAGATGAGGTGAAGGAAATGTGGGTGCCGATTTCCTTATTACATTGAGAGGAGCCAGGAGATTCTTTGTTCAAAATAGATGGCTTAAGAAGTCAAGGTATAAGCTGATTACCTAGAGCAGGTACCCACAAATGTTTTGTGTAAGGGGCCAGATAGTAAATATTTTCAGTCTTGCAGGCCATTCCAAGTCTGTGGCAACTAGGCCCCACTACCTTTGTAGCACGAAAGCAGCCACAGGCAGCCCATAAACGTGGCTGTGTTCCAGTGAAACTTTATGTACAAAAGCAGGTGCGGGCCACACCTGACCTGTGCACTGTGGTTTGATGACCTGGGATTCAGGGGTAAAGGAGTTACCATCAGAGGAGCTGAAAGTGAGACTTTTTACTTTGTACTCTTCTACACTGTCTGATTTTTTTTTAAAAGAAACATAAGTATTTTATAATATTGAAGATAGGGTTGGCAAATAGCAAATAAAAATACAGGATGCCAGTGAAATTTGAACTTCAGATAAATTATGAGTAATTTTATGATATAAGTATATTCCAAATCCTGTGGGACATACACTACAAAATTATTTGTTGTTTCTTTACAATTTAAATTTAACTGGGTGCCCTTGTCTTTTATCTGGCAATTCTAATTAAAGGGAAAAAGAATAAATTCATTATGTTCATATAATGTGATACAGCAGGGGTCCCCAGCCCCCACACTGTGGAGCGGTACTGGTCCATGACCTGTTAGGAACTAGGCTGCCCAGCAGGAGGTGAGCAGCAGGTGAGCTGGCATTCCCACCTGAGCTCCGCCTCCTGTCAGATCAGTGGCAGCATTTGATTCTCATAATGCAAACCCTATTGTGAAGAGCACATGTAAGGGATCTAGATTGTGTGCTCCTTATGAGAGTCTACTGCCTGATGATCTGAGGTAGAACAGTCTCATCCTGAAACCATCCCCTGGCCCTGTGGAAAAATGGTCTCCCATGAAACCAGTCTCTGGTGCCAGAAAGGTTGGGGAGCACTGTGATATAGTATTGAAAGTGCTGATAAATGTGGCTACTGCCTTTAAAATGTCTGGTAGCTCTTTCTCAGTGGCACTCATAATAGTGTTTTTTGATTTTTAAATGTGTGTCAAGCTAACTCTCCTCTCAGTGTATGCTGGACTTTATTTTCCCTTTCCTAGTCACCAGTTTTGGGAAATAGAGATCTTCATTCTCATGCTGCTTCTCTAGTGGAAGTGCTCCATTTATTTTTAAGGAATGAATATAACAATGAAAAAATCATGGGAATTTAGAAAACAACATGGAAGGTAACGATCACATTGGTAGAAGTGGTAGGGAAATATTTAGGGGGAGAAATTAAGGTGTAAACTTTGCCAACGAAGTCCTGTTAAAAAAAAAAAAAGTGAAGCTTAGGATGCATTTTATAAACTCTGACCAGAACACCTGTGTTTCTCTGTTTCTAGGTTTATGAACTGACATTACATCATACACAGCACCAAGACCACAATGTTGTGACCGGAGCCCTGGAGCTGTTGCAGCAGCTCTTCAGAACGCCTCCCCCCGAGCTTCTGCAAGCCCTGACCACAGTGGGGGGCATTGGGCAGCTCACCGCCGCTAAGGAGGAGTCTGGTGGCCGAAGCCGTAGTGGGAGTATTGTGGAACTTATAGGCAAGTTATTAGTAAGGTCTACTCTTACAGTTAACTTTTCAGTGATACTAGTTACCCTCTATTGATGATGGGCCTGCCCTGTGCTAAGCATTCTGCATTGCATCTTCTTTGCCAAAACTTATAATACAGATTTCATCTTTATTTTATAAATAGGGGAGTTGGGCTGGGTGTGGTGGCTCAGGCCTGAAATTTCAGCACTTTGGAAGGATCACTTCAGCCCAGGAGTTTGAGACAGCCTGGCCAAGTGAGACCCTGTCTCTCCAAAAAAAAAAAAAAAAAAAAAACTGGGCATGGCGGCACGTGCCTGTAGTCCCAGCTGCTTTGGAGGCTGAGGTGGTAGGATTGCTTAAGCCCAAAAGGTTGAGGCTGCAGTGAGTTGTGATGGCAGCTGCACTGCAGCCTGGTGACCGAGCAAGATGCTGTCTCAACAAAATTTAAAACTCAAATAAGGGAATTAAAGTTTAGAAGGTTAGGTGGCAAAATGAGGCCACACATTTAAAGCCCCTCCTCCTGATTCTTTCTCTACCTTGACTGCCTCCTGTGGTGTTTCAGTTGCTGAGAAATGAAAACAGTAGGGAAAATAGTTCTAGGATCCTTGCGTTAATTTGCCAGAAATGGCAACTGTAAGTCGTCAGAGGGATGTGAGAGTTCCTTCCTGGCCCGACTTTAGAAAATCCATCTGTCCCCACCTCTGCATCTGCCTCCACTGCCCAGTCTGCTCCTCTCCATGCGCTTGTGGCTGGGCCCTGTCCCACCATGCAGTGCTGCCCTGGAGCAGTGAGCTTAGTGGGTCCTTTCTGGCATGAGAGCTGCCTTTGGGAGCTGGAGTGGGTGGGAATCTCTGAATCCCAGCCTCTACTGCTGGGTCTGGTGCCTAGCAGGCTATGGATAAGCTTTTACTGACTCTGGCCTCCCCTAGGCCACTGCAGCGTGGTCGGTGTAGTGCACTGCGTGTGCAGCCTGGCCTTTACTCACAGCCTCCACATTAGAGAGAATCTGACTGAAGTCTCGTTGCTGCCTCGTGTGAGCATAAATGTTTGCCGGAACCATGAGCAGGAAATATTAATCTGCCTTATTTCCTGTCCTTTACACTGAAGAATCTTTTTCTGTATGGAATGCATGCCTTACAAATAATGAGTGGAAATACTCATCGCAAATGAAAAGTTATACTTGATTGTTAGTCTACCAAATAATCTGAGATTTCTAATACTTTTAATTTGGCTTTTAAAATGCAATTTATCTTAGCTTTTTTGACTTCTTAGGTCATATCTTTAGAACTATGTATTTGAATGTTAATGTAATTTTCATATTGAAATTAAAATGTTGAACTGTGATGTTAAGTGCTTCCTGTGGAAATACGTTCACATTTGATTCAACTTTGAATCAAGCTGTTTGAAGATTTTCACATTTCTTCTAGATTTTATCAGCTTGTTACTTTATCTGTCACTTTCTGTGATTTACAGCTGGAGGGGGTTCCTCATGCAGCCCTGTCCTTTCAAGAAAACAAAAAGGTGATTATTTCAGAAATCAGAGTCTTGTGTTGAATCTTACTGATTTCCTTGTATTTCTGTAATGTAATGTATCTTGTATTTCTTGTAATACTGTATTGGACTCTGTGTATGTATATGTCTTCTCAGTGGAGTGATTGTATGTGTGAATGTTGCTGGAATCTGATAACAAGGCCTGAATAGTTTTATAGGGTGGCTTTTAACAATTACTTTCATATCAGAATTGCTTTGTCATACATTTTGAATGCATCATAAATTTCTAATGTTCGGGGTCAGCAGACTTTTTCTGTAAAGGGACAGAGTGCAAACATCTTAGCTTTATGAGCCGTATGGTCTCTTTTGCAACCATTCAGCTCTGCCCTGTGGCAGGAATGCAGTTGTAGACAATACACGAGCTACTGGCCAGCCACGTTCCAGTAGAACTTTACTGACAGGAACAGGCAGGCTGTAGTTTGCCCGTACCTGCCTTAGGGAATGTGTTGTGACATTTTATGAAGTTAACTTACCTTCCCAGTGAATTTTGTTTAGCATTAGTCAGGAATATTATTAAGTAGCTTCTTTTCCAGCCTGGGCAATGTCATGAGACCCGGTCTCTACCGAAACAAGACCAAACAAAAAAACAGCCAGGCACGGTGGCATGTGCCTGTAGCCTCAGCTGCTGTTCTGGAGGCTGAGGCAAGAGGATTGTTTGAGCCCAGGAGTTTGAGGTCACAGTGAGCTGTGATCATGCCACTGCACTCCAGCCTGGGCAACAGAATGAGACCTCGTGTCGTTAAAAAAAAACAACAAAAAAAGTTTCCTTTGTTGGACTGTTTTAATTTGGACCTGGTTATCATTTTTCAGCCATATCTAACTTTGTACATATCAGAATGTTCTGATAAAGCTTAACTTTTATTAAAGTGTTTCTGATAGTTTTGGTACACATTATCTTTTGCAATGCCAGTTATTTTCTTTTCCAGTGGGGATTTGCATAGGAAAAAAATTGCTGTCACTTTCTATTTTGAAATCTTAAAAGACTGATCCTTTTTTGTGTCATGATTTGAGTGTTTAATTGAGAGCCTAATGCCTAATATTATTTGCAGTATTGAATGGGATCTTAACAGGAATAACATTCTAGCCTTCATTGAATTAAGTAAACATTTCTTGAAAGAACTTGGAATCTATAATATTTGGGTCATCACAGTATGAGATACTTAATCAAATTTGAGATTTTATGAAACATTGTTGAAAAGCCAAAAAGATTCTAGGAAAAATTCATCTCTATATTCTTGAATTAGGAGAGATTTTCGGACCTGTGACTAAGTTACTCTGACACTTGTTTGTTTCTTAGTCACTCTTTCCAGTGGCAGTGAAAAAGAAGATGACTGGTTCACATTGTTGAGATTAGTTTATCCTCTTCTGGCTAGGACATGGGATATATCCTGTCTCTTTAAGCCCTTTTGGTATTTTTTCCCCCATTTAGAGCTGTGTCTTCAAACTGTTTTGTTATAGCTAGAAAATCCTTTTTTTAAGTGAAATCTGCCCAAATTATAAGACAGATGAAAGTAGAGTTGTGTTGGATATGGGATTAGGGTGCAAGTGGCGGGGGTGTCCTGGAGCCTCTCTTCTGAGGGCAGCCTAGCGCTTGTGACTTTGAGGAAATTACCCTGGGGATGGTCTATGGAACATATTTGCAAACCAGTGATTTGAAAGATAGAGATGGCTTTTGTTAAGATCTGAATTCACCTTTTTGGCATTTTATTTGATTTCTCTAGGGAAAGAACTTATTTTGTAATAAAGTTTCCTATTATTTAGTAGATAGGCCAAGTTGCTGTGTTAATTTAACCTAGATTTTGGGTTTCCTGTGCTGATTTTTTTCACCTTTAATGTCACGTCATTGTAAATTTGTGGAAGTTATACTTCTGACTTATTCTTTGAAGAGCAGAAATTAGAAATTTCCAATAATTATTTTGATAGTGTAATTTAATGACATTAATATGTAATGTAGCCACAAAGATTTAATGAGTTCAGTTAGGTCATATTAAGACTGTTGGTTTCATTTGTTTTCATTAATGTAATTCTGAAGATGCACAATAAAATGTATTTTTAGAACTTTCAAGTGAAATATTATTTCATCCTTCCAGATCATATAATGCTTGAGTTCTGATTGTTAATCATAAAGTCAAGAAAATTAAAAGATAATAAAATGAAAGTGACTTTTAGGTGTTAGAGTTTTATGTACAAATTCTGGTGTGTCATTGGAGCTATCACATGAATATTTCAAAGGCCAATAGCATTGGGTCTTTACAGTTAAAACTTACTATTTTTAAGTTTAAGTAGTACTATAGATAATTTAATAATCGAAATCAATAAATATTAATTATTAAAATGTTTTGTGGTATACTTTGAGAATCATTGCTTTTAACTTTTTCCATATAGGTTTATTAACTTTAATAGCATTCTAAACATAACATCTCTACATTCTTTGTGTTTAATACTGTAGATCTTTAAAAATACTTATATATGATGATAAACCATATAAGAGTAAATTAAATATTCTTATGAGTTTCATTTTAGAGTGCATTTACTTAATTTTGAAATCCTTATTTTTAGCAAACTAAAGGAATGTTGGTACATTATTTACTAGGCAAAGTGCTGTTAGGAGAAGAAGAAGCCTTGGAGGATGACTCTGAATCGAGATCGGATGTCAGCAGCTCTGCCTTTGCAGGTAGTTCTCACTAGTCAGCCACTGGTGTGGACCTTCACTCTCTGCCGTCCACCCCATGCCCTTCCTGCCTGTCCCCCTGCACCTGGTGGACAGCACAACTGGGGGCAGCAGTGGACCCAGGTTGCTTAAATGGGGGATATTCGGGCTTCTTGCATAATACTTACTCTGAAGCTTGTGTGTCTGTGGTGTTTGCATCATATATTTGCTGTTTTCTGTGGTTTAGACTGTTTTAAAATTAGGTTTATGCTCCTTGAGCATAGGGCTTTGTGAGTAGGGATGGCACATCGAAACGTCTCATGAGTTGGATGGGTTATGCTGGGGGTTGGAAATGGGATGAAAAATTGTGGGTTGAAAAATTGCCTATGGATAGTTTAACTTGAAAGAATCTGCCTTTGTTTACAGATAGTTATCTTTTTTTTTTTTTTTTTGAGATAAAGAGTCTCCCTCTGTCACCCAGTGCCGATACCCAGTGTCACTGGCATGGAGTGGTGTGCTCTTGGCGCACTGCAGCCTCCGCCGTCTGGGTTCCAGCCATTCTCCTACCTCAGCCTCCCAAGTAGCTGGGACTACAGGTGCCCGTCACCACGCCTGGCTAATTTTTGTATTTTTTGTAGAGACGAGGTTTTACCATGTTGACCAGGCTGGTCTTGAACTCCTGACTTCAAGTGATCCGCCTGCCTCAGCCTCCCACAGTGCTGGGATTACAGGCGTGAGCCACTGTGCCTGGCCAGTTACAGATAGTTATCTAATGAAATTCTCTGTGTACTTTATAAAAGATGAGGATTAACTTAAGGTACTAATAACTGGATTATATGAGGGTGGTTTTGGTTGTATAATCCTATCTAAAAGAATATTTTAGCTGTAACTGAAAGTAAGACTTAAATATTTAGGGAGGAAAATCTGAATAATTCTAGTAGTAATTATTTATTTACAAAATAAAAATAGATTTTATTTTTGATTACACAAATTAAACAACAATAAAACATCACAGCGATCTAGACTAGTATAAAGGTCACACGCTTACCAACCCAACTGCCCCAGGAGTGACCACTGCCAACAGCTTCGTGTTGAGCTTTTTGCCATGGTTTCTATATAGTCTTTTTTGTTTTTAAATGGTAATTTAAAAAGTCAACTAGGAAAATGTGTTAGAAGTTTATCTTCCAGGAGAATAATAGGACTGGAATTGAGATCTTGAACGTGGCTTGGAAGAAGGCAAGCCCAGCCCAGAGAGATTACAGTTGTTTCTGACCACTGCTTGCTTAGAGGATCTGCATGTCTGGGACCGCCTAGTTTTGTGCCCCTGACTAGGCTGCCCCTTAATTACGAACGTCTTTATAAATTGCTCTAGCCAGGGCTTGGAGTAGTTGGTTAAGAACTTGAACTTCAGTTTTTGCAGTGAAACACCATTTGAGAATATTACCTTCTGATAAGCCTTATTTTATTAAGATGGGTACTGTAGCGAGAGGCAGTGTGAGTGGTACATGAAGGATGCACTGCTGTCCTGCATTTCACTGTCTTCAGGATGCTATGCAGTGATGACATTTGGAAACATTTCATCAAACATTCCATCAAATGGAAACATTTGATGACAGGGGAACTTTTTGTTATTTTGCAAGCCTTTGATTCCATATTGAATGTTTTCTCTCGCCATTTGACAAATGAGTGTTTCTCTGTCTTCAGCCTCAGTGAAGGATGATATCAGTGGAGAGCTGGCTACTTCTTCAGGGGTTTCCACTCCAGGGTCGACAGGTCACGACATCATCACAGAGCAGCCACGGTCACAGCACACGCTGCAGGCGGACTCAGTGGATCTGGCCAGTTGTGACTTGACAAGCTCTGCCACTGATGGGGATGAGGAGGATATCTTGAGCCACAGCTCCAGCCAGGTCAGCGCTGTCCCATCTGACCCTGCCATGGACCTGAATGATGGGACCCAGGCCTCCTCGCCCATCAGCGACAGCTCCCAGACCACCACCGAAGGGCCTGATTCAGCTGTCACCCCTTCGGACAGTTCTGAAATTGTAAGTGTGCGGAGGGGCCTGCCATCTTTTATTTTTTATTTGAGACAGAGTCTTACTCTATAGTGCAGTGGAGGCCGGGCACAGTGGCTCACGCCTGTAATCCTAGCACTTTGGGAGGCTGAGGTGGGCGGATCACTTGAGGTCAGGAGTTCGAGATCAGCCTGGCCAGCATGGTGAAACCCCGTCTCTACTAAAAATACAAAAATTAGCTGGGTGTGGTGGCACATGCCTGTAATCCTAGCCATTAGGGAGGCTGAGGCAGGAGAATTGCTTGAGCCCAGGAGGCGGAGGTTGCAGTGAGCCGAGATCGTGACACTGCACTCCAGCCTGGGTGACAGAGCGAGACTCCGTTTCAAAAAAATAAAAATAAAAAAATAAAGTGCAGTAGCACGTTCCCAGGTCACTGCAACTTCTGCCTCCCAGGCTCGAGCGATTCTCCTGCCTTAGCCTCCTGAGTAGCTGGGATTACAGGTGGGCACCATCACACACAGCTAATTTTTGTATTTTTAGTAGAGATGGGGTTTCACCATGTTGGCCAGGCTGGTCTCAAACTCCTGACCTCAAGTGA
>NW_012107363.1:4648528-4709017 GCF_000951045.1 Mandrillus leucophaeus | reverse complement strand
CCACCCATCTTGGCCTCCTAAAGTATTGGGATTATATTTGTGAGCTACCATGCCCGACCCTACTGTCTGCCATCTTTTGAGCTCTTCCCTGGAGACCCAGACCTGAACCCTCCTGCTTGTTCTCTTCTTGTCTAATACCCCTAATGACAGCGCAGCTTAGATCACTAGTGGAGAGCTTGACCTCATCTGATACCTTCACTGAAGGGAACAGCTTAGTGTCTTTTCCACTGAACACTGAGGTAAAAAATTGGAATAGTTGATTATGTGAACTCTGCTAAAATTGAGTGCATTTTACATTTTTTAAGGCCTTTTTAGGCCCTGGTTAAATAATTATTTTTAAAAATCCTGAAGGAGCCTATTATAAACAGATCTGTGGTCTTAATGAAATGTGATTAATACTGTGCATTCTTTTAAGAACTTTTGACTTTTCAAAAAACTTTTACAACATTTCCCATTTTATAGCAGCATAGGTATAAGTACCTCTCATCTCTGAGTTAGTGGACAAGAAACCCTCATGGATAGTCTAATAACGTTTGGTACAAGTCTATGTTGTTTTATACTCCATTTTATTTTCAGTTTTAAAAACTGTGGTTAAATATGTGTAACATAAAATCTACCTTCTTAACCATTTTTTACGTATACAGCTTGCTGGAATAAATAATTAAATAATGTCATGGAATCATCGCTCCACCCATCTGTGTAACCTTTTGATCATGTGACACTGAAGCTCTGTTCCCATTGAACTCTCTATTCCTCCTTCCCCGCCAAGTCCCTGGCAACCACCATTCTTCTTTCTGTCTTCTGAATTTGACTACTTTAGGTTCTCATATACTTTAGGAGTCACACTGTATTTGTTTTAGTTAGCATAATGTCTGCAAAGCTCATGCATATTGTAGCCTGTGTTAGAACTTCCTAATGTTTCAGGCCAAATGCTATTCCATTGTATGGATAGGCCACATTTTGCTTTTCCATTTCTCTGTCCATGGACACTTGTATTGCTTTCATGCTTTAGCTATTGTGAATCGTGCTGTTATGAACATGCGTGTACAAATATCTCCTGGAGACTCTGCTTTCCATTTTTTTGGCTAAATACCCAGAATTGGAGTTGCTTTTACATTCTGATTTTAATTTAAAACATTTATATCATTGAGTATTTTACTTAATAGTATAATAGTTAGCAAACTAATATTTTGGTAATAATTTGCTGGTAGTTTTAGAGTCCATTGCTCAGTTTTTTTAGGTAAATTACACAGGACATTTCAAGTGGACATGGAACAACTTCTGATGTGGAATCATGCCCCAAGCTGATGGCTAAACATATGAAATACCATGCCCTAAATTCAGTAGATTTAGTCTTTGCAATTTAGGAGATAACCTGTTATATTGTTAGGTTTTTGTCTAAAAGCTTTGTCCTCATATTTCCAACTTGCTGTAAAATTTGTTCGTGAAGACAAATATTTTTGTATGGGTTTTTTCTTTTTTATATTAAAAAGAAATGTCCACATTGGAAGATCAGTAAGCTCTTAGCAGTTTCCATGCACACATTTCTGTGCATTGAAATAAATGACAGATGAGTACATTTGTGTTCTGTGTGTAAAATGTGCTCTTTCTTCGTTGCATTTCCATGTTGGAGGGCTTGTCTCTTGGTGATCACACTTCAAAATTCTCACAGCCCCCCTTGAACCGTTTAGGTGTTAGACGGTACCGACAACCAGTATTTGGGCCTGCAGATTGGACAGCCCCAGGATGAAGATGAGGAAGCCACAGGTGTTCTTCCTGATGAAGCCTCGGAGGCCTTCAGGAACTCTTCCATGGGTATGTGGACCACAGGTGACGCGCTACAAAGTGGTCTTGGATTCAGCCCTGGACATCTTAATTATATCTTTGCTATCAAGAAGAAATCCTTTAATACTGTTTTCTGAGTTCTGAATAGCTGATGAAAATGACCAATTGAGGAATAATTATACTTTTTCTTCATCTAAATCTTATGCTTTTGAGTTATCTTAGCATAAATGTGTAATTGTATTTTAAGTGGAAATTTGTCACTTAATCTTGATTTCTCTGTTTTTAAAGCTCTTCAACAAGCACATTTATTGAAAAACATGAGTCACAGCAGGCAGCCTTCTGACAGCAGTGTTGATAAATTTGTGTTGAGAGATGAAGCTACTGAACCGGGTGATCAAGAAAACAAGGTGAGGGACATAGGCTTGAGACAACTGGGTGTTTCTGAGCTTGTGTGAGGATTTAAAATCGCCCTGGCTACTATCTACTTTATTGCTTTCCCATCCCTGGGCCTTTAAATTTCACCTTTAAATACCAGCTCTTCCCAGGCCTGTTGTTTTCCGCCTTTCCAGGTGCTACCGACAGCGTTAAGTAATTATTTTATAATACCTTGAAATAACTTTTATTGTGAATTTAATTATTAAATTGTAAATTAAAATTAATTTCTTCTTGGATTAAATAAGGTGGAGGTTTACCTTCTTTGAGTATTAGCATTTTTAGATGTAGAAAAACAAGTATATTATAAATGTAATTTGGTTGGAAACTTTATTAAGAAAAAAATCTAGCAATATTTTAAAAGATAATTAAAAATTTGTGTCTTTCCTAATGGGAAAAAAAAAAAAAAAAAAAGAATTGCCTGAGTTCTGCCTCCTTTGAGAGTGTGCCCCAGAGAAATCTATTCTGTACTGAGTGTTTCCTTGTCTGATTTCTTGGGCCATTCATTTGATGGCTGCGTATGGCCTTGCACCATGTTTTGGTTCTATTGAACTGTTTTAAAAGTCTCTGTTTATATTACCTTTTTACATGTAAATGTAACTGTCTTCACTTTTAATTCCTCAAGGGCAAGGAATAGCGTTTCACAGTTTCTCCCAGCAATCAGAATTACAGCCTTTGGCATCTCCCTGTCTACCAGGCCCACTTCCTCTTAGCTTTGGGCTTCCCCAGGCTGTTACCTTTCCCTGAGTAGCTTCTGCTTGTCCTGTAGAAGACCACTCATGCTTTGCTTCCAGAGCAACCTTTCCTGAATGCCTAGTGTCAGGTGCCTTCTTACTGTGCCCACCCTCCCTGCATGCTGCATTTATCCCCTGCCACAGCCCTGGGACCCTGTGTCCAGCTGCCTCTGACTTGTCTGTTTCTGCTTGGCCATCGTCTCTGTGAGGTCAGGTGTGCATATGAGCACAGACCAGGGCATCTCTTTATCCCCAGCACCCAGTGTAAGTGCTACTCTAGGACTATTTGTTGAATGAACTAATGCATGAATGTATTGGTTGAGTATGAGACAAACAAGTGTCACTGTCTCCTTTCTAGCCTTGCCGCATCAAAGGTGACATCGGACAGTCCACTGATGATGATTCTGCACCTCTTGTCCATTGTGTCCGCCTTTTATCTGCTTCGTTTTTGCTAACAGGGGGAAAAAATGGTGAGTACAAAAGGGGACGTGCAGAGTTGAAGGAAATAACTAGGTTTCAGAGGTCAACTTGGTGCCTGTTTATGTACTGTGTGCAGCAGAGGCAGTAGAATCTGAGGATGAGTTTGGTTTTCACTAGCCAAGGGGAAGGGAGGAAATGATGGGAGCAGGTAGGTTACTGGGTCTGGTTTTGTTCATTTGAAAACAATCTGTTGTTTGAGGCTGAAGGTGGCTTGCGTGATTTCTTTGCAGTGCTGGTTCCGGACCGGGATGTGAGGGTCAGCGTGAAGGCCCTGGCCCTCAGCTGTGTGGGAGCAGCTGTGGCTCTCCACCCAGAGTCTTTCTTCAGCAAACTCTATAAAGTTCCTCTTGACACCACAGAATACCCTGGTATGTTAAAAGTTCACATCTTATTTTCTCAGATTTAATCATTATTGTAAAAACGATTTCAGTGTTGACTATTTTAGTTTTAGAGCGGTGTTTTGAGTTTATTTGGGATATTTGACCCGTGTTGTAGCTCTTCAGAAAACACATGAATAGTGAAGTTCTTTGTTTCATGGTTTCTCTTTAGATGAAACCTGTAGAGGAAAAAAATAGAAACCTCAGCACGTAAGAGCCAACTTATATACGCATCGGATTTAAACCTAAAGCACAAATTGTGCATGGTCACGGTGGCGCTGAGTCACACTCTGCCAGGCCAGGCATTCACACTCAGGGTGAGTGGGCACCAGGACTGGCTGAGGCAGCAGTGGACCCGTGTCTGCACCCTGCCCATGCTTATTGTGGAGCCTTCTCGCTCGCTCTCTTTCTTTGGGTGAGAGGGTACACTTGTGTTTTTGAATTTATATGAGGTAAGGGTTTATGTATAGGGTTTTTTCTAGTCTTTTTTTAAGTGGAATCTGGAATTTTAATCAGATTTACTATCTGACAGCCTAGAATTATAATCCAGAAAGTCTGTGGTATTGAGGACATATTGGCAGTATGATGAATCTGTAATCCTTAAATCCTGAAACTTTTTTTTTTTTTTAATCACTTAGGGTTATTATAGTGAAGTCATTTCTGAATTTGGATCTTCTCTTCATACCTCTTTTTCTCTTTCCTGAGAATTAAGCTTTTGTTTTGAGTTAGAAAGTTGATAGTAGGAAATTGTTCCATGGCTGGGCAATTTATCTCCACAGAGGAACAATATGTCTCAGATATCTTGAACTACATCGATCATGGAGACCCACAGGTTCGAGGAGCCACTGCCATTCTCTGTGGGACCCTCATCTGCTCCATCCTCAGCAGGTCCCGCTTCCACGTGGGAGATTGGATGGGCGCCATTAGAACCCTGACAGGTAATAGCCAGTTTTTCAGCTGTGTTTTTTCTAGCTATCCGTACTAAGGTTTAAGTTCACATGATGATGTTTGCTTTTTGTTCTTCTGGTTAGGAAATACATTTTCTTTGGCGGATTGCATTCCTTTGCTGCGGAAAACACTGAAAGATGAGTCTTCTGTTACTTGCAAGCTGGCTTGTACAGCTGTGAGGGTGAGCATAATCTTCTGTGGAACCATTTCTTCACTTAGTGGACATTTCATCATTGCTACAATTAAAATTGGAGCTTCATAGGAAATATTTCCATACACTCTAAAGCTGTAACCAGTAGTATCCACCACGTATCCATCTCTTAGCTTTAGAAAGAAAACATTGCCAGTAAAGTTAATGCTTCATAAACTTCAGTTTAAGTTTTAATTCTCAGAATATTTGTTTGAAATAGACTTCTTCCCTAAGGATATATTTAGAAATAACCTATCATTACATGTAAAGTCTGTTGAATATGCTGGGCACGGTGACTCATGCCTGTAAACTGAGCACTTTGGGAGGCCAAGGTGGAAGGATTGCTTGAGCCCAGGAGTTCAAGACTATGGGCAACATGGTTGATCCTGTCTCTACAGAAAATTAAAAAGAAAAAAAAAATTAACTGGGCGTGGTGGTGCATACCTGTAGTCTCAGCTACTCGGGAGGCTGAGGTGGGGGGATTACTTGAGCCCCGGAGATGAAGGCTGCAGTGAGGCGTGGCTGCATCACTGCCCTCTAGCCTGGGCAACGGAGTGAGACTGTCTCAAAAATAATAGTAATAATAATCCGTTGAATTAAAAAAAACCCCAAAAACCAGTGTGTTAGGCCCATAGTGTAGTAAGAGTTAAAGTGAGCCTTAGGGATTATTTACTCAACCTCTGTGTTTGTATGAAGTGGAATAGCCCCAGTTCTTTAAGTGATAGCATGTTGAACCTTTCCATACCAGCTGGCTCGTAAGTCACAACTGGCCAGTCAACAAGAGTCAAAATTAACTAGTAAAAATCAAAGCAAAAAACTTAGAATTGTCAAATTTGTGCGATACCTCCCCCTTTTAAAATGTCATGCCTGACAGTAATTTTTCCCTAGTTTCCAGGTTTTGTTTCAGTCAGTTGTGTCTGTGTTGAGCAGAAGGAAGCGTGCTAACAGCTCAGTCTCGTGGCTAGCTGGGGGTCTATGTGTCAGCCATGCATGTGATGGTGCCCCTGGGTGCCTGAGGCTGCAGGGGAGGCGTACAGCAGTAGGGTTCTGTTCTGTTCTCCCGTGCCTTGGAGTACATAGTGATATAGTGGGGTGGTCCTTGGTGTAGGTCCCTCGTTCCTACCCTGGGTCTGCGATTTATTTAGAAGTGGTGTTGGAGCTGTGCGGCAGGCCCCTTTGTAACTGATCAATGTTTGTGAAGTTGCCGTTTGAGAACTGAAACCATGACATAAGCAGAAATGGAAGAAAAAAAGAACCAGTTATGTGAAAGGGACATATTCACTTTTAAGCTTGTATTTACTGAGATAAAATATATGCCATCAATGTTCTTGAGAGGTGTGGGAAAAGTGCAACATCCTGGTTGCAGTTAAATCCAGAACGTTGTGTGTTGAAGACTGACAGTTCTCAAACCGTCAAGACGCGGGTACTGAGTGGGACTAACCTACTGCCCTCTTGCCTCGGACCTTGTGTTCCAGCATTGTGTCATGAGTCTCTGCAGCAGCAGCTACAGTGAGTTAGGACTGCAGCTGATCATCGACGTGCTGACTCTGAGGAACAGTTCCTATTGGCTGGTGAGGACAGAGCTTCTGGAAACCCTTGCGGAGATTGACTTCAGGTAAGTGAGTCACGTCCATTAGATTTCATGAACTAAGCTCAATTGAAAGTCCTGGGGTCACTTGGTGTAAGGAATGATGTTATCAAGTACCCTGCGCATCAGAAATCTGAGTGGTTTAGGTAGATGACAGTGATTTTCTCCTCCCAGTGGCTTTTTGCTGAACTTTGCCCTATGCGTGGATTTTATTTTATTTTATTATTTATTTAGAGACATGATCTTGCTCTGTTGCCCAGGCTTGGATGCAGTAGCACAGTCATAGCTCACTGCAGCTTTGAACTCCAGGACTCGAGTGGTCCTCCTGCCTCAGCCTCCCGGTTAGCTAGGACAATAGGTGTGTGCCATCACACTGGCTAATATTTTATTTTTTGTAGAAATGGGGTCTTGCTATGTTGCCCAGGCTGGTCTCAAACTCCTGAGCTCGATTGATCCTCCAATCTTGGCCTCCCAAAGTGCTGGGATTACAGGCATGAGCCACTGTACCTGGCCTAGAATTTTAAAAGATAAATAGAAGAGTAGTTTTTTTTTTTTTGGATAGTCCTAGTCATTTAAGTGTTCTGGATAGTAAGAATAAAAGAGCTTAGAATTTTTCATCTTTGTCTTAAACTTTTTAAAAAATGTAGCTTTTGTTAATTCTGCTTGTTTAAATAGAATATACTCATCATTATACTGAACCTAGGTAAGACACCTGGTTTATATTTTGTTGCAATTAAAAAATGTGAGCTGTGGTTGCAGTGAGCCAAGATCATGGCCGTTGCACTTCAGCCTGGTGACAGAGCGAGACTCCGTCTCAAAAAAAAAAAAAACAAAAAACGTGAGCTGTGTTGGAACTTTCATTTTCTAAGAGTAAAGTTTTGGCAGGAGAAATTTTCTGTCAGTACTTTGTTTTAGAAGGGAAATTTTTATAATTCAGGTGTTTTTGTTTTTGTTTTTGTTTTTCCCCCCAAGCCACCTTTTATAGAGCCCTTGTGGGTTACTTTATTTAATCCTTAGAATGTTTATAAATCTGGGACTGTTCTCGGCTCCACCCACAGATAGGGGCGCTGAGCATGCGTGAGTGGGCAGCAAGATAGCAGGTTATGCAGGGCCCAACTCGCCCCTTCTTTGGTTTGAGCCAGTTCTGTACGGGACTTACAGAGTGTTTTGAAATAGTATTTATTTTGAAGAAAAAGAAAAACAGTTTACTGAGTGCTATCTTATTGAGTCTGGAGTTGTGAGAGGAATGCCACCTCTATTGGTTTAAAGCCATCGGCCTTTTCTGTTGTCTTGAGTAAGTGCTGCCCAAGGGCCTTCCAGGGCGCCTGACTGAGCCTGCTCTGAAGCAAGCTGGCAGAAAGTGTTTACTGAGTAACTAAATGATTTCATTGTTAAATGTGCTCTTTTGTTAGGCTGGTGAGCTTTTTGGAGGCAAAAGCAGAAAACTTACACAGAGGGGCTCATCATTATACAGGGGTAAGCGGCTTATTTTTGTGAGATACTGTTTTACCTTCAAGGAGGTGAAAGTGAGGCTTTCCTTGTGGAATTTCTCTAAATGCATTCATCGTATTTTAGATCTGTTTATTTCACAGTTTATATCATGAAAGTTATAATTGTGTCATATGGATTTAAGTCTAGCAATGTTGAGTTCTTTCTCACTAGCTTTCCAAAATATCTTACCTAAAATTTAGTCAAATACAAGATTATGTTTATTTTTATTATCCTTCTCTCTAAAGCTTTTAAAGCTGCAAGAACGAGTGCTCAATAATGTTGTCATCCATTTGCTTGGGGATGAAGACCCCAGGGTGCGACATGTTGCTGCAGCATCATTAATTAGGTATTTACCAGTATTTTATCTCTTTTACTTTTTTGGTTGAAGTACTAAAAGGTATGAGCATGGAAAGAGAGGGAAGAATTCAAAGGATGGAGAGCAGTATTCCTGAATCTGAGCTCATTTCAGCTATTCTGTTCTTAAACTATCAAGAAAAAAAAATCCAAAAAAGTCTAAAATTATAATAAAAAAAACAAAATACTAACCATCCATTGTAAAAAGTAATGCATTTTCATTGTAAAAATTTGGACTATAGAGAATAGCACTAAGAAGAAAAAAAATCACCTTCAATTCTGCTACCACCTGGAAGTAATCGCTGTTAATATTTTGCTGTATACTTTTTATGAGTTTCTTATTCAAAATGGGGTCAAAATTACATGCAATTGTGTAACCTAATTTTCACTAAATATTTTATTAGCATTTTTCTCTTATGAAACAGTAATTTTAGTTATGGGTCATTGTTTTACTATGTGATTGTGATAAAATTTTACATAAATTTTTTTTGGCAATTAACTATTGTACGTAAATATTTGTGTATAATTTTCTTTTTCCGAGAATTCCTGGAAGTTGAGTTAGCAGCCCAGGCTTTGAATTTTTTTTTTTTTTTTTTTTTTTTTTTTTGAGGCAGAGTCTTGTTCGTTTGCCCAAGCGCGATCTCGGCTCACTGCAACCTCCGCCTCCTAAGCTATTCTCCTGCCTCAGCCCCCCGAGTAGCCGGGATTACAGGTGCACACCACCACACCCAGCTAATTTTTGTATTTTTAGTAGAGACAGGGTTTCACCAGATTGGCCAGGCTGGTCTCAAACTCCTGACCCCATGATCCACCTGCCTCGGCCTCCCAAAGTGCTGGGATTACAGGTGTGAACCACCATGCCTGGCCAGGCTTTGAATTTAAAACAAATTTTCTAATAGCTTTATGGCGGTATAATTTACATTTCTTGAAACCTACTCGTTTTGAGTGTATAGTAAACTTCAATTTTATCCCATTTCTATCACCCCAAAGGTCCTTGAGCCCATTGCAGTAACCTCCGGTTCCCACCCCCACTCCTAGGCAGCCACTCATCTATTTTCTGTCCCTTAAGATTTGTGTTTTCGTCAGGCACGGTGGCTCACGCCTTTACTCCCAGCACTTTGGGAGGCCAAGGTGGGTGGATCTCTTGAGGTCAGGAGTTCAAGACCAGCCTGGCCAACATGGTGAAACCCTGTCTGTGCTAACAATACAAAAATTAGTCGGGTGTGGTGGCGGGCATCTGTAATCCCAGCTACTTGGGAGGCTGAGGCAGGAGAATCGCTTGAACGTGGGAGGCAAAGTTGGCAGTGAGCAGAGATCGTGCCACTGCATTCCAGCCTGGGCAGCAGAGAGAGACTCTGTCTGAAAACAAAGATTTGTATTTTCTGGACATTTTATAGAACTGGGGTCATAGTATAAATGGACTTTTGCATTTGGCTTCTTTTACTTAATTTTGAGATTGGGTCTTGTTGTAGCATGTATCGGTAGTTTGTTCATTTTTATTGGTGAGAGTATTATATGAATAATGCTATATTTTATCTATCCATCAGATGGATATTATTGAGTTCATGTTTTGGCCAATTTATGAATTATGGTACTGTGAACATTTGCCTACAAGATTTTGTATAGGCATGTTTTCATTTCTCTTGAGTGGATAACCTAGAAGTGGATTTTAAAATAATTTTTGGTACTTACTGTGAAACTGCTCTTCAGATACATACCATCGTTTGTCCTTTCTTTCTTGTCTTTCTCTTTCTCTTTCTTTCTTTCGACATATACACATTTTAAGAAAAATTTCAGTAGTTTTTGGGGTACAAGTGGTTTTTGGTTACATGGCTGAATTTTGGTTGCATGGTGAAGTCTGAGATTTTAGTACACTTGTCACCCAAGTAGTGTATCTTGTACCCAATATGTAGTTTTCTGTCCCTCACCTTCCTCCCAGCCTCCCGCCTTGTGAGTCTCCAATGTGCATTATACCACTGTGTATGCCCTTGCGTACTCACAGCTCAGCTCCCACTTAGAACATACAGCAGAAACATACCAAAGTATACTCCCACTACCAGAATGTGATTGTGCCTGATTCTTCTCACCAATACAAATATTTCAAAAAAAGTTAAATATATATCAGTTTTTTGGGCAGAAGTTGATACTTCTCTTTATTTTTTTTTTTTTTTTGAGATAGGGTCTCACTCTATGATGCCCAGACTGGAGTGCGGTGGTGCCATCTAGCTTACTGCAGTTTCTGCCTCCCAGGTTCAAGTGATTCTCCCACCTCAGCCTCCCAAGAAGCTGGAATTACAGGGGAGAGCCACCACTGCCAGCTAATTTTTGTATTTTTTGGTAGAGATGGGGTTTCACCATGTTGGCCAGACTGGTCTCAAACTCTTGACCTCAAGTGATCTACCTGCCTTGGCCTTCCAAAGTGCTGGGATTACAGGCGTGAGCTACCACACCCAGCTGACATTTCTTTTTAAAATAACTTACCTTCTTTTGAAAGTAATACATGTTAAATGAACAAAATTTAAGGAAAATATAAAAAAGGAAATAATCTTTATAATGAAACTACTGAAAGAAAACCAAAGTTACATTTTGGTGCATATTCTTTTTCGTTTTCGTCATTGTAATTTGCATTTCTTTGATTACTTGTGAGACACACTTTTCATTTACTTAAAGGTTCGTATGACTTGCCTGTTCAGAAATTTTGCAGCTTTACCATTTTCTGCAAATGATAGCAACTTCTTTTTATTTTTTTATTTTTATTTTTATTTTTTTTTTGAGATGAAGTCTTGCTCTGTCGCCCAGGCTGGAGTGCAGTGGCCAGATCTCAGCTCACTGCAAGCTCCGCCTCCCGGATTCACGCCATTCTCCTGCCTCAGCCTCCCGAGTAGCTGGGACTACAGGCGCCGCCACCTCGCCCGGCTAGTTTTTGTATTTTTTAGTAGAGACGGGGTTTCACCGTGTTAGCCAGGATGGTCTTGATCTCCTGACCTCGTGATCCACCCATCTCGGCCTCCCAAAGTGCTGGGATTACAGGCTTGAGCCACCGCGCCCGGCCGCAACTTCTTTTTATTTGTTTGTTTGTGGTGACAGTCTCGCCCTGTCACCCAGGCTGGAGTGCAGTGGTGGAATCTTGGCTCATTGCAACTATTGCCTCCTGGGTTCAAGCGATTTTCCTGCCTCAGCCCCCCAAGTAGCTGGGATTACAGGAATGTACCACCATGCCCGGCCAATTTTTATATCTTTAGTAGAGATGGGGTTTCGCCATGTTGGCCAGGCTGGTCTTGAACTCCTGGTCTCAAGCGGTTCCCCGTCTCGGCTTCCCAGAGTGCTGGGATTACAGGCGTGAGCCACCCTACCCAGCCAATAGTTACTTCTTATATTCCAGAAAAAATTATACTCATGATCAAGTCTCCATGAGGAAAAAGACTTCAATTAAAGATATTGCGGTTTGCAGACCAATATGATAAAATAGTTGATTGTTTCTAAAAGTATTACTGAGTAATGATGGCAGATATAAGCCCTTTTGTTTTTGTAGGAAAATATTACCCATGTTCTGCATTTGAATTCAGTTTAGATTTGTTAGGAATCTCAGCTTAAGCTTTGCCATCTGGGAGTGTTTGGGACAATTTTGCAGACAGAATTGCAAAAGTGCCTAAGGGATGCAACTGGCACTCAGACCTGCTCCGTGCTCAGTACTCTGTGGACAGATGTTCAGCACTTGTTGATGTTGATTAAAAGGTTTAGAAAGAGAACTTTCAAAGTTGGTTTTTAATTAAAACATTTAATAGTGTGAATAAAAAGGGACTTAATTTTATGACAGACAAAAGAAAGTACAGCACCCGGCGGGGCACGGGGGCTCACGCCTGTAATCCCAGCACTTTGGGAGGCTGAGGCAGGTGGATCATGAAGTCAGGAGTTCAAGAGTTCAAGACCAGCCTGGCCAAGGTGGTGAAACCCCGTCTCTACTAAAACTACAAAAATTAGCCAGGTGTGTTGGCAGGCACCTGTAATCCCGCTACTCAGGAGGCTGAGACAGGAGAATCACTTGAACCTGGATGGCAGAGGTTGCAGTGAGCCAAGATTGTGCCACTGCACTCCAGCCTGGGCAACAGAGTGAGAGTCTGTCTCAAAAAAAGAAAAAAGAAAATACAGCACCCAGTTATGTCAGAGTGGGTGCATCAGAGAGTGACCCTGAGATTGGAGACGATGCTGTCACGTGCTTGAAGAATGCTACCTGAGAAAGGGGGCGAGAAGTGGTGTTTGCTGGTAACCAGAGGTGTTGGCTTAGCCACCTGCAGGGAGGGTGGTCTATCACAGGTGAGTTTCATCTACTTTCTTAAGCAAATTAACCTTACTTTTGTGTTAGGCTTGTCCCAAAGCTGTTTTATAAATGTGACCAAGGACAAGCTGACCCAGTAGTGGCCGTGGCAAGAGATCAAAGCAGTGTTTACCTGAAACTTCTCATGCATGAGACGCAGCCGCCATCTCATTTCTCCGTCAGCACAATAACCAGGTATGCTGACCCGGTGGCGTCCTCACATTGTCGGGAAAATGCCCTTTCCTGATGCCTTTCTTTAGGCTTTAATTGAAAACATTTTATTTTCTAGAAAAAAGCTTTAGCTCAGGATGTTTGAGTGTAGGTCATTCCTTTGATAGGATATTGTCATTCTGAGGATTGACCACACCACCTCTGTATTTAAGCCCTGCCACAATCACACAGCTGTGACACTATAAATCTTTTAATCGTTTATTACATTTCATGTGCTGATAGTTATATTTTTGTGTGTGACACTTACGTATTATCTGTTAAAAAATTTTCACTTTAGTTGTGTTACCTTTAAAGAGGATTGTATTCTATCATGCCTGTTGATTTGTAGGTGAGCGGGCTATTAAAGTCAGTGTTATTTAGGGCTATCCACTAGTTCTGTGATTTGCAATGACTCTCCTTCACATTGGTTGTGGAGCTTTTGAATATAGCGTCAAATGGCCACATATATCCCATGCTTACCTGATTCTTAGGTGAGTAGGACAGAGTGCTTTAATGAAGCTATAATCTTCAGAATTCTAGCTTGCAAAGGAGATTGCAGAAGGATTAGACTTGTGCTTTTCAATTTTGTCTTTTAAATGTTATTTTAAAAATTGGCTTTATATGATACTCTTTTTCTGCTGAGTAACAGTATTTTATAGAATTTGGACTAGATGACTTCTAAGCTTAAATGATCACTTGATGCTTTTTTTCTGAATTAGGAACTCAGCTTATCACATTTCAAAGTCATAATTCCTGAATACATAACATCTTTTTTTCATGTAAAGACTGCTTTAAAAAACACATGGAAGGTCGGGCGTGGTGGCTCACACCTGTAATCCTAGCACTTTGGGAGGCCCAGGCGGGCAGGTTGCCTGAGTTCAAGAGTTCAAGACCACCCTGGGCAACATGGCAAAACTTGCCTCTAGTAAAACATAAAAAATTAGCCAGGCGTGATGGTGGGCACCTGTAATCCCAGCTACTTGGGAAGCTGGGGGATGAGAATCACTTGAGCCCTGGAGGCAGAGGTTGCATTGAGCCGAGATGGTGCCATTGCACTCCAGCTTGGGCTACAGAGTGAGACTGTCTCAAAAAAAAAAAAAAAAAAAAGCCACAAAACAACAACAACAAAAACACATGGAAACGTTTTCTTTGGCCACCTTAATATTTCCCCTTCAGATAATTCCTTTGTTTAAACTCAGAACTGGCATTTTCTCTCTTTGAAAAGATTCAGGACAAATACTCCTTTAAGATAAGCAGAAACAGTGAAAGAATATTTGATTATCAGGAATTTGATAGGCTTAGAATAAATTGTTGCTTCTTAATGTCATTTCAGAAGATGAATATTTATTAATAGATGCCAACTGAGATATCATTAAAATTGGTTACTACTACTTTGAAAAGTTTCCCAGTTCCAAACTTCAGCAGGCCTCTTCACAATTCAACAGTGCTTAATTGGGACTTGCGTGATAGATACGATTCCCAATTGTGTAGCAGAGTGTGCTGCTTAGCTCCCTATTCTGTTAGCATTCGTGTGTTAACTTAAAATCATAATCTCCTTAGTTTTGTTGAGCGTCTCTGTGGACGAGACACTGTGAGGGATACAAAATCAGATTGGCTTTATTCAAACCATTGGGGTATTATTTTTATTTTTTGCCTTTTTTCCATGTGTTCTAAAGGAATTAGAGTTTGAATATAACTATAATGGGGGATAGAAATTTACATGTGCTGTGAAGGGAATGCAGAAAAGTGCCATGGGAGCTCAGAAGTGGAGAAAGGAATTTTTTTTCTTGGAAGCAGGAGTAACTTCATGAAGCATTTATTTCAACTTAGAGATAGTAGGCAATGCTGTAAGGGGAGTGTGGCTGCAGCGAAAGTGTTTGGGGCAGACTGGGAGGAAGGGAGGGAATAAATTCAGCCATTGTTATGGCATAATGATCAAAATTTATTTTCAGCCCCTCTTTCACTTAAAAGTTGAGACTGCTTAACTTCTTTTAATCTTTAATCTTAAACTTTTAAATGCCATTTGATCTTTAAAAAGATATGTTTTAATAGTATATTTTAAGTCTCTGTATTTTTCTTATTAGAATATACAGAGGCTATAACCTACTACCAAGCATAACAGATGTCACTATGGAAAATAACCTTTCAAGAGTTATTGCAGCAGTTTCTCACGAACTGATCACATCAACCACGAGAGCACTCACTGTAAGTTTCTTGATTGGTCTTAATGAAATTATAATAATTTTTTGTAACTTGTATGGCCAGTTAGTTGTATGGTCATCTTATGGTGAGGTGCTTGTATTAGAGCTCTTACTTATCTGTGGGGCTTGCTAAGAAATTGTGTTTCTGTGAAAAGGATCTTAGCTTACTCCAGGAATGTAAATAACTATTTTTTTCTGATTATTAAAGTAATACATGCCAAAAGTAAAAAAATTCAGCCAATTTAGGAAGACATAAAAATGAAAATAAGCCAGGCGTGGTGGCTCACACCTGTAATCCCAGCACTTTGGGAAGCCGAGGTGGGGGGCTCACTTGATGTCAGGAGTTCAAGACCAGCCTGGCCAACATGGTGAAACCCATCTCTACTAAAAATACAAAAATTAGCTGGGCGTGGTGGCGGGTGCCTGTAATCCCAGCTACTCAGGAGGCCGAGGCAGGAGAATCGCTTGAACGTGGGAGGCAGAGCTTGCAGTGAGCCGAGATCGAGCCACTGCACTCCAGCCTGTGCAACAGAGCGAGACTTTGTTTCCAAAAAAAAAAAAGAGAAAGAAAACTACTGTCACCTGCATTGGTAATGTATCAGAAGTTTAAAATGTCTCGATTATAATTAACTCAGTGACCTGGTAATATATACTAAGGGAAAAATATTTATAATTTACATTTTTTATTTATTTTTATTTTTTATTTATTTTTATTTTTTTGAGACTGAGTCTGGCTCTGTCGCCCAGGCTGGAGTGCAGTGGCCGGATCTCAGCTCACTGCAAGCTCCGCCTCCCGGGTTTACGCCATTCTCCTGCCTCAGCCTCCCAAGTAGCTGGGACCACAGGCGCCCGCCACTTCGCCCGGCTAGTTTTTTGTATTTTTTTTAGTAGAGACGGGGTTTCACCATGTTAGCCAGGATGGTCTCGATCTCCTGACCTCGTGATCCGCCTGTCTCGGCCTCCCAAAGTGCTGGGATTACAGGCTTGAGCCACCGCGCCCGGCCTATTTTTATTTTTTGAGACGGAGTTTTGCTTTTGTTGCCCAGGCTGGAGTGCAATGGCACAATCTCAGCTCACCACAACCTCCGCCTCCCGAGTTCAAGCGATTCTTCTGCCTCAGCCTCCTGAGTAGCTGGGGTTACAGGCATGTGCCACCACACCCAGCTAATTTTGTATTTTTAGTAGAGATGGGGTTTCTCCATGTTGATCAGGCTGGTCTCAAACTCCTGACCTCAGGTGATCCACCCGCCTTGGTCACCCAAAGTGCTGGGATTACAGGCGTGAGCCACCACACCCATCTTTACATTTTTATAATAATAATTTATGTTGCTGACATTAGAAAAGAACCATAATATCCAAGAATTCAAGAACAATTAAATTATGTACATATGCTAGTGTATAGTGTGATGCTTTGGAGAATTTTTAACAATGTGGAGATATATAATCTGAATTGTAATATTGAGTGAAAAAAGGCAGAATACAAACCTAGTAGGGGGTATAGTCGGATTTCAGTTAAGAAAAATAATATTTACATATATACATTTCTCACATTGGCAGATAATCACCAAGATAAATTTTGGGATTGTGGATGATTTTTGTGTTCTTTATATTTTTCAGGTATTCTCAAATTTTCTAAAATGAGCAAGTATAACTTTTGTCATCAGAAAAAATAATATACAAAAGTAATGTTAATTTGTTGGTGACCAGGTTAAACCTTTTTATTTTTATTATTATTTTTTGAGATAGAGTCTCGCTCTGTTGCCCAGGCTGGAACGCAGTGGCGTGATCTTGGCTCACTGCAGCCTCTGCTTCCCGGGTTCAAACGATTCTCCAGCCCCAGCCTCCTGAGTGGCTGGAATTACAGGTGCGGGGGACCACACCTGGCTAATTTTTGTATTTTTAGTAGAGGTGGGGTTTCACCAGGTTGGTCAGGCTGGCCTCGAACTCCTGACCTCGTGATCCACCCTCCTCGGCCTCCCAAAGTGCTGGGGTTACAGGCGTGAGCCGCTGCGCCCAGCCAAACCTTTTTATTTTATTTGACAAAAGAAATACTTGCATGTTATAGAAAACTAAATATTGTTTGGGCTGTCTGCAGTATGGTCTTCTCTTGATTTGTTCAAAATATTGTAAACTTTGATTTGTTCAAAATATTGTAAACTTTGCTTATTTTTTTTTGTTCTTCCCTTGATTTGTTCAAAATATTGTACACTTTGCTTATTTTTTTTGTTCTTCCCTTGGTTTGTTCAAAATATTGTAAACTTTGCTTATTTATTTTTATTGTGGCTGACATGTGTCAGACACTGTTGTAGGCCTGGGATGTAAAAACAGGATTCCTGCCCTTACGGTCTCTGGAGGCTGGTCAGGGAGATGATGTGGTCAGCTGGAGCTCCGCTCCTAAGGTTGTGCAGGGACAGTTGAGAGGCGGAAGGGTGGGACAACATTCCAGGGTGTGGGCAGCACAGGAACCTCTCTTCATTGGGATATAATTGCCGTTCCAATAACATGTATTTGAGTTGTCTAAAGTAGGAAGTTGTACCATGCTGGGACAGATATCCCGTGGTTATCATACACAGATCTCAGTTCTCATTGTTTGTACTTTTTATAAAGGGTAAAAGGAGATATAATTCAATAAACCTTTGTGGTGGTTGGGTGTGATTTTATTGTTTCTTTGTTCTGTAGTTTGGATGCTGTGAAGCTTTGTGTCTTCTTTCCACTGCCTTCCCAGTTTGCATTTGGAGTTTAGGTTGGCACTGTGGGTATGTATTTTCCTCAGTATGTATTAATAGTTGTCTACAACAGTATAATATAAACGTAGTTATTAGGATGCCCTTTTTCTTTCTTTTTAAGTCTTTTATCAGTTTGGCTTTTGGAAAAATATCTGATAGAATACTTGTTTCTGCTGTATTAGTTGTGTGAGACTAGTGACGGGAGCTGTGGGAATTGAATGCCAAATGTTCTTAGGCATTTTTGGGAATTTGAGGGTGTGATCTTCAAGTTCATCTAGGGGAATTTTCATATGCTGGCAAAATACTTTTCTCATTAGCTTGATTCTTTCCAGAATTATTTGCTGCATATTAGAAGTTTAGGAACCTTTTTTCACTTAAATGTGACCTAACATATGAAATGGTGATGATTTAGGAACTACTGTACTTACATTAACAGCTTTTACTTAAAAATGATTTTCCCCCAGTAGATGACCCTACTCACATCTGGGAAATAATTTCAAGTCTTCTCCAGCATTCAGGAATAAGCTTTCATTCTGTGTATCAATTACTGAGAATGATTTTGGTGACTCACATCACATTTGAGAAGTAAACCTGTAGATTTCTTGTGTGTGTCAGTGAATAACCAGCTGACATTTGCTTGAAGTGGATTACATTCTCTGCTCTAGAATGATTGCTTTCCTGCCTTCCTCACATATAGACTGAGCAACTATGGTTTCTAGTCATAGGTCCGGCACTAGACTTGACTTCTGAGCAACGTTGGCATTGGAGTAAAATGTATTAATTTAAAGAAAGCTAAAAATTCATTCAAGTAAACATACAGTTCTAATACTTTTTAAAATTTAAAATATAGATAGATTTAAGTGATAAAAAAGAAAATATGAGTAGACACCATAATCCTCATTTCTGTATCTGTTCACAAGGGGTTGATATTTATGAGTTCTATTCTCCATACCCATTCTGTGTTCTCTTAATCCTCAGCACCTCAGGTGGTTGGGATTCAGTTCTTGGTAGTTTGACTTATACTCTTTTTTCTAGGGGATTGAGCCCTGGGTAGTCCTCCTTATATGAAATTGCGATTTGTCTTCCAATAACTTTTACTACAAGATATGGGGTATTAAAGGATACCATTGGGGAACCAAGATAATATTAGTATCAGGAAAACTAACCACGTCAGACCTGCCCCATTGGGTATCAAGTATACTATCCATAGTAATAAAGAGCTCACCCCAGCCAATTCTCTTTTATTTTGGGCCTGTTTATTCAATGGCATTAAGATGCCCAAATGTCTGGGTAGCTATCTCATCTCCAATTCAGCAGAACCATTGTCATATGCCCTAGTGGAAGCATTCCTTCATTGGACACTTAGGCCCCAGTACTTTTATTCAGATCTACTACCTGATTTCATTTCTCAAATGATTTTTATGGAGCTTTAATTTATAGGAAAGTTGTTAGTTGATTAACAGTAAAACAGTTTCTGAGCTGGTATAAAACATATTGTGACACGCTTTTCTCTTGGAATTGCAGGAGAAAGGAAGACTGTTGTTTGCTTGAAATTTTTCTATAATTTGACCTTGCAAATGTCTGCTTCCAGAGTGCCTCCACTGAGCGCCTCCGATGAGTCTAGGAAGAGCTGTACCGTTGGGATGGCCACGATGATTCTGACCCTGCTCTCGTCAGCTTGGTTCCCATTGGATCTCTCAGCCCATCAAGATGCTTTGATTTTGGCCGGAAACTTGCTTGCAGGTACTGAGTTGAAGCAGGGACTCCGAGGCTTGGATTTTGATTTCCTTACGGGGAATGGGGGTGGTGAGCATATGAGGGGAAAATACTAAAAGGTCATCGCCAGTGATGGCTTGTCCCTTTAGTCAAATTTCAGATGTTACCTATATGCACAAACACATGCAGCTGTTCTGTGCTGAGTATTTTAAAGTGGCCTCTTCCCAGTATAGCCCCTCAGTTAACTACAAATAAACTCATTTTGAATTTCATCTTAGTGGGCACCATATGCCAGTACTGCCTCAGGCACTGGGATGGTAAGAAAGTATAAAGTATGGACTCCATTCTCAAGTTGGTTTTAGATTAGAGGGGATACATGTAAACAAAAGTGCAGTGGTCACACAGAGTGGCCATGATCACTCTCCTCGGGCAGATTTATGGGCTGATAGGAAAGGGCACAACAGGGAGAGGGTGCAGCACCGTGGCGATGATAACGGAGGATGTGGCCAGCAAGGAAGACGGAGTCCATTGAAATTGATTTTGGGAGAAGTTGCCAATCTCCATGAAAGAATCGGGACCTGTGTTCTTTGCTTTAGGAGGCTATAGGAGAGTTTCGTGAAAGGGACTAAAAGATGAGTATTTTAATAAGATCATTCAGCCAACTTGAATGTGGGCTGGAGGAGAAGGTAGAGAGACTCAGGAGATTAATGTTGATGCTAAGGCAAGAGATGGGGAGTCTAAACCAAGATAATGGCTTTGGGATTGTAGGGAAGACACTGATCGTAAGAGAATGAAGGAGGCAGAATTGCCAGGCCTGGGTCACCAACTGAACTTCGGTTGTGAAGACCAAGAAACCTGGGATGACTTCACATCCTGGGCAGGTGTGTGGTGGTGACAGTCATGGAAATCGGGAACACAGATTTGTGGGGAAGACATCAGTTTGAGTTTGAGTTTGGCTTATCCGTTGAATATCAGACACAGATGTCTGGCCAACTCTCAACATAGATTAGGGTCTTAAATGACTTCAGTTCCCCAAGCAATTTGTCCTTCCCATACTGTTGGGCTAGAGAGGTAATATCTATGCCCATATCACAGCCAGTGCTCCTAAATCTCTGAGAAGTTCATGGGCCTCTGAAGAAGAAGCCAACCCAGCAGCCACCAAGCAAGAGGAGGTCTGGCCAGCCCTGGGGGACCGGGCCTTGGTGCCCATGGTGGAGCAGCTCTTCTCCCACCTGCTGAAGGTGATCAACATTTGTGCACATGTCCTGGACGACGTGGCTCCTGGACCTGCAATAAAGGTAATGTCCCACTTAGGTGCTGGATTAATATAGCCTTAATGACTGTGGGTTTCCAGACTATCTTTATTTAGTAATCTGTCCCTTCTTTATTCTCTTTTGCTTTAAATGAACAAAATTGCTCAGATTGTGACACTAAATTTAACATCAAAATGTGACCATGTGGCTGGGTGCAGTGGCTCATGCCTGTTATTCCAGTACTTTGGGAGACTGAGGTGGGCAGATCACTTGAGGCCAAGAGTTCAAGACCAGCCTGGCCAACATCACAAAACCCCATCTCTACTAAAAATACAAAAAAATTAGTTGGGCGTGGTGGCACATGCCTGTAGTCCCAGCTACTTGGGAGGCTGAGGCAAGAGAATTGCTTGAACCTGAGAGGTGGAGTTTGCAGTGAACCTTGATTGTGCCACTGCATTCCAGCCTGGATGACAGAGTCAGGCTCTGTCTCAAAAGAAAAAAAAAATGTGACCATGTGTTTTACAGCTCCTTTGGTATCATCAGTCACTGTTACCCCTAAGAGGGAAATACCTAGCTTTAGTTTTAGGTTTCCATCATTAGCCAAGAAAGCTCAGAATTGGTTTTCCTGGCTAAGTACCTCATTGCTGTCTCCTTAAATCTTAGTTAATGGCTACTGTCCTGCCTAGCATAGTTATAGAGCATGTCCATGGTTATAGAATGTTCTGCCAATCTCAGGGACAGTTTTGCTTTTCTGTGAAGCAATAAAATCAACTTCAAAACAAATGTTAACTGTTTGCACAATGGATTTAAGATAGACCAGTTCACATACTTTTTTTTTTTTTTTGAGACGGAGTTTCACTCTTGTTGCCTAGGCTGGCGTGCAATGGTGCGATCTCAGGTCACTGCAACTTCTGCCTCCTGGGTTCAAACGATTCTCCTGCCTCAGTCTCTAGAGTAGCTGGGATTACAGGCATGCACCACCACACCCAGCTAATTTTTTTGTATTTTTAGTAGAGACGGGGTTTCACCATGTTGGTCAGGCTGGTCTCAAACTCCTGACCTCAAGTGACCTACCCGCCTTGGCCTCCCAAAGCGTTGGGATTATGGGCGTGAGCCACCACGCCCAGCCTAAGATAGACCAGTTCACTTACTGTTATATCTGTTTACTCTCTCTTTGCTGTGTCTTCTACCTTTAAAAATCTCCCCACTAACTTCCCATTCTCCTTTAGCTGCCATCAGTCACTTCCCTTCTCTGCAAACATCTCTGGAGAGTCTCAGCCTCAGCCCACAGAGCTTCCCACTGCTCTGAGGTGGACCTTGTTTGCAAGACTTCTTGGCCCTCTTGGCCTGGACCCTGTCTACTACTTCAGCCATCCTTCCTTAACCATCGCTAGTGGTTTTTGTTGCCACCCTCCATAGCAGCGTTTCCCTTCCAGATCATGTCTTTACATCTCTGGGCACTGCTCTGGTCCTGCCTGCCTTTCCCTCTCTGTACCCTGCAGGCCGCTGCCGCCATCTTGAGTGTCCTCTTCACTTGGCTTTCAGAGGGCCCACAGAGTTTCCCACTGCTCTGAGGTGGACCTTGTTTGCAAGACTTCCTGGCCCTCTTGGATTACTGCACTAGCCTTTTGTTTTGGAAACAGCATTTTTTTTAAAATTTAATTTTATTTGTTTGAGATAGGATGTCACTCTGTTGCCCAGGCTGGAGTGCAGTGTCATGATCGTAGCTCGCTGTGGCCTTGATCTCCCAGGCTCAAGTGATCCTTCTGCCTCAGCCTCCTCAGTAGTTGGGACTACAGGTGTGCACCACCATGCCCAGCTAGTTTTTTGATTTTTTTTTTCTTTTTTCTTTTTTTTTGAGACAGAGTCTCACACTGTCGCCCGGACTGGCACAATCTTGGCTCACTGCAACAACCTCCGCCTCCCAGGTTCAGGTGATTCTCCTGCCTCAGCCTCCTGAGTAGTTGGGATTACAGGCGCCTGCCACCACAACTTTTTGTATTTTTAGGAGAGACGGGGTTTCACCATGTTGGCCAGTCTGGTCTCGAACTCCTGACCTCGTGATTCGCCTACCTCAGCCTCCCAAAGTGCTGGGATTACAGGCATGAGCCACTGCTCCCAGCCAGGAAACAGCATTCTTGAGATAATTCATATAATTCACCCATTTAAAGTATATAATTCATTCTCTTTAGTATGCCCACAGAGTTGTGCAGCCATCACCAGAATCAGTTTTAGAACCCACAAAGGAACTCTGTGCCCTTCACCCAAAACCTCCCATGCCGCCAGCTGCAGGCAGCCACTGGCCCACCTTCTGTCTCTGTGGCTCTGCATCTCTGGACATTACTGTGGATGGGCTCATACAGTCAGTGAGCTGGTGACTGGTGCCTTCTACCAAGCAGGGTTTTCAGTGCAGTAGCCTTTCTTTCTTTTTTTTTTTTTAAATTGAGACGGAGCTTCTGCCTCCCAGGTTCAAGCGATTCTCCTGCCTCAGCCTCCCAAGTAGCTGGGACTACAGGCCCATGCCACCATGCCTGGCTAATTTGTTTTTTTTTTTTGTATTTTTAGTAGAGATGGGATTTCACCATGTTAGCCAGGATGGTCTTGATCTCCTGACCTCATGATCCGCCCACCTCGGCCTGCCAAAATGCTGGAATTACAGGCGTGAACCACCACACCTGGCTGACCTCTCATGTACTATCTGCAGTTCTTCCCTGATGCCTTCCAGTCCATGCACCCGATTGTAGCCCCTCATCCTATTATGGTTTAAGGTGACTGTCTTAGTCACCATGGGTTGCCATAACAAAATACCATAGCCTGGGTGGCTTCAACAACAGAATTTACTTCTCACAGTTCTGGAGGTTAGGAAGTTCAAGATCTAGGACTTTCACCTTGCCCTCACGTGGTGAGGGGGTGAGGGAGCTCTCTGGTGCCTCTTATATGTGGACGCTAATCTCATTCATGAGGGTCTGCCCTCATGCCCCAGTCACCTCTCAAAGGCCCCACCTCCTAATACCATCACCCTGGTAATTAAGTTTCAGTGTATGAATTTGGGGGACTATAGACATTGAAACCATAACAAGCACTTTTCTAAAAGATCAGGGAGTGAGTAAGTACCAGAGCTAGGACCTCAGTTCCACCTCTCGGTCATCTTGCCTTCACTCTGCTCCATGATGGCTGCCTCCTAGAGTGATGGGAGCCTCCATGTTTTATATTCTCTCATGTGTTGTGTATTGGAGAGAGTTCAGACTTTATGAATACATCTGGATTTGTTGACTTCTAGCTTTGCTGGTAACCAGCTGTGACCTTGAGTAAGTTACTTCATCTCTGAGCCTGTTTCCTCTTTTTGAAAAGGGAGTTTAAAATGCTGTTTTGGGTTGGGCATGGTGGCTCATGCCTGTAATTCCAGCACTTTGGGAGGCTGAGATGGGAGGATCACTTGAGCTTGGAGTTCGAGACCAGCCTGTGCATTATCGTGTGAGATCCTGTCTCCTCAAGAAATTAAAAAATTAACTGGGTGAGGTGACGTGTGCCTGTGGGCCCATCTACTCTGGAGGCTGAGGTGGGAGGATTGGTTGAGCCTGGGAGGTTGAGGCTGCAGTGAACTATGATTGCGCCCCATCCCGGGTGGCGAGTGAGAGCCTATCTCAAAAAAAAGAAAAAAAAATGCTGCTTTGCACCCCTTTCTCATGTCATGGTGTCATGGCTAACATCGAATGCCCTGGTTGTTTGCTGTTGGAGGGCGTGGGCCTAGGGGCTCCCTGAGGACTCCTTCCATCTTCAACTTGTTCTCTGTGTACCTGTTAGCAAGTTGTGGGCCAGTCCCTGCCATGTACCATTGTGTGGGTAAAAGTAAATAAAATGTGTACAGTGTCTGAACTGTACATATAGGGGTCCAAGAACAAAATGAATGACATGGGTTAGCTCTTTCTAATAAATGGTAAAACCAAATATTCTAATTTTCAGTTTTGTTATACTTCCATCACATGTTTTTGTTTTTTGTTTTTGTTTTTCTATTTTAGGCAGCCTTGCCTTCTCTAACAAACCCCCCTTCTCTAAGTCCCATCCGACGAAAGGGGAAGGAGAAAGAACCAGGAGAACAAGCATCTGTACCGTTGAGTCCCAAGAAAGGCAGTGAGGCCAGTGCAGGTAGGAAACAGTGTGGGGAAGGGAGGGACAGGAGTGCAGCATCTGTCATGTAGCAACATAGGATTTAAGTAACTTGGTGTTTTAGAGAAATATAATACACATCAGTAAAGTGAGAGAAGGTTTCTCCAGGTGTGGTTCAAGATATTAGAAACTAATGACTAACATACACAGACCACCTTTTGGTCTGAAGCATCTCTAAGTGCCACCTGCTGACACGCAGCCCCTGCAGCCTCCAGGCTTCCAGCCCCAGCACGGAGCCTCACTCTCCTGTGCTTCGCTGGTTGCAGGTGAGGGCTGGAGAGGCCTCCTGATTTTCAGTAAGGGAAGTGATGTAGATGCTTAGGAATAGATATAGTGAGTGAAAAAATTGATTCTGATATGTCAAAATTTCTGATTGGAAATGGAATATTTACATTTGGAAGAACTAAAGGAGAGATAAAGTGGGGATAAAGTCATCTGAGTTGGAGGAGCTTAAACCATGCACGAGTTTGGAGGACCTTTTTTTAACCCATGAAAAAGTCAGAACAGAAGGGGCTAGGATTTAGTTGTGACTGCAGTTTTTCGAATTCCCATCCATACTGCTCTTGGAGGGCAGTGGCAGGGGCAGGAGAGGAGCCTGGCAAAGCATGAAGTGACTGCTGCTGCCTCTGCTATCTGGGTCGCCTGGCTGCCTGTCTGTACAGTCTCCCTCCAAACCCATTCTCACGCTGTCTCTTGGTGCCCAGGGGCCAGTGATGGTTCTCCCGTTTGTTTTGTGTATATAGCATTTATATCAAGGCTATTTATTTATTTAGAGACAGAGTCTTGCTCTGTCGCCCAGGCTGGAGTGTAGTGGTGCAATCTCGGCTCATTGCAAGCTCCGTCTCCCAGGTTCAAGCAATTCTCTTGCCTCAGCCTCCCAAGTAGCTGGGACTACAGGTGTGCACCACTACACCTGGCTAATTTTTTGTATTTTTTTTAGTAGAGACAGGGTTTTACCATGTTGGCCAGGATGGTCTTGATCTCCTGACCTTGTGATCCACCAACCTCGGCCTCTCAAAGTGCTGGAATTACAGGCATGAGCCACTGCACCTGGCCTATTTATTTATTTTTAATTGACAAAATTGTATATATCTATAGTATACAACATGATGTTTGAAATATGTATACATTGGCCAGGCGCAGTGGCTCACACCTGTAATCCCAGCACTTTGGGAGGCCGAGGTGGGCAGATCATGAGGTCAGGAGTTTGAGACCAACCTGGCCAGCATGGAGAAACCCCGTCTCTACTAAAAATACCAAAAAAAAAAAGTGAGCTGGGCCATGGTGGCGTGCGCCGGTAGTCCCAGCTACTTGGGAGGCTGAACCAAGAGAATTGTTTGAACCCAGCAGGTGGAGGTTTCAGTGAGCTAAGTTCATGCCATTGCACTCCAGCCTGGGTGACACAGGGACACTGTCTCAAAAAAAAAAAAAAAAAAAGTACATATGCATTGTGGAATGGCTAATTAACCTATGCATCACCTCACATACCATTGTTTTGTGGTGAGAACACTTAAAATCTACTCTTTCAGTGATTTTTCTGCATATGGTACATTGGTAGTAACTGCAGTCACCATGCTGTACAGTAGATCTCTTGAACTCATTCCTCCTGTCTGTAAATGAAATTTCGTATCCTTGACCAACACATTAAAGGATTTTTTTCTTGAGACAGTGTCTTGCTTCTTCACCCAGCCTGGAGTGCAATGGCACGATCTCATCTCACTGCAACCTTCGCCTCCCAGGTTCAAGCGATTCTCCTGCCTCAGCCTCCCAAGTAGCTGGGATTACAGGCACGTGCTACCACACCCGGCTAATATTTGTATTTTTAGTAGAGATGGAGTTTCACCATATTGGCCAGGCTGGTCTTGAACTCCTGACCTCAAGTGATCCACCTGCCTTGGCCTCCCAAAGTGCTGGGATTACAGGCGTGAGTCACTGCACCTGGCCTTAAAGCGTTTTAAAAGATGCTCTTTTCTAAGGTTTGACTGTAGTACAGGAGGAAGATTTACCTGTTGAAAAACCTCAGCCTTTACAAGTGTAAAATTATCAGTATATGACTGTCATCTTTCTGATGAATTAAATAAACTAAGGACTGCAAGTCAAAAGTCTTCAAACTGGAGTAGAATAGTTGTATATAGTGCTTGGCACTTTAATATTTAGTATCGGTTTAATGATAATGTTTGTGCCCTTACTGTCTTTAAAACATTTTTACATCATCCCTGTTTGATTACTTGGTGTGCTCATGAAGCTGTTGGCCACTAGGGAATCTTAGGCTCAGAGAGGTTCTGGAATTGGTCAGTGGTCCTTGAATTAGCCGCTCCTATGATTCTCTAACTGATTTCTCAAAAAGCAAACAAGCAACCACAGCAAAACAGCTGTGCACACCGCTCTTCTTATTTTGTTATTGTTTTAGTACTTAGGCTGTACTTACGTTTGTTAGTCAGTTTCTCATTACTTCTAGTTAATCAAAAGATCAGAGGTAACATTTGAGTATTTTCGTACTAGAATGCTTTAAAAAAAGTCATTATTTCCAGTAATCTCTTTAAAACTTGGCAAGTTATTTTGATCTAAAAGTTTTTCTGTTGTGTGTACATTTTTAAAGCTTCTAGACAATCTGATACCTCGGGTCCTGTTACAACAAGTAAATCCTCATCACTGGGGAGTTTCTATCATCTTCCTTCATACCTCAAACTGCATGATGTCCTGAAAGCTACACACGCTAACTACAAGGTATGGGCCTCTGCATCTTTTGAAAATATATATGCCCACATACTTATGTCTAGTGGATTGTTGATGTTTTTCTTATGATTTGTAGGACGTATAAGCCCTTTGAGATATGAGTTACAAATCGTGTTTTCAAGTTTGTTTGTCTTTCAGCTTTATGATAGCGTCTATCATACAGGTGTTTTGGATTTTCATATTGTTTGTAGTCACAGCTAAGATTGATTACAGTGAGAGAGCTAGGATGTGCAGCCAGGTTATTGGGGGAAGTGGCCTCGGTGGAGTCTGGAGGGATCCGTGTACAGGCTTCCTTCCCTCCCGTGAGGCTCACACAAAAATACAGCAACCTGCTGGTCCTGCAGGTCCCCTCTGCCTAACATGAGCCACAATTCCAGACTCACAGAAGAAAAGCAGGCGTTCAGCATAAACCATGTGTTTCAAATAGTCTGGGCGTGGTGAGCCACTTGTTATCAGCTAGGGAAAGTTTTTATGTCAGTGTAAGGAACTGTTGACCAGATAACCCCAAGAGCCGGCCTTTCTGTCTAGGGATGTTTTAGTTTTCTAGTTCATTTTTTTTTTTTACTTTAAAATTTTCTATTCATCTGCAATTTGTTAGATATGAAGTATGCATCTAATTGAATTTTTGTTTTTGGTTGTCCCCAATGCTGTTTACAGAATAATTTTTCTGCACTAATTGGCTTGCGTTACTTACATTCTCATAGTTCTCTAGTTTCATTTATCATTTTGTTATATCAATCTATCTGTCTGCTCATCTATTAGAAGCATCTTTTTTTTCCTTTTTTAGACAGTCTCGCTCTGTCCCCAGGCTGGAGTGCAGTGGTGCAACCATGCCTCACTGCAGTCTCAACCTCCAGGGCTCCAGTGATCCTCCCACCTCAGCTCCTGGGTACCTGGGACTGCAGGCGTGTGCCACCATAGCCAGCTACTTTTTACATTTTTTGTAGAGACAGGGTCTCCCTAAGTTGCCTGGGCTGGTCTCAAGTTCCTGGCTTAAGTAATCCTTCCTCCTTGGCCTCCCAAAGTGCTGGGATTACAGGCGTGAGCGACTGCACCCGGCTAGAAGTATACTTCTTAATTATTCTAGCTTCATGGTATTTATGAGGGGATCAGTTCTCCTGTTCTTTAGAATTTTCTGGATATTCTTCTTTGTTGATTTTGGGATGTGAACAATAGAATCAACTTCTACTTGTAGATTAATTTAGGGAGAACTTATACCTCAGATGTTAAGTCACCCTGTCCAGAATGTGGGATGCTTTCCAATTTGTTCAGAACTTTTAAAATTACCTCAGAAGCACATGAAATTTAAAGGATTTAAAAAAAAACTTTAAAGATTATTTCACATAGCTCTTGCACATTTCTTGGTAAATGAATCCTCAGGTATTCCTCTGTTTTTGTTACTAATGGATACTCTCATGGTTTTTGTTTTTTTTTTTTTTCCCCTGAAAATCATTTGTCAAACTTATGTGGCTTCTTTTCTGAAGGATATTTGATAATTTTGGAAGATATAAAAGTCTTCATATTTTACAAGGTTTGGAGTCTCTTTAAGCTGCGTGGTTCTCATGTCAGCTCCCAAAGCAGAAGACGGCATGTCGAAAAATGCCGTAGAGAAGCTACTGCTTTTCCACCTGTTTTCAGCTCATATCATCTTGAATTTCGGGGCACCTTTCTATGCTCCTAGTGCTTGCTGTCTATTTATTATTTTCCTTCCTGAATACCCTGAACTCCAGCATGTTCTGCTGTAATTCTGGCCTCCCTGGCATCTTGGACTCCTGTTGCCTTTGCTCTGTCATCCCCGCGGTCAGCTCCTGCTGCGCAGCTTCTCAGCTGAACTGTTTGGAGTGGCTGGCGGGTCTTGCTGGATCTTTGAGTATTGCCTCTGGTTTCCTTGGTTCCTTCTGCTGAGTTGCTCAGCGTCTCCACTCCCCATTTCTCGTGTGGCCCTTCCTGCTCTCCTCTGATTCCTTTTGTCTTCCCTGGTTTCTTGCTTTGGTTTTCAGTCTCCACAGAACTTTTGCCACTCTTCTGAAAACCCGGAGGCTTTTTCATCTTAATTCTCATTTCATGACCTCTTTTCCCTTATTTGAGAGCTAGACCTTCCCATGGTGAGCTTCTCTTTCCAGAATTCCATGCCTTCTTTTCCCTCCCACTTACCCGTTGTCCAGGAGAGGTCAGATTGCTGTGCGCATTGGAGGAGAACCCTTTCTTCCCTGGGCTCTTCATTTCACATGACATCACCACATCACCTCATCCCTTGGACCCTCAGTGGTGGTGCTGCTGGATTTTTCTTTCCTTTGGCTGGCCTTAGGGCACTCCCAGGTTGACCCTAGCTTAGTCATGGTATTTAGATCCACTCACATTTTCAGTTTCTGTGTCTGTCTCTTGCCTGCTTCTGACTTTGCCCAGAGAAAGCTTCTCTTTCACAAGGGTTCTTAGATTTATGAGCATCTTCTTTCCTGAGGCAGTGTTTTTGCCAATATTTATTTTCCTAGTTAGTCTCGCCTTACCTTTCTTGTTATACATGATGTCTTTGGTCCTGACCCATACTCTGAGTCTGTAAAATAGAATTGCTGTATAATTTAATTACATGAAATCCTTTAGAATCTTAATACATCTTACACCAGGGGTAATATTTTATTATATCCAAATTGAACAACCTTATGTGAATTTGACAGTGATTTTTCCCAGGGATCCTAATGTATAAGGAATAGGACTTTGTATTTTCTATTTTTTGATATACCACATACCAGATACTGATCATGATGGACATTTAACCCTTTTTTTCTCATTATGAAAGAAAGTTAGGAATTACATCTTTCAGTAGTGCCAGTGTAACCTGAAAGATGCCTTTGAAAGAGTAGTTTTTGTATAGCTATCTGAAAGGAATTTCTTTCCAAGATATTTTCCCAGTGCTGACAAGAAACACGCAGACACGCCCTACAAGGTCAATGTACAGCGCCGCACAGTGGAGGCATCTGCCGCAGCCGTTAATGTTTGTATCTTTGGTTGTACTTTACGAGATCTTGACGGGGCCAGTAACCGTGTGTTCTCTCCTTCACCTTCTCAAGGTCACCTTGGATCTTCAGAACAGCACGGAAAAATTTGGAGGGTTTCTTCGCTCAGCCTTGGACGTTCTCTCTCAGATTCTAGAGCTGGCCACACTGCAGGACATTGGGAAGGTTTGTGTCTTGTTTTGACGTGCGTCCTCTGGGCTGAGTTCATCTAGGATGGAGTCCGGTTCTCCAGGGTGCCTCCGGGAGACTCCTCCCTGCGCCACGGACTTGCATCACAGGACCCGAGTCTGACTCTGCCTTAGCCATGAAGTTTGGGGGGAAGGTTCTATTTGTATTCTATTTTTGTCTGTTATCACGTATTAGCTTAGACCCAGTTTAGTTTAGAAAATTAGTGGGTTTAAAAATGTGTTTATAGAGTACTTTATTTCTTAATTTGACCTTTTCAAGTGGAAAGGGGCAAAACAGACAGATGAAGGGGCGGGGCGGGAGGTGTGACTTGCTCTTCTGTGCCTGAGGAAGTAAGAGAACTGGGGTTGACAGTTATATTCTCTGGTTTTATGTCCAGGAATTTCCCCTGCCGCACCCCTAGTTGATAGCGAAAATGTTCAAAACTATGGGAAAGTTAGAATGCTGTGGTAAACACTCTATTATGTACACACAACCCAGCTTCTGCAGTTGTTTGAGTTTGGCTACGTTTCCTTTCTATGTATATAGCCATCTCTCCATTACCAGTACATCTTACTTTATAATGCATTTTAAAAGGAGTGACAGATGCCTCCCCCCACCAAATGTGTGTCTTCACATGAAATACAGTATGTCTAATGCACTTCATTTGTTCTTATGTCTTTGAATCTTTTTATCTGGACATGCACACAAGGTTACCTAGTTTTAATTGTTACATATGTTAGTGCTTCTTCTCTGTTATTCCTCATGTTTTTCCCATATATCTATTTAGTGTGCGCAGTTGTCATTTTTAATGGCTATCTAGTGTCCTGCTGTGTTGATACTCCATTGTTCCCTCAGAATAAAACTTGTTGAGACTTCAGTAATGTCACCTGCTCGGTGAGACTTTCCTGGCCATCCTTTCAAAACTTGCTTCTCTCTGTACTCTCTTTTCCTGTTCATTTTTCTCGTTGACCCATAGCATCGTCTAACAGTCAACCTTTAAAAAAAATAAATAAATAAATAAAGACTTCAGAGAAATGTCCAAATACATGGAGTCAGTTTGGGCATGAGAAATGAGGATTATAATCTGGGATGCATGGCATGTCCGGCTGCCAGTGCCTCTGGTGAAGGAAGGGGAAGGGGAAGCTGTTATTGTCAGAAAGGGAGAGAATCACATAGGCTCCCTGGAAGCAGAGTTCATTGGCTCCAGAGGCTGAAAGCCAGAGTTGTCGTCATTCACTGGTGGAATTGTAGGCACTGGGCAGGTGTTCAGTTGAGAGTATTTTAACTGAATTGCTGCAGTCCTCCAGAATGGCTAGTGATAAATCTGGTCATAGAAACATGTATTCACGTGGAACATGCAAGCCATGCACAGCAGATGTGTAAAGGATGTACGGGAAGAGTTTCTTCTAGGGTTGTTGGAAAGTCTTTGGAAACAGCTCTAAGCTGGGGCACATAAGCATGAACCCCATCTCCCTTTGTGCCTTCCTAGTCCAATTTTGTCTGGGTCTGACAAAGTGATTTGATCCCTGTATCTGCAACTTTCACAAAACATACTATTTATTTATTTTACTTCCTTGTCTTTTCAGTGCCTATAGCAGTGCCTGGAAGATTGTGGAATTTAGTGAACATTTGTTGAATGAATAGATATTCTTGTTAAAAATGAGTTTTAGTGTCTCATTTATCTTACATCCACACTGTGGTGGAGCCATATTAGCCCATTTGACACCATAACTCGAAGCTGAAAGATGTGACATTCTTGGGGCCAGATAAGTCAGTGGCAGAGCCTGAGTTAAGTCTCATAGATTTTCTTTTTTCTTTTTCTTTTTTGGTGGCTAGCTTTGGTTTTATTTTTATTTATTTATTTATTTTTATTATACTTTAAGTTCTGGGTTACATGTGCAGAACGTGCAGTTTTGTTATATAGGTATACATGTGCCATGATGGTTTGCTGCACCCATCAACCTGTCACCTACATTAGGTATTTCTCCTAATGTTATCCCTTCCCTAGTCCCCTCACCCCGATGGGCCCCGGTATGTGATGTTCCCCTCCCTGTGTCCATGTGCTCTCATTGTTCAACTCCCACTTGTGAGTGACAACGTGCAGTGTTTGGTTTTCTGATCTTGTGATAGTTTGCTGAGAATGATGGTTTCTGGCTTCATCCATGTCCCTGCAAAGGACATGAACTCATCCTTTTTTATGGCTGTATAGTATTCCATGGTGTATATGTGCCACATTTTCTTAATCCAGTCTATCATCGATGGACATTTGGGTTGGTTCCAAGTCTTTGCTGTTGGGACTGGTGCCACAATAAACATACGTGTGCATTTGTCTTTATTGTAGAATGATTTATAATCCTTTGGGTATATGCCCAGTAATGGGATTGCTGGGTCAAATGGTATTTCTAGTTCTAGATCTTTGAGGAATTGCCACACTATCTTCCACAATGGTTGAACTAATTTACACTCCCACCAACAGTGTAAAAGTGTTCCTATTTTTCCACAACCTCTCCAGCATCTGTTGTTTCATTAATTTTTAATGATCGCCATTCTAGCTGGTGTGAGATGGTATCTCATTGTGATTTTGATTTGCATTTCTGTAATGAACAGTGACGATGAGCATTTATTCATATGTCTGTTGACTGCATAAGTGTCTTCTTTTGAGAAGTGTCTGTTCATATCCTTTGTCCATTTTTAGATGGGGTTGTTTGCTTTATTTTTTTTTGTAAATTTGTTTAAGTTCTTTGTAGATTCTGGATATTAGCCCTTTGTCAGATGGATCGATTGCAAAAATTTTCTCCCATTCTGTAAGTTGCCTGTTTACTCTGATGATAGTTTCTTTTGCTGTGCAGAAGCTCTTTAGTTTAATTAGATCCCATTTGTCAATTTTGGCTTTTGTTGCCATTGCTTTTGGTGTTTTAGACATTAAGCCTTTGCCCATGCCTATGGCGTGAATGTTATTGCCCAGGTTTTCTTCTAGGATTTTTATAGTCCTAGGTCTTATGTTTAAGTCTTTGATCCATCTTGAGTTGATTTTTGTATAAGGTGTAAGGAAGGGGTCCAGTTTCAGTTTTCAGCATGTGGCTAGCCAGTTTTCCCAACACTATTTGTTAAATAGGGAATCTTTTCCCCATTGCTTATGTGTGTCAGGTTTGTCAAAGATCAGATACTGGTAGATGTGTGGTGTTATTTCTGAGGCCTCTGTTCTGTTCCATTGGTCTATATATCTGTTTTGGTACCATGCTGTTTTGGTTACTGTAGCCTTGTAGTATAGTTTGAAGTCAGGTAGCATGATGCCTCCAGCTTTGTTCTTCTTGCCCAGGATTGTCTTGGCTATGCAGGCTCTTTTTTGGTTCCATATGAAGTTTAAAGTAGTTTTTTCCAATTCTGTGAAGAAAGTCAGTGGTAGCTTGATGGGGATAGCATTGAATCTATAAATTACTTCGGATAGTAAGGCCATTTTCACAATATTGATTCTTCCTATCCATGAACATGGAATGTTTTCCATTTGTTTGTGTCCTCTCTTATTTCCTTGAGCAGTGGTTTGTAGTTCTCCTTGAAGAGGTCCTTCACATCTCTTATAAGTTGTATTCCCAGGTATTTTATTCTCTTAGTAGCAATTGTGAATGGAAGTTCACTCATGATTTGGCACAATCTCAGCCCACTGCAACCTTTGCCTCCTGGGTTCAAGGGATTCTCCTGCCTCAGCCTCCAGAGCAGCTGGGATTACAGGCACCTGCCACCACACCTGGCTAATTTTTTGTATTTTTAGTGGAAACGGGGTTTTACCACATTGGCCGGGCTAGTCTCGAACTCCTGACCTCGTGATCCACCCACCTCAGCCTCCCAGAGTGCTGGGATTACAGGCTTCAGCAACTGCGCCCAGCCAGATTTTCAGATCTCCCTCGCTTTGCCCTAAACCACTGTGCTTAGTAAGAAGTCTTTAGTGGCCAGCAGTCTCCATGTGTAACACATTGTAGCAAAATGGAAAATATTACATGTTTAAATTTGAGTGTGAGATATACTGAAATAAAAATCATCTAAATGAGATTCTTTAAATAATAAGATTTTCTTTTTTGTATGTGGGTTTTTTTAAACATTATTATTATGACTGTCATATATAGAAATGACTGTTTTTCAACTACAGTCAGTGAATGTATCAAATGCTGCCTTATCCAAATAATAAAAGTAAATGATTAACAAGTCACAATTTAGTGAAGATTGATGTTAGTTGATCTTTATATTCCTGAATTAGCCACATGGTTGTGTGTGTGTATATATGTTTAAAGGTACATATAGATAATAAGCTCATCTCTGAAAATTTTTACATTTGGCATAAGAATAACTGGATAATTAAGCATCTTATTCTCTGGCCTGTGTCTTTACAGTTAAAGGTAGATTTACTCACCTCTCCTTTTTTGTTTTTCTCAGTTCATCTTTTCATGACGGAGGCCCATTTTACCTTTCTCGTATATCCTTTTGTTTGTACTTTGGAAGCCTCACCTGCTTAATTGTTCAGTTTTTATCTGTGGTCTTTTAGAGAGGATGTAGGGTAGAAGCTTTCACAGGTTCTTCTTTGCACTTGGCCCTTGACTATTTTGAGGAATCTCCCTCAGACTCACAGCATAGCAAGGTTTGAGATCTCTTCTGCCACACAGCAGTTCTGAGGCAGCTGGAAAGATATGCAGATACTCGGATTGTCAGGCCAGCCTTGAGATATACAAACTACTGAGCCTTATCTGTGACCTTGCTTAGGTGAAGGCATCAGAGCCCCTGCACCGACATGTGTAGGCCTCTGGATGTGTGCGGGGCTGAGTGTTGGGGTCTGAGCACAAGTGTAGCTGGAGAGGTGAGCTTGATGTGGTGATGGGTATGAGCAAGTTTTCTTCAGACTTCTGTGAGTTTACCTCGTTCCAGGATTTAAAGGCACAGAGACCTTAGAATTAAAATAGAATCATTTTCTTTTTCTAAATAGCAACACTAGGAATAAAAAATAATAATTCCACATTCTTTACAGGTAATGTTTTGTTTTTCTTGTCTTCTAATCCTTATTTATTCCATACATATTTTTATACGTATTTGAAATGTATTATGTGTTGGAGTTTTCTTTTTGCATTATATTATACACGGTTTTTCATGTAACTCCTTACTGTTCCATTTTCTATGTTTTGTCTGGTTTATTTTAAGACTTTATCAGCAAATCGGGAAACTGTCTCTACAAAAACAAAAACAAAAGCAAAAATAGTTGGCCACAGTGGCATGCGTCTGTGGTCCCAGCTACTCGGGGCTGAGGTGGGAGGATTGCCTGAGCCCGGGAGGTTGAGGCTGCAGACAACCATGGTCGTGTCACTGCACTCCAGCGTGGGTGACAGACTTTATACTGTCTATTTGGGGTGATTTGGTAATGATATGCCCTGATGTAGTTTTTTTATATCTTGTGTTTCTTGTGCCTGGGTTTATTGAGCTTGGGTCTGTGGCTTCATAGTATTTTTAATGTTTGGAAAATTTTAGGGCATTATTTCTCCAAAGATTTTTTTCTGCCCTGTCCCCCTCCTTTTTTTCCTCTCTTAAAGGGGCTGTGATTTCCGAAATGATTGCTTAGTGTTGTCCCATAGCTTATTGATGCTCTTTTCAGTGTTTTATGTGTTTTCTGTTTTCTATAGTTTCTATTATTGTGTTTGCAAGTTCTCTAATCTTTTCTTCTACGGTGTCTAATGTGTTGTCTGTCTGTTAATCTATTGTTAATCCTGTCCAGCGTATTTTTTTTTTAAACACTCTCACTCTGTTGCCCATGCTGGAGTTGCGTGGTGCGATCTCGGCTCACTGCAACCTCCACCTCCCAGGCTCAAGCAATTGTTCTGCCTCAGCCTCCCAAGTAGCTGGGACTACAGGCACATGCCACCACACCTAGCTAATTTTTGTATTTTTATTAGAGATGGGGTTTCACCATGTTGGCCAGACTGGCCTCGAACTCCTGACCTCAGGTGATTCATCCGCCTCAGCCTCCCAAAGTGCTGGGATTATAGGCATGAGCTACCTTGTCTGGCCCCTGTTCAGTGTATATCACTAATTGTATTTTTATCTATATAAGTTTGATTTAGGTCTTTTAAAAATTTCTCCCTGTGTCTCTACTTAGCTTTGTGAACACAGTTGTAATAACTGTTTTAATGTCTTTCTCTGCTAGTTCTAAGATCTTCTAATAACTTCCCGGTTCTCGGTGTTTTTGATTGGTCGATTGATGCTCCTTGTTGTGGATTGTGCTTTCCTGCCTCTTTGCATCGCTGCCAATTTTTGGTTGGATGCCCAACATTGTGAATTTTACTTTGCTGGATGCTAGACATTTTTGTGTTCACAGAGATCTTGTTGAGTTTTGCTCTGAGGTTAGTTGAGTTACATGTAGATGGTTTACTCTTTTGGGTCTTGCTTTATAATGAGTACTCTACCTAATGAACCAGAAAGTTCGGGTTTTCCAGTCTGCCTGCTGAGAACGGTGACTGTTTCTAGCCCTGTGTGAGCGCCGAGAGCGCCGCTCCCTCTGATCCTTTCCCAAGCTTCCCTCTGTGGCCCCAGGGAGTTTTCTCACACACACAGTTCTGCTGAGTACTCGAGGGGGACCTTCCCCGGATCTCCAAGGCTCTCTCTGTCTTGTTCTCTCTTCTCTGGTGCTCTGTCCTATAAACTGTGGCTGTCTTGGTCTCCTTAGATTCTCAGCACCTCCTCAATTCAGAGGGTTGCCTGTCCCTCCTCCTTGTGCCACAGCCTAGGAACTCTCTTAAAGAAGTGAGGTGGGGCAGCTGTGGGGCTCACTTTGTCTCTCGTCTCCCAGGGATCACTGTCCTTCTTGGCTGATGGCCAGTGTCTTGAGGACCCTGGATTTTGTCTGTTTTGTTTTTTGGTTGGCTTTGTTTGTTTCAAACAGGAGGGTAAACCCAGTTCCTCACTCTCATTGTGCTCAGTACTGGAAGTCCCGCTCTGTTATATTGGATATTAGTATTTGTAGCAGAGCCCTGGTTCCCTGGTACTTGGGGAGCTCTTGAAAGGCCAGAAACAGCATGCTTTCTCACCTTTTCCAGGGCTTCCGTTTCTGGTGCACACAAAGCATTCCATACACATTTGTTAAAGTTCTTTGTTAGACAAATAGTGATTCACAGGCTCTATTTGTAATTTTTTCAGTAAGCATGTATTAGATATCTGCTGGGAGCTAGTAGAAACAAAAAGTGACATGTGACAAATTCAATTCTGACAAGAACAACCTTAAACATTTAGAATATAATTTGAGTAAATCAGAATTTTAAAAATGTGTGGCCCTTGAATATTTGAAACCAACAAGAATCTATTGCTTATTGGTAGAGGATATTTTGTTGAACAAGTGGAGAGAGAGGCATTTTCAGTCTAACTGGTGTTGGCTTTTAGCAGCTGTTGGAAACCGGTTCATGATTAGCCAGGCAGTGGTGAAACAGGCTGTGCATTCTGAATGCCTAGATTGGTGGCACTCTTCGAGTTAGCATCTTCTTCTTTCTTCTTTTTTTTGAGATGGACTTTCACTCTGGTTGCCCAGGTAACAACTCCAGTGCAATGGTGCCATCTCGGCTCACTGCAACCTCTGCCTCCCTGGTTCAAGCGATTCTCCTGCCTCAGCCTCCCAAGTAGCTGGGATTACAGGTGTGCGCCACCATGCCTGACTAATTTTGTGTTTTTAGTAGAGATGGGGTTTCACTATATTGGTCAGACTGGTCTTGAACTCCTGACCTCAAGTGATCCACCTGCCTCGACCTCCCAAAATGCTGGGATTACAGGTGTGAACCACTGGTCCCAGCCCCTTCTTGATTCTTGTAAAGGACATTGGGTGCTGTACATCTTGTTATAGATGTTGATAAAAATTCTTGTGAGAATAGTAACGTTAAGGTAGTTGTTTGGTCATTTTTGCCTATCACTATAAGATAATTCTAGGACTGATTTGTGGTAAATCACACATTGCTGTATCATAGTTGTGTTCACTGAACATATTCAGGGGCTCTACAGATGCAGGGCTCTTAGCTGCTTTGCGCACTTCTGAATTCCTGCCCTGAGAACAGGACTGGATACCTAGTAGACGACAGGTATTTGATAACAGTTTAATGAATTAATGAGTGAATGAACAGATACGTAGGTATGTGAAAGAGTGGTTGTAATGTATGTAACTTGGATTTCAAGACTTACTGACTCTGTTCAAATAAGAAATGGAAAACTTTCCTCTGATTTTGCTCTACTATTTACACTGTTTAAATGGAAGTTATCTTGTACCTTTGATTTCTGTCTAGGATTCGTACAATAATGGGTCATCTCTGAGTCACTTACCGTCTCACTGTTCTTTCCACAGTGTGTTGAGGAGATCCTAGGATACCTGAAATCCTGCTTTAGTCGAGAACCAATGATGGCAACTGTTTGTGTTCAACAAGTAAGAGCTTCATTCTTTTCCTGTTCTGTTAAGACTTTCAGGTATGACGACAAAATGCTGCTACTCCTTAAGAAGCAGGTGCTGGTGGCGTAATCAGCTGGGAGGATTGTGGGGTCCAGCATAGCACTTTTCAGCTCATTCCATGATTGAGCCAAGAGGCCGACCTTCCCGTCATTCCCCAGGAGGACAAGGTCTGTCATTGTGGAGAGCAAAGGACATCAGAAGCTCCCCTGCATCCTCACTCGTTAACTTCCAGTCCCTCGGGGTTTTTGTTTAGCGTGCTCAATCTCATTTAGAATCGCAAGGAAACCCAAAACTCTTATTTAAGGTACAAACAGCACTTCATACAATATCTCGCCGAGGTAATAATAGTGATTCACAGGAAGAATTTCACATTGTGAATCTTTGCTAACGTATCCAGTTATTTACAGATGGATTTGATATTTGTGTGGGAGATTCTTAAAGTGTTGTTCATGCCACGTTGTTTGTGCTTCAATTTTTTCACTATAGTTGTTGAAGACTCTCTTTGGGACAAACTTGGCCTCCCAGTTTGATGGCTTATCATCCAACCCCAGCAAGTCACAAGGCCGAGCGCAGCGCCTTGGCTCCTCCAGTGTGAGGCCAGGCTTGTACCACTACTGCTTCATGGCCCCGTACACCCACTTCACCCAGGCCCTCGCTGACGCCAGCCTGAGGAACATGGTGCAGGCGGAGCAGGAGCACGACACCTCGGGGTAACAGTTGTGGCAAGAATGCTGTCGTTGGTGGAAGCACAAAAGAGCAAGCAGGAAATACTTTGTAAAAGAATAAAAACGAAAAATGTTAGCCAACATCTTCTAATAGTCTGCTGTATTCAAAGAACTCTAGGAAATATGAGTGATGCAAACATGATTTAAGGCATAGCCCGGCCTTTCAAGAAGTGTGTGGCCAGTGAGTGAGATGGACTTGGGACTTACACATCTCAGAGGTGGGGGTAGAGGAGGAGGAACACTGAGTGGGCTGAGAAGCAGCCAGCTTTCATTGCCAAAGTGTGTCAGCAAACCAGAAGGCAGTTCATAATGTCCCCACCCGTTCAAAGCACAGGCCCTGTAGAGTGGTGTGGCATGTGTTGGTGGCACTTTTCAGGCCTGTAACAAGGATGAAAGAACAGCTTCATTGCAGCACAGTAGTGCTGGTATTCAGAGGTGTATGAAGGTCATAGAAGCATCTTGGATATATTACCTTGTGTTTTGTCAACTTTATGACTAGAAATCTCTTTTTACTTAAATTTATGTTTGTGTCTTTAATGCCTGGAATACAGGACTTCTTAAATTGCCATAAGTATCAACAGGTATTTGAGTTACTAATCTGTATAGTAGCAATAACAGAATCCCTTATTTTTCCTTTTATAAATGTAATGATTAAATAGCTACAATTGAAACACTAGAGTCAGGAGTCAAGGAAAATACCCATGTTCCAGGCTGTATGTTAGTGATGTACTTACTGTGTATTCCAGTTTCAGGAATAAGTCTGTTTCAATGCTTTCTGTAACCATTTGTGGTATTAATAAGCATGTGAGTGTATGCATGTTTGGGTTAATTTCATATATGTTTCTTAGAAAGGATATCATTGATGTAAATATTTTCAAGGCTTGTCCTCCAAAAAAATCCTGTGATTTCTTCTAAATTACTGATCTTTTAAATGACTTTCACCTTTCTCTCAAGTCTCACTTAAGACTGGGCTGAGTAGTCAGTTTCCTGTAGCAGTAAAAAGCTCAGACTTGAGTAGCCTTCCACAGGTGACGAGACTTGATGGCTGTCAGGCAGCTGTAAACTGTAAATAGAGTGTCATTATCTCGAGAGGGTGATGCTGCCACACTGAGTGGCCTTTCAAGTTGTTTCTCAGTCTGACATGTTCTGATCGTGTGAATGTGAAATTGGTTTGAACAGGAGTATATCTGAGTGCAGAGGAGATTATTTAAAGATATTCTTATTGTCTGCTTCCCTTCTATTCCCATTTGGCAGATGGTTTGATGTCCTCCAGAAAGTGTCTACCCAGTTGAAGACGAACCTCACAAGTGTCACAAAGAACCGTGCAGATAAGGTAAATGTTGCCGTTTGTGGCGTGTGAACTCAGGCGTGTCAGTGCTAGAGATGAAACTGGAGCTGAGACTTCCCAGGTATTTTGCTTGAAGCTTTTGGTTGAAGGCTCACTTATGGATTCTTTCTTTCTTTCTTTTGTTTTTTTATAGAATGCTATTCATAATCACATTCGTTTGTTTGAACCTCTTGTTATAAAAGCTTTAAAACAGTACACGACAACAACATCTGTGCAGTTACAGAAGCAGGTTTTAGATTTGCTGGCGCAGCTGGTTCAGTTACGGGTTAATTACTGTCTTCTGGATTCAGATCAGGTTTGTCGCTTTTAATCTTTCATCCATCATACCTGTACCTAATTTAGTACAAATTACCCTGAAAGACACTGAAATCTACTTTAAAGAAATGTGAACTGTGTTTAACCACCCCCCATCAATTGCTGCTGCTTATGTTTTTCATGCACTTAGCTAGTACAAGGCCCGGGGCATAGCCAGCCTCAGCAAGTCGGCATCCTTGCCCCAGCTCCCTGGACTCAACGCTAACCTGGGGTTGGCTGTTAGGGATTTCCAAAGGTTTGTCCCATCCACTCGCCTCCCCTCCAAAATAAGTTTGAATTTAAATTGTGAGATTTAATTAAGATTTATTGTTTGGGGAACATTTTTGCAAAATCTAAAGAGTTAGTTTAAATGGATTATCAATTATGACTATAATTGATCATCTGCAGTTTCAGGCTATCTAACAGGTTAGCTTACCTCTTTAAAAAGGAATAGAATTTAGCCAGACAGTAACTGAGACCCACGCTCCTGGAGTCCACGTGGGAGCTGTGTGGCTCTGCACAAGCATTTGCACTCTTCCCCTCTTGGCTGCATTGCCTTCCTCCTGCAGTTGCTGTGGGCACTAGATTCTGGCTAGTCATGTCCCTTCATGATGCACAGTTTCCTCAAGATTCGTGCCAGTTAAATCACTGCCTTTTCATCGTCAAAATTTAACTGTCATTTTTGACCCAAGATCTTGGGCTACTTCCTTATGTGGGGTAGGAATATTTTTGAGATAGAAATATTACACTTCTCTGTTTCCTTCTAGACATAAATCTGTTAATTCTGTCAGTACTGTTACTCATCTGAAAGGGTCTGTTTCCCTAGGAGAACTGAGGGCACGTGGTCAACACTGATTTCCCACCATGGGTATTGAGGTGGGGTCTGCTTTTTTTTGTTTTGTCTTTTTTTTTTTGAGATGGAGTCTTGCTCTGTCGCCCAGGCTGCAGTAGTGCCATCTCAGCTCACTGCAACCTCCACCTCCCGGGTTCACGCCATTCTCCTGCCTCAGCCTCCCAAGTAGCTGGGGCTACAGGCACCCACCACTTCGCCTGGCTTAGTTTTTGTAGAGACCGGGTTTCACCATGTTAGCCAGGATGGTCTCTATCTCCTGACCTCATGATCCACCTGCCTCGGCCTCCCAAAGTGCTAGGATTACAGGCGTGAGCCACCGTGCCCGGCCTGGGGTCTGCTTTTAATGAAAGAGGCATCTAGGGGTGGGCTTTGCCTTGGCTTGATGCTTTGAACCTTTGTTCACAAAACCTATCTGAAGAAAATCTGTCTCAGTGGGCCATTGCTCTCCTCGGGAAACATGCATTGGGAACTTCTTTTTGTTTCCTTTGACACTAGGAGGCTGCCTGGGGAGAAGCCCTGGTCTATGGCTGTGGGCAAGCAGAGGCTGAGAGGAGCAGGCTCTCAGTGGGGCAGGGTGCCCCAAGGGAAGCCAGAGCCCTGATTTGTTCCATTCTAGTGAGAACGAAGACTGCAGTCTACCTTTTCTTCAGAATTTCCCAGTTCTAACTGGGCATGGTGGCACACCTCTGTAGTCCCAGTTACTGAGGAGGCTGAGGCGGGAGGATCACTTGAGTCCAGGAGTTTGAGTCCAGCCTGCGCAACATGGCAAGGCCTGTCTCTAAAATAATAGTAATAATCATAATTTCTAGTTCTAGCCGGGCACAGTGGCTCATGCCTGTAAGTCCAGCACTTTGAGAGGCCGAGGCAGGTAAATCATTTGAGCTCAGGAGTTTGAGAACAGCCTGGCCAACATGATGAAACCCCATCTTTACTAAAAGTACAAAAATATTAGCTGGGTGTGGTGGCAGGTGCCTGTAATCCCAGTTACTTGGGAGGCTGAGGCAGGAGAATCACTTGAACCCGGGAGATGGAGGTTGCAGTCAGCTGAGATTGTGCCACTGTCCTCCAGCCTGGGCGAGACAGAGCGAGACTGTGTCTCAAAATAATAATAACAACCTGTGGTTCTGACTCGTCATGGGTAGGAACTGATTTTCTCATGTGGTAGTTACAGACTATGGTCTCCTTGGGCCTGTCTTTAGTAGGGAAAAAAGGCAACTCCCCACTCTAACATAAAATGGGTGGACTTGAATGTTTTATCAAATTCTTTCTTTAGTCGTTCTACTGGAGCTTTTTCTTCAATGTAGAATATTCTGTTGCTTTATTATATTTGTCTGCAATCTCCATGTGATATTTCCATGTTGAGGGAGGACAGCCTCGAGGCTCCCCCGTGCTGCCCGCGGCCCTGCAGGCATGTGGAATTCATCTTTGGCCTGTGCTTTCTTCTGGGTCCCGGTGCCCCTGCCCGCGAGGCTCATGTCCAGCTGCCCCTTTGTGGTGGCGTGAGGTCATTCCTGCTGTGAGCGCTCTGGTTTCATGTTTGTTTCGATTGCCTTTCATCAGCCGATCCCCTTCCTCCCAGTTCTTAAGATTCAATACAGTGACAGTTTTATGAACAAGAATAGAACTAGAACAGACAAGCCATTGAACTCTATGCTGATAATGATTTACCGAGCACCTGCTGTATGTTTGCATTCCGCGCAGAGGCTCCGAGAAAGCCGGGCCATGTGCTCCGTGCTTTATCGGTGGAAGCTCCTCATCAGGTTGGGAAAGCTGACAGCTGCGTAGAATACCAGTGTGACACAAAGCTGGCTCCCGTGCGGCCCTTGCGTGTTGCCTCTCAGATGGTGGGAGGAAGAAGGTCGACTCCTTTGGGGATCTTATTACCAAACCAGTTTCAGGGAATCTGCTACCCTGTCTGCCATTAATGGGAACAGATGAGTCCCCAAGGTGTACTTTTGGGTATTATCTGATGTCGCTTGGAATTTATTATTTGTTTTTCCAATGAGGTTTCGCCTCAGTGTGTAGTAAAGTTGTTGAGGGGATTCCTGGATGTGTTCTACAGTTATCTAGGCTGATTTCAGAATAGAGTTATGCTTATAGTCCAATTTATCAGCTGTCAAGAAATTTATTTAAAATTTGTGCAGATAAGCAGGAGGAAAAGAAACCTGGTTTTTACGTTTTAATCCTATTATTGATGTAAAATTTTACTTTCCTTCCCGTAGGTGTTTATTGGCTTTGTATTGAAACAGTTCGAATACATTGAAGTGGGCCAGTTCAGGTAATAGCATTTTGTTATTTTAGAGTTTTTTCTCCTTCTTGTGTACTTACATGTAATTTAGGTTATTAAGATGAATGTTTAAACTACTGTTAGGCATTTTTGCTGTTTCCTTTAAATGGAAATCTGATTAACATGCTGTGCATTTTTGCTTCTCTTAAAAATTAATGTATATCTCAAGACTTGTTTGGAAGTAGTTACATATCTGAAAATTCCATATGTTGTCAGTTTTCATTGCACATTTCAAAGTATTTAATTATGTTGACAGATGGCGGAATGAAATCTTGTGGTGGAGCACTAGGTTTTAAATCTTCTTAGAGAAAGCGTTTTTTATATAAGGTTGTCTTTAGTAATTATTATGCACTTGTATTCTCTGCAGCTTTTTCTTGCTAGATGTTGAGGTTTTAATACTTCTTGCTAGTCCATTACAGGTTTATAATTATTGAAAGTTAAAATTCTTTAGTACCTGAAATACTTAATAAATACTGTAGTTAGGAAAACTTAGTGCGGAAGGAAAGTGTCTCCAGATTCCCTGGGGTCTGGAAACATAGTGTTTGTTCTAATCACGTGACACCTCCACTGTGTTTTGGGGCAAGTTACTTTTTCTCTTTTGAGTTTCAATTTCTACAAGAGCAAAGGGGCAGAGGAGAGCTAGGAAGATTGTAGCTGCTGTGCCTCTGTGCCGTCAGGTGCCTTCTACCTGCTCCCTCCAAACCTTTACACCTGTCCCGGCTCTGCACAAGGGCCCAGATGGGATGCACTGTGGCAGGGATGGGGTTAGAGTAGATCACTGACACCTGTTAGCTTAATGTGCCCTCATGAATTATTTTATGTTGCTTATATTGATATGTATCTTAATTTTAAAAGAAAGGTCTAAATGGATGTTTTTGTTTCTAGGGAATCAGAGGCAATCATTCCAAACATCTTTTTCTTCTTGGTATTACTATCTTATGAACGCTATCATTCAAAACAGATCATTGGAATTCCTAAAATCATTCAGCTCTGTGATGGCATCATGGCCAGTGGAAGGAAGGCTGTGACACATGGTAATGGGACACATCTTTCACTGTTGTCTTCAGTGTCACGATGTCCTTGGCAGTGTTCGTTTTCATACATCCACTTTCAACTTTGTCAGTGGCGGCCGTGTGCGTCTCAGGCTCTGCGTATGTGTCTGTTTGTCTGTGTATGTGAATGTACTGGTTAGAGACGTTTCAAAAGAGAAGAGAGCATATTCTTTACTCTCAGCAATTTGTAATCTTCTCAGGGAAAAAAAATTCAAGAAACAGTAAGATAGCCTAAGGTACAGATAGATTCTGAATATAAAGTTCCTGTTCATTCACACGAAACACTAAAAGTTCTTCACCTGATCTTAGCCAAAAGGCCGAGAAGCGATGAAACACTAAAAATTCTTCAGTCGAACTTGCTGTGAATTAAATTTTGATCTCTCATCCAGGTGGTATTGGTGATACAGTTTGACTTGGGTTCAGGGCTTTCTGTTTTGCCTGATGATTATTTTGCTGGAGCTTAAATAGAGACAGGGCTCCAGGAGACGGCCAGCTGTGCAAGCCCCCAGCCTGTGGAAGGAGCTAGCCTGGTTTTATGAATGAGCTGTAAATCTTTCTTTGAGCTTTTTGAACTGGTCTTCCAGCATTGCCCTATTGACCCCTCCCTGACTCCTTTGCTGGGATCCGTAGGCTTTTGAACTTTGACAGGGACACATCCTAAGACCCTTGCAAACCCCTAGATGTGAGAATGGCACTACTACATAGAGTCTTTTCCACTCAGCATGTGTGCAGAAGAACATCAACCATGCTGTGTGGCGAGGCAGGGCCTTGGCTGACCTCTCAGTCAAAGCCTTAGCTTTACAGAGCTAAGCCAGTTAGTCTTTGCCATGGCTTCACAAAGGCTTCAGCTTCACACTGCCAAAGTATAGATTATTAAAGGCATAGGTGTTTGGTTTCCTGGACTTGGAGGGTCTTTGGACAGAAAATCAGTAGGCAGCCAAAGCCAGTACTTTGCGCTGGGAAGCTTGGTCGTCTGTGAGAGGGTCAGAGAGGATACCCATGCGTGTGCCACCGAAGGGTCAGTGAGACTCAGGGCTCTGCGTGCATGTCTCAGGGCTGGAGAGAGTGTGTCACTGAGAGGTCAGAGTGTTTGTGCGTGTGTGTCAAAGAGGGTTGCAGTGTGCCCTTCACTGAGGGGTCAGAGGGTGCCTTGCGCGCGCGTGTGTGTGTGTGTGTACGTGTCACTGGGGGTCAGTGAGTGTTCTTGTGTGTGCATGTCACTGAGGGGTCAGAGTGTGCCTCTGTGTGTGTGTGTGTGTGTGCTCATGTGTGTGTGCGTGTCACTGAGGGGTCAGTGTTCCTGTGTGCACATGACATTGAGGGTCAGAGTGTGCCTCTGTGTGCGCGTGCTCGTGTGTGCATGCGTGACACCTCCACTGTGTTTTGGGGCAAGTTACTTTTTCTCTTTCTCTTTTACTTGGTCATCTGTGAGAGGGTCAGAGAGGATATGGTCCTGTGTGCACGTGACATTGGGGCAGAGTGTGCCTCTGTGTGTGTGTGTGTGCTCCTGTGTGTGTGTACGTATCACTGAGGGGTCAGTGTTCCTGTGTGCGCGTGACACTGAGGGGCAGAGTGTACCTGTGTGCCAATGAAAGGCATTTCTTATTTTTTTTATATGTGGTCATAGTAGACCAATTAATTTATTTTGACTCCTGTTTTAGACCAAAATAAGACCTGGGGGAAAGTCCCTTATCTATCTAATGAGAGAGTGAGTTTACTTAAAAAAGCATAATAATCCAGTAGCTTTGACTAAATGTATTATGTGGAAGTTTTTATTGTCTTTTCAGATGAATCAAATAGATTATTCTCGAGACCAGGAGTGGTGCTGTTTTGGTTATTTGGAAAGTTTTATCATTTTCAAATTGACTTTTGAATTTGAGTCACCTTTTTTCAGAAGTGGTGTTAAATTACAGGAGCCCTAGGTTTTTTTTCTTTTTTTAGAAGCCATCACAAAATGATCAGTGTTCAGAGGAAAAGCTTTGATCTTCCACAATGGTATAATGATTGATAACCTTAATTCATCTCTTACCATAAACCAAGTATGTGTAAGGGTTTTCTTTATTTCTTGATATCATTTTGTAGATGTTGAGAGCAGTTTTCCAAATGTAATTTCCATGAAATGCCTGATGAGGGTACCCTTTTGTCCTCACAGCCATACCAGCTCTGCAGCCCATAGTCCATGACCTCTTTGTATTAAGAGGAACAAATAAAGCTGATGCAGGAAAAGAGCTTGAAACCCAAAAAGAAGTGGTGGTATCAATGTTACTGCGACTCATCCAGTACCATCAGGTAAGAGGAATGTGTGTTGGAACTGTTGTGGATACTTTATTGACCCGTACAGATGGAAGGAAGTGCCATGTGGTAACACTCACTGTTAACCGTGCTACTTTGAACTAGGTTTGAGCTTTCTGAGGCCTGGGGAGATGCTGAGGCAGCGGCAGGTGCAGGGGGAGGTGGGGGCGGGGGACAGGCGTGGTGGCAGGAGGTATCATTGGTGTTTATCCTTCCTTTTTTTTTTTTTTTTTTTTGAGATGGAGTCTCACTCCGTTGCCCAGGCTGGAGTGTGGTGGCATGATCTTGGCTCACTGTAAGCTCCACCTCCCGGGTTTAAGCGATTCTCCTGCCTCTACCTCCCGAGTAGCTGAGATTGCAGACATGCACCACCATGCCCAGCTAATTTTTTTTGTGTGTGTGTGTGTGTTTTTAGTAGAGATGGGGTTTCAACATGATGGCCAAGCTGGTTTCAAACTCCTGACCTCAAGTGATCCGCCTGCCTCGGCCTCCCAAAGTGCTGGGATTACAGGCGTGAGCCACACCGTGCCCAGCCTGGTGTTTATCTTTAAAGTGGGTACAGCCACAGGGGTTCACCTGACTCCTGGTCTGAGAGTCACAAGATCGTTCAAGATAGTGAGGCCCTCTTTTCCAAAACGAGGACCAAAAATCAGTTGACAGTGTTGGTCAAGATGGTAGAAACCTAAAAGGATAGAAATCTCGACTCTGAAATAAAAACTTTATTTGCATATTTATTTACCACTATTTTGACATAGGGCTAAGGTCTTTTTCTTTGAGCTAGTTTCTGGTTTTGTTTTCTTAAGGTGGCATAAGAATTCAAAGACATTTTGAGGAAAACTGAGTGCAGAAATCTCTCTTTTTTAATGACTTCTCTTTTCTTTCAGCTTGTACTGTTGTGTAGCCCTCGCTTATTTTGTCAATTCTTTTTAGCTGTTTGTCTTTGAATCTTTATGAAGCCATAGCTTTTCTCATGAGAAGCAGCACTTTCTTTGTTCATTCATATTTTAATTAACTCTTGTAGTATTTAATTAAATACTTAGTGCCTAATTAAATCACATAATTGCAATGCAAAAGTACATGTATCATAAAGAGGTCTGAAAATGAGCAACTGGCAAGCAGGTGGCTACAGGCAGAGCTGGCTGGGTGGGTGGGTGTCCTGGAGAAGAGCTCATCAGCTGCATGTTCAGTGAGCTCTGGATATCTCTGTGTAAAAATGATCACTAATAAACTTGTGCTCAACTATGCATACTTCTGGAAAGTAGATGCTGTTCAGTAGATTGCCTCTGCAGAGAACACAGAATTGAAGTGAATTTCCACAAAGGCGGTGAGCTGCCTGCAGAATAGTTTAGTCAAGGCTGTGTTTGAATTTTGCCAAAGATTAATATACATTTGATTTTCATGTTGTGCCTTTTCTCTGATTGTGAAATATTATAAATTCTATCCAAAAAACAATGATGGCAAGTCGTCCTGAGCAAAGTGTGCAGCTTGCATGTGTCCTAGAGGAACTCGTGTTTCGTTCTGATTCCCCTGCATTTCTCATGTCATAGAGTGGGGATTGCGTCCGTGTCCCCCTATCCTCGTTGGGATCACATCTGTTTGGATCCTAGAGTCTCCAGCTGAGCTGGGACAAGTGTAACGGATGGACACATGGGGGTGGAAAGGCGCCTCTTGGCAGCAGACTTTCTAATTGTGCGCACTCTTATAGGTGTTGGAGATGTTCATTCTTGTCCTGCAGCAGTGCCACAAGGAGAATGAAGACAAGTGGAAGCGACTGTCTCGACAGATAGCTGACATCATCCTCCCAATGTTAGCCAAACAGCAGGTTTGTCCCCGCAGCCTTGGCTCGTTGTTGCATAGTGATGGTAGCTTAAGGTCCTTGTGAAAGGTGGGTGGCTGGAATCAGCTCTTCCTTCAATCCTAATCTGTGCTTTGATAGCAGTTCTCCATGCTAGTCATGGGGCAGCTGACTTCATTTCTCCTCATAATGCCATCTCAGGTTGGTATTGCCCACCTACTTTACGGGGGGAACTCATGACTCAGAGAGGTTATGGAGGCGATCAGGCAGCACACAGCTTTAGAGTGCTGGGGTGAGGGCGGGCCAAGTCTGACTCTAAAGCCCGAACCCTTACCTCCTATACTGCCTCCTGCATTCTGGTCAACGCAGTGTTTTATTTGGTGGTTACATTTTTGGTTTTGTTACCTTACTACTTGTAATTTAGCAGTGTTCCTTTCCTTTCCTTTCCCTTCCTTTCCTTTTTCATTTCCTTTCCTTTTTCCTTCCTTCTTTCCTTTCTGACAGGGTCTCGCTCTGTCACTCAGGCTAGAGTGCAGTCGTGTAATCTCACTGCAACTTCCGCCTCCCAGGTTCAAGCAATTCTCCCACCTCAGTCTCCCGAGTAGCAAGGACCACAGGTGTGCACCACTACGCCTGGCTAGTTTTTTGTATTTTTAGTAGAGGCGAGGTCTTGCTGTGTTGCCCAGGCTGGTTTTAGACTCCTGGGTGCAAGTGATCCACCAACCTTGGCCTCCCAAAGTGCTGGCATTACAGGTGTGAGCCACCTTGCCTGGCCTATTCATCACTAATCAGAATTTCTATAATCAAATGACATGAATCGTTGTTTCCGCAAATGCAGTGGAAGGAAATGGCCTGGCAGTACCAATTTTGGAAGCAACATGCCGCCAGTCAGGCACAGGACACTGTGCTCCCAGTGTAGCAGCATCTCTATCTCACAGAGAAGGTGGTGTGTCCTCCTCAAGGCAGCTCCGCCAGAAAATCTCATGAGCGGCCTGGCACGGCTTGAGGTTGCCTTTTGAATGGACTTAGCAAATACATGTTTGCTCATCTTGATTATACACAATAAACAACTACTCTGTATAGTACAAGTAGTCCGTGGTTTTTTGCATTTGATTTAAACCAGAGGCATGTGATGGTTATTGCCTTCATGACTGCACCCCCATCCTGATTTCATAATGGAATGTCATCCTGAGACCAGTTAGACAATGGAACAGGGATCTTGGCTTCTGGTGAGACTGACAGCAGTTTTAGTGTGGTCAGGGTCTCCCTGCCTACAGATGGTGTTAGAATGGTGCTCTGGAAGCTTTATTCCATTATCTTCTGTGCATAATCTGAGTAGAGTGGAGATTGAAGGCCTGAATGCATAGTAAATATCTGACTTAATTTCTGCCGCAATGGAAATTGTGCGATAAAACATTTATGAAATGCGTAGCACAGCCCCGGCCAGGTAGCTCAGCACAGGTGCCTGTTGCATTCAGAAGTAGTGCTAGATACTATCCTGTTACTGGCAGTACATACATCAGTGATCAGAGCAGATTCAAGAAAGACCCCCCTGCCTTCTTGGAGTGAAGGTTTTGTTGGGATGGGGGTGAGGGGACAGACAATAGAAAAACCAGTGAGTGAAGTCTCTACCATGGCAGCTGATCAGGAACGCTATACAGAAGAATCCCAGAGGGAAGAGAGTTAGGTGGTTTCGGCGGTGGAGTGGCATTGTTCAGTTGGTGATGAGAAACGTTGTGGTGATCTGGTGACATTTGAGTGAATTTGCAGAAAGGAAAGATACAAGCCTAGGAGATACCTGGGGGAGGAGCATTCCAAGCAGAGCAAACAGCTGCAAAGGCCCTGGGGGGAATGTGCTGTTAGGGTACAAGCAATGGGGGTGGAGGAGTGGGGCAGCCATGCGGAGGGAAGGGAGCGAGGCCTGGTGGGGTGAGGCCAGCATGGAGGAGCCTTGAGAGGGTTTGCCCTGATGTGGTGTTTAGCAGGATCATTCTTACTCCTGAGTTGAGAGTAGTCTTGAGGGGGAGGTGAGAGCAGAGCAGAGCCACCCGAATGAGGCCCAGTGGTGAAGTGGAATGGCCCAAGTGGGCATCCCTTGGCAGCGTGAAAACAGAAACAGCAAGGTTTGCTGTTGACTTAGATGTGGGATGTGAGAGAGAGCAGGGCATTGAGGGTGATTTCAGGGTGAAGACAGGGTGGCTGTGGATGAGGTAGGGCAGACATTGGGGGCAGCAGGAGGTCAGAGATTGTCTGGATGTAGCAATTGAGACCCCACAGGTGCCTAATGAGGCGAGGCCAGCATCAGGTGTATGAGCCCAGAGTTGTCGAGAGACTGTGGGGCAGGGGGTCAGCATCTGAGATGTCCACTCACAGTGGACGCAGCCTGGCTGGAGAGGAGGAGGAACTTGAATACCGAGCCTGCTGAGTCCCAGTTCCAAGGTCAGGGAGGTGAGGGGAGCCAGTGCTGGGGCAGGGGGAGTAGGCAGGTGTGGGGTTCCTAAAGCCAAGATTTTTTTTTAAGGCATTTTGTGCAGGAGGGTGACATCTGCTGTGAGCACCCTGGGAACTTGGCACAGGTTTGGCAGCACCGAGAGCACTGATGAGTGCTTTTGGAGGAGCAAAGGGAGCCAAACCCTAATGGGAGTGTGTTCCTGAAAGGACAGGAGAGAGACTTGGAAAAAGGTTTTACTTGAAGAAGGAGCAGAGCAATAAGGCGGTAGCCAGAGGAGGAGAGGAGTCGGCAGGGAGTTAAGTTGGCAGAAATGAGGGCCTGTTTCCACCCTGAGGACAGAAGCAAACAGGGAGGATCGGTTCCTGATACAGGAGAAACAAATCTCTGTCGTGGTGTTCACAGACGCGGGTTAGGATTGGCTGCATGGATGACAGAGCACTGTGGGTTCTCCCAGAGTTGCTGGGGGGAGGCAGAGTTGGTGGGCACAGGTGAGGGTCCAGGGTGTAGGAATCCTGGAGCTCAGAAGGTCCATTGTTCCCTTCTCGTAAGATGTGGCCAGTGTTGTGAGCTTCACATCTGTGCCTTGAAAAACACCACATCTCTTTGCAGAATTGTTTGCTATGTGTATACACGCTCAGTCGAAACAAATATTGGAAACAGTCAGTGCCTACCATCAATCAGGAATGGTTGAACACACTGTGGTATAAGCTTAGACTGTTTTAGCTTGGGTAATTTTGCATGATTAAAAATGTTCTGGCCAGGTGCAGTGGCTCATGCCTGTAATCACAGCACTTTGAGAGGCCAAGACAGGCAGATTGCTTGAGCTCAGGAGTTTGAGACCAGCCTGGGCAACATGGTGAAACCCTGTCTCTACTAGAAATACAAAAACTAGCTGGGTGTGGTGGTGTGCACCTGTAGTCCCAGCTAACTCAGGAGGCTGAAGTAGGAGGATCACTTGAGCCCATGAGTGTGTCATTGCACTCCTGGGGGACAGAGCGAGACTCTGTGAGAAAGAGAGAGAGAGAGAGAGAGGAGAGAGAGGGAGAGAGGAGAGAGAGGGAGAGGGAGAGGGGAAGGAGAGAGGGAGGGAGGGAGGGAGGGAGGGAGGAAGGAAGGAAGGAAGGAAGGAAGGAAAGAAATGAAAGAAATGGAAGGAAGGAAGGGGAGGGAGGAAGGAAGTTCAGCCAGTTGCCTTGGGAGTTCTCCATTGCACTGTTAAGTGAGAAAAGCAAAGATGTTTATGGTTTTTCAAAAACAACTAAAACAAAACCTGTGTGTGTGAGGGGGCAAGGATATGGCTATAGGAACATGGGGGAGATTAAGAAAGGGATATACACGACTTGGCATTTGTTACAACTGTTGGGGGAGGGATGGAGTGCGGAAAAAGAAAAAAAAGAAAAAGAGTGTGCATACCATCCCGTGTATGTGTTTACAAAGGGATGCTTGGAAGACTGGTCCCCAAAATGTTGGTAATGATTTATCAGGGTGCTGCAGTTCTAGTTAATTTTTTTTTCACACTTTTGTATATTTGAGTCTTCTACAGAAAGCATTTATTATTTATGTAATAAAAATCTAAATGACAAGATTTCCATTATGGGAAAAATATAGCTGATATAGTGTTGTTCTAAAAATGTTTGCTTGGTTCACCACTGAACTTAAAATGCTTTTAAATGAGGGAACGTGATGATGAGATGATTATGACAATTTGCCCTGGAGTTACATAGCTGATGTATAGGAAGCTGACGTTTCTTTTGGCTTATGTAGAAATGTTTGTGGTGTCTAATTTCACAGATGCACATTGACTCTCATGAAGCCCTTGGAGTGTTAAATACATTATTTGAGATTTTGGCCCCTTCCTCCCTCCGTCCGGTGGACATGCTTTTACGGAGTATGTTCGTCACTCCAAACACAATGGTGAGTCTCTCGCCTGACTCAGCAGATGAATCTAGAGGGCTTGTTCAAGCACTGATTACTGGGACCACCCCCAGAATGTCTGAGTCAGTCAGTTTGGGTGGAGCTTGAGAGTTTCCTTTTTTTTTTCTTTTTTGCGGGGCAGGGGATGGAGTCTCGCTGTGTTGCCCAGGCTGGCGTGCAGTGGTGCGGTCTCGGCTCACTGCAAGCTCCACCTCCAGGGTTCACACCATTCTCCTGCCTCAGCTTCCCAAGTAGCTGGGAGTACAGATGCCCGCCACCATGCCCAGCTAATTTTTTGTATTTTTAGTAGAGACGGGGTTTTACCATGTTAACCAGGATGGTCTTGATCCTGACCTCGTGATCCGCTCACCTTGGCTTCCCAAAGTGCTGGAATTACAGGTGTGAGCCACTGCACCCAGCCTGTTTTTTTTTTTTTTTTTGGAGACGGAGTCTTGCTCTGTCGCCCAGGCTGGAGTATAGTGGTGCGATCTCGGCTCACTGCAGCCTCCGCCTCCTGTATTCAAGCGATTCTCCTGCCTCAGCCTCTTGAGTAGCTGGGACTACAGGCGCGTGCCACTGTGCCTGGCTAATTTTTTGTAGAGACGAAGTTTCACCGTGTTAGCCAGGATGGTCTCAATCTCCTGACCTTGTGATCCGCCCGTCTCAGCCTCCCAGAGTTTACAGGTGGATTACAGGTGGCTCCGACACCGAGCCAAGAGTTTGCATTTTTAACAAATTCCCAGGTGAAACTAATGCTGCTTTTCTGGGACCACACTTTGAGACTCAGTGATAGAAAGATTTATTGGTAGGATAGTGAAATAGGAGTAATTTTTTTTTCTACAAAATTGGCAATTGGGGGAAATTTAATCTTCCTTTTTTCTTTAGCTATGACTTATGTATTCTGTTTATTTTAGGCATCTGTGAGCACTGTTCAACTGTGGATATCAGGAATTCTGGCCATTTTGAGGGTTCTGATTTCCCAGTCAACTGAAGATATTGTTCTTTCTCGTATTCAGGAGCTCTCTTTCTCTCCGTATTTAATCTCCTGTCCAGTAATTAATAGGCTAAGAGATGGGGACAGTAATTCAGCACTAGAAGAACACAGTGAAGGGAAACAAATAAAGAATTTGCCAGAAGAAACATTTTCAAGGTATGCTTTCTATCTGAGCCTGTAACTAACCCATGCCTTTTGGGAAGTCACTTGGTGTTTCATGATCAGTTAAGTCTGGAATAACACCTGGTCTCGCTTCAGTTCTGAGCTGGGTAAAGAAGTCTGTATCAGTGTAATTTTCTAATCCGTCCTGCCTTATCTGTGGCTCCTGTTTCATACCTCTCTTGAGGTTCTGTCGTGTTCTGTCTCTTGTCCTCAGTAGAGATGCTACAGCAGTGGCTTGCTCAGGTAGGGCAGGGCAGTGGGGTGGCTGTCCTGGGGGCAGGCAGTAGGCATGCATTGCCTTCAGGGAAGTTAAAACCCAAGAGAAGCCACAGAAAGTGAATCTTACATTCTCACCATGTGCCGGCAGTTTTACATGCTGTCAGTAATAAAATACTTCTCCCTGCAAGGCAGACAGCCTCCAGTAAATACCTGTAGTATCCAATCCTGTCTTCCCTCATAAATTGTTGGGAAGCTCCCTCAGGACAGTGATCAGGCACTCATAAATGCTTGCTGCCTAGATGGGTCCCTCTCCACCTCTGCTGGATTCTGAGCGTTCACTGAGTTAGAGCTGCTGCTGCAAATGTGCTACTTCTGGCTGAGTGGCTGTGACTTCATGCAGCCGTCATTTGGTTTGTCGTCAGTGAAGATGCCCTGTGTTGTCAATGGAGATAAGCCCAGTAAGCCTGCTGGGCACCTTTTTGTTTGCAGGTTCAGCAGGCAGCCCGTGGCTTTCCCTCTGTTGCATTGAAGCAGCTGGCTAAAACTGATGGTACATTAAATTCCTATGACAGATGATCAGCTTGTATTTGTGTAATGGTGTGCAGTTTACAAAGCTTAAAAAAATACTACCTGCCATTTCATCCTCAGCGAGGAAGGTGATACACAGAGAGAAAAAGTGACTGTATCCAAGGCGATGGTGTTACGCGTTTCACTTTAACGGTTTAATGTACTTTACTTCTATTTTTACTTTATATTTACCACATATATTTTCATATATACTTGGCATAAGTGCTTTATAGTAGTCACCTAATTCACTGTCACCCTTTTTGTTTCTTGGAAGGTTTCTATTACAGCTGGTGGGTATTCTTTTAGAAGACATTGTTACAAAACAGCTGAAGGTGGAAATGAGTGAGCAGCAACATACTTTCTATTGCCAAGAACTAGGCACTCTGCTAATGTGTCTGATCCACATCTTCAAGTCTGGTAGGTAAATCACATTAGTCTTCCTGGAGTATCTCAATTCCCCATTCTGCACTGTACACTCTTAGAGTGTAGGAGCTATGCTGCCCGGTAGAAACTCTGCCTTGCCCAGCGTGCCAGTTGAAAATGTTTGTTGCTATAAGAGTCAGCCTGATCCATATGACCCAGCAGTTCTACTCTTGGGTATATACCCAAAAGAATGGAACGCAGGGTGGTGAAAAGATGTTTGCATGCCAGCGTTCATAGCAGCGTTATTCACAGCAGCTAAAATGTGTAAGCAACTGAAGTGTCCATTGATGGACGAATGGATAAGCAAAATCTGGTGTATACTTAGAGTGGAATATTATTGAACCGTAATATTCAATAACCTTAAAGGACATTCTGACACGTGCTACAACATGTGTGACCCCTAAGGACATTATGCTAAATGAAATAAGCCAGTCACAAAAGGACAAATACTATGTGATTCCTCTTATATGAGGGACCTGGAGTACTTAATTCATAGATACAGAAAGTAGAGTGGTGGTTGCCAGGGGCTGCAGGGGAGGGGAGTTATTTTTACAAGATGAAAAGAGTTATTCTAGAAATGAATGGTGGTGATGGTTGTATAACAGTGTGAATGTATTTAATGCTACTGAACTCTACAGTTAAAAATAGTTAAGATGAGCCAGGTGTAATGGCTCATGCCTGTAATCCAAGCACTTTGAGAGGCCAAGGCAGGAGGACTGCTTGAGCCAAGGAGTTTGAGACCAGCCTCAGCAACATGGCAAGACCCCATCTGTACAAACAGACTAGCCAGGGATAGTGGTGTGCCTGTGGTCCCAGCTACTCAGGAGACTGAGGCTGGTGGACCGCTTGAGCTCAGGAGGTCAAGGCTCTAGTGAGGTATGTTCATGCCTCTGCACTCCAGCCTCGACTACAGAGTAAGACCCTGCCTCAAAAAAACAAAGCGAGACAAGACCCAAAAATGGTTAAGATGGGCCAATCACAGTGGCTTACGCCTGTAATCCCAACACTTCGGGGGGTCAAGGTGGAAGGATCACTTGAAGCCAGGAGCTTGAAACCAGCCTGAGCAACATAGCGAGACCCCCTAGCTCTACAAAGAAAATAAAAAACTAGCTAGGTATGGTAGGCACATGCCTGTAGTCCCAGCTACTTGGGAGGCTGAGTCGGGATGATCGCTTGAGCTTGAGACCAGCCTGGAAAACATAGCAAGAGACCCCATCGCCACAAAAATAAAAAAAATAAAAAAATTAGCCAGGAGTACTGACATGAGCCTGAGCCCAGGAGGTCAAGCTGTAGTGAGCCACGATCGTGCCACTGCACTCCAACCTGGGCGAGAGATCAAGACCATGTCTCTAAAGAAAGAAAATTACAAGGACAGTGAACCCAAGAAAGTCATAAGACGCCAGCTGTGCAGCAAGCATAGAAAGCAACCAGTCCAAATTAGGACAGTGTGTTTTCCAAGAAGAACGATCATTTGTCATGAGAATGCTTTGCTTTAAATAAATGAGTAAATAGCTAGAAGACTAGTTCTAGGGGATAGGCACATCTTTCTTCTCTCAACAAGAAAAAAGAAAGGCAATTCTAATCTCTAGGAAAAGCAAATAGCATTAAGTCATGGTCCAAATATGAGGCAAACCAAAATATGGCTTGATTTTTCAGCAGCTGATCTGTTGGAAGCCCTTGATATTAAAAAGGTTCTCCTTTAAGCAGCTTAGGGGTCATGATCAAAGACCCATAGAAAGAGATGCCATCCTTTTAGGATCCTTGGCTCTCTTGGGAACTATATTCACGTAGTCATAATGTAAGTATTGCTTGAGCTTTCATTTTTGGAGTCAATATGTGACTGAAACGCTGAAGACTTACTGACTTAATTATGGTTTCAGAACAGAATGAAAATGTCTTCAATTCTGATGAATATAAAAGGAAAACTAACCAAGTTAATTTGGCAAGTAGATGGTAGAGGTAGGGGTGGGAATGGAAGGGGCACTAAAATCCTTACCTAGCATTGTTGGAGTTACATGATTACATCATCTGAAGTTGACAGACCAAAATATAGAGACTTCAAAGGTATCCAGATAGACCTAAACATGTAACTCAGATTGTTAGGAGGTAGTATAAATGAGCCAGATCTCCTCTTTATTACCGTAGAGTTAATGGGTAATGTCTAAAGTTGTCTGAAGTCTGTAAATCATGACAAATTATGATGTGGTGATTGTATTCAACAGTCTTTCAGTTGCAGGGATAAAACCCCAACTTAAACTAGAGTAAGAGAAAGAATTTGTTGGTTTGAGCTCCTGGAAAGTGCAGGCAAGGGTAGTTGGTAGGACTGCATCTAGTGTTATAATTCTGTGGTCTGCATTGTATATTTATGCATATCAGCCCTGCTTTCTTCTCTTAATTTGTATACTTTTTAAATTTTATTTTAAAGATAGGGTCTCACTTTGTCGCCTACGCTGAAGTGCAGTGGTGTGAAGTGCAGTGGTGTGAAGTGCAGTGCGAGGCTCGCTCTAGCCTTGGACTCCTGGGCTCTAGAGTTCTTCCTGCCTCAGCCTTCTAAGGAGCTGAGACAATAGGCATGCACCACCATGGCTGGATAGGTTTTAAAATTCTTTTGTAGAAATGGAGGCCTTGTTATGTTGCCCAGGCTGGTCTTTAACTGCTAGCTTCAGGCGATCCTCCTGCCTCTGCTTCCCAAAATGCTGAGGTTATAGGTGTGAGCCACTGCGCCCAGTCTCATCTCTGCTTCCTGTCTTAGCCCCTCAAGTAGGCATGTGATTGGCCTTGCATGAGTCACATGGGTGACCATAAACCCCTGAATGCTCTGGTCCACCTGGGCCAAATGGGAGACTGGACAGCATTGCATTGATGAGGAGGTGGGGCTCGTCTCCTGGAGTAAGGGAGAGGAGCGCATGCAGTAACTGATGGTCTGCTGCATGGGATAGCAGCGCATCAGTTAGAATTTTGAAGGTAACTACCAGAACTGAAAACAGAAAAGATAACAAGTAGTTGCCTTAAAAAGGGATGGGGCAGAGTGCTTTTGTGATCAGAAACTCCTTTCTCTTACTGGATTTTTGTACACATTTTGCGGACATACCCTTAGAGTAAAGATAATTAGCATTTTCAGCCTTGGTCCATTTGAGGAGTGGCCTGCCTCCATGCTAGCAGGCTCTGAGTCTGCTAGGTTCAGTTGAGCATCCTGGCTCTTGCCTGCATGGAACTTACAGTCAGTGAGTCAGTATCACAAGTCTTAATATTTCCTATGAAGGAAAACAATAGTGCAGTGACAGACAAAATGGGTGGGCAGGCGGAAGCAGGATTTCCGAGGGGGAGAAGTAGCTAGCTTTTTGCAGAGAAATGTTCCGGCACCCGAGAGAGCAGCTGAGAGTGCAGGCAGGCAGGAGGCGAGTGGGGCCTGGCCGCACAGCGCCACAGAGTCCCAGAGAAAGGGGCCTCTTCATGGCCACTGCATTCAGCTGCTGTCACCCTCCACACAAGCCATGGCCAAAATTTAATTTTGATAATGGACTCTAGTTTTTGAGCCTTACTTGCTATTATTGAAAGAATTTTCTTGTTTCTTTTTAAAGATCTTCAGATTATGCTTCATTGACCACTGTAATAAGTTTAAAGTTGAGAAAATATGCCTTGTTAATGAATGATAGGTCAATTTTAGTATATTGGTCATTTTAATATTTTGCCACCAGTTGGTTTGAATCTGATGCCAGGAGGAGACAGCCTCATTTCTTTTTTTTTTTTTTTTTTGAGACGGAGTCTC
>NW_012107363.1:4637151-4648278 GCF_000951045.1 Mandrillus leucophaeus | reverse complement strand
GCCCGGCCGAGATAGCCTCATTTCTAAGGACTAGTCTTGCCTTCGTGGGATAAGGGTGGTGTGTTCTGTGTCCTTCTACATGTCCGAGCGATCTCTGCAGCTCAAAGGTGTTCACTGTCTTGTGCTGATTTCCTCTTCTTCCATCTCAAAATTGAGACAAAATACTTTTACTGTTGAAGTGTTGTCCAGTAGAACTTCCAGCAGAGACGGGATGTCTGCACTGTCTAATTTAGTTGCCTTTAGCCACGTGTGGTGTTCCATACCTGAAATGTGGCTGGTCTGATTGGGTAGCTTGATTTATAATTTTATTTAATTTTAATTAAGTTTAAACAGCTCTGTGTGGATAGTGGCTCCTGTATGAAACTGCAGGTCTGTTGAGAAGCATCTTTACTGGAGAGAGTGGAGGGCTTGGAGGGGGCACGTGGGTTTCCTGCTGCTATCTTTGACCTTATTTAATTGGCCCAGCATTTGCAAGTAAGTTGTCTGTGCGTGTATATATAAATGTCTGTTTCTGTCTTCTTGTTTCGTTTGACTGCATTTATTTGAAAGACGCTAGGTGGCAGAATTACTATATTTGGTTGGTTTCAAGATAAGAGTTGAAGTAATCCATCTTGTGTTTTTATATCGGTAAGGTGTGTTTAGCATGTAAATTGGTAATTCGTATTCACGTACTGCTTAAACAAAGGCTATGAATTCCACCCATACACTGAAAATGGAGACCTTTGAATTTGTCCATTTCAGGCATTACTTCTTAAACAATACCTGGTTCAGGAACTAGTCAGAATGGCACCCTTGACCTTTAGTTTCCTGCTTTTCCTTTTGTTGGGGGAGGAGGGTATTTAGCTCAAAGGTGTGTGCCTATTTCAGATTCCATCTAGGAGAAGCAGAATAGCCAAGAAAGATACCTGTCCTCCTGTTTACAACATTTGGGGTAACCAGCATCCCTCTCTTTTGGTCCAAGATAGACGGGTTTAGAAACAGATGATGGTACCAGAGGCCCAGGGGGTGGAAGCATCAGCTTTGTTTGTTGTCCATGTGGCTGGATTAGAGCTGTCTGGCTTTGTAGCCTCAACACGGCTGTCCAGCTTTGCTCACTATGATTTTCAAGGACACATCTTGTGCCCTTCCCTGCCTGCCATCCAGACCATACCCAGTCAGGGTGGCAGGAACTGCTGCCCCTTCCTCCTTGAGTCCTGGTCGTGGGTGGTGGAGAGGTACCATGACCCTCACGGAGGCCTGCTCACCCTTCCTCTGTGGCAGAGGGGATGGCTGCACGACAGCTCTTTCCCTGTCCTTTCCAAAGCGTCCATGGTTCCACTTTATGGGGCAAAGCAGGAATACTGGAAGAGAAAGTGGTCCTTTCTATAGTAATAAAGTTGACATTGATTCAAGTTCACCCTTGGGGAAAGGATAGGGCCACTAACAATTATAATGCTGGAAGCAGTGGAATTTTCTCATGGGTATGTGGTAGGTTTAATTTTAATTATCCCAGTTAATTCTTAGAACAGCTCTGTGAAGTATTTCCCCCTTTCTGCTTGAGTTCTAAAAGATCCTATGCCAAAACCAAGAGTGAAAACCCAAGCATTCTTTCTTGCCCATGGATCTTTCTCTCATCGGGCCACTTCTTGGGTTGTTGGGGGTGAATGTAGCCGCTGGCAATTGCAGAATACCCACCATGGGCCTCAGTCACTGTGTGGCGTGGATTAGAGGTGGTTCTCTCCATGTCATAGCCGAACAAGCCAGCCCAGAGAGGTTTCTGCCCTAGGAGCTCTTGATGGTGGAACTGGGATGCGATCCCACATCCTGCCTGTTTTGGAAGCAGCATTCTTCATTTCCAGTTCCTGCTTCCGTTGTTCCTTTTAGTATTTCTTTGTTTAACTCATGAAATCAGGACTTGGGGAGCTGCTGCGTGCAACTGTAGCTGTTTCCCTGGGTGCAGCCTGCATCCACCTTCCTGCCCCCCTCCTTTCTTGCACTGCCATCGTGGTCTCTGGGCACTTGGTCCCTTTCTCTTCCCCCGAGTCCCTTTGGCTCCCCTGTGCCACCCTTGTGATCCACAGGCTCTGCCTTCTTTCTGTCTGAGACTGCTGCTCATCACTACCTGGGACCCTAGGAAGGGAGGTTCCTCCGAGAAGCATCTTCTAATCTCAGCCACGTTCTCAATGCCGCCGTTGGCTTTGTTAAATAATGGTAGCTACTGTAACACATAAACCAACATTTCCGTGGCTTCACACCAGAGAAGGTTGTTTCTTGGTTTTACGACAATGTGTTGAGGGTGTTTCTGGTTCACGGATGGTTTTCCTCCATGTGGGAATTCGGGGACCCAGGCTCCTTTCCTTCTTTTGGTTCTCTTCTCTGGGCCTCCACATCCTCTGTGTCTAGTTGGGGACAAGGAGAGGGAAGGTAGAGAAGAAGGCTCTGTGGCCTTGGACAAGTGACATGCACGCCTTTGCTGGTGTTCTCTGCTGGTGATGGGTCACAGCCCCACCCCGTACGAGGGGACTGGGAGACGTCGTCCTGCTGCCTCCCAGCAGCAAGCAGCACTGTGGTCTCTGATGTGTTTTCTTTGAGGATAAAAACAGGCGATTCCAGGATGAGTAAAGTCAGGGAAACCCTTGGAAGGAGGGGACCAGGCGGGTGTCACCATGGGATTAGTGGTGGCTTCAGAATGAGCCGCCAAGAGTGCAGTGCCTTCTAAAGCTTTTGCTATTCTGATATGCCCACACCATGCCCAGCAGGTGTCTGCCTTGCTCTCCGCAGAGAGGGTGATGAATCCTTCTCGTGAACCTCTGTCCCGTTCTTCCTCCCTCCACCTGGAAGGGACCCTGGGTTCCTTGTAACATCCCGGCGGAACAGGGGACCTTCTGTCCTGTCCCCAAGCTCAGCCTCATCCTCCTGCCAGCTTCCCAACCCCTCTTATGTCTGCTTCCTCACGCCACATCCTTCTGGATTCTCTGGAATTGAATTTTGCCTTTGATGCTTATTTAAAAATATCCATTGCAGGCCAGGTATGGTGGCTCACACCTGTAATCCTGTGCACTTTGGGAAGCCAAGGCGGGCAGATTGCTTGAGCCCAGGAGTTTGAGATTAGCCTGAGCAACATGGTGAAATCCTGTTTATAGAGAATACAAACAGGGCATGGTGGCACACACCTATACTCCCAGCTAGACAGGATCGACTGAGCCCTGGAGGCCGAAGCTGCAGTGGGCTGTGATCGTGCCACTGTACTCCAGTCTGGGCAACTGAGTGAGACCCAAAAAAAAAAAAAAAAAAAAAAATCTATTGCGTACTTCACCACAGTGAAACGTGTGTCTTATCTTTCCTTTCCGGCCTGTAGCTGCTCTTTTGCACTTATAGCCGCACTAAGTCAACCTTAAATTAAAAGCAAACCAGCACTTCCTGTGCTCTCCTGCTTCCTTCATGAGGGTCCCTCCCTCTGTGTACGCTCCATTCTCATTGCCCCTGGTGATTTGTTTCCCTCTTGGTTCTCAAGCCGTGGCAGCCTGCCTCTTATCATCTTTACTGAAAAGTCCTTTGCAGAGGCTGCCTGTGTTCTTTCTTTCTCGGTCCCTCTCATCCTGGGCCCCCCAGCTTGATTCTGTGGGGCTGCCCTCTCCTCACTCAGTAGCTTGCAGGGTCTTCTCTGTCTAGCCACTTAATTGGTTGTGTTCCCCGAGTTGCTGTCCGTGGTCTCTCGTCACTGTTTTCTCTGTGTCTCTGCCTCTCTCCTCGGCCTTGGTAGGTCTCTCCCCTTTGCGACCCTGGCTGTTGCTCTCGTGGACAACTTTCTCTTGCTGGTCCGCGTAGTCCTGGCATCCAGCTTCTCAACATGGGACTTGTCCTGCCAGTACCTCAGACTTATGCTGAAAATTGAACTAGCACCACTGTCACTCTCCAGGACCTCTTCTTGTTAATTAGGTCATTAGGGATGTTCAAAATCCCAGCATCATTGTCCATTCCTCCTCCCACCAGCCCAGGGACCCTGACCTTACCTCCTCCTCTCCATCTACCGGGAGGTGGCTCTCAGAGTCCGTCTCATCTTCCACCGGAACTTCCCTACAGACTCCCCGCTGCTGCCCCAGGGGCTGAGCACTTCCTCCGTGCCTCGTGCAGCGCTGAGCCCTTTACCTGGGTTCTCCTGTTCGCTCCTTATTGCAACCCTGCGGACAGATACTGCTCTTAATTCCATCTTAAACCTGAGGAAGCTGAGGCCCCAGGTAAGGTGCATCCAAGGTCACTCAGGTAGTAAACTGTAGAGCCACGATCCGAACCAGGCAGTCTGATTCGGAGCCTGTGTTGACACTCATCCACCTAGAACACAGCTCAGATTGTGGGTTTCTATTACGTGTTCAAAACCGCCACATCCCGGGTCTGTCCCTGCACGTGCCCTGTGGCCTGGCTGCATCTTCTTGAAGGCAGCGCATGCGTCTTCACTCAAGGGGCCCGTGCAGGAAAGAGGGCCCCACAGAAGGACGAGGCCAGTGCAGGATGGGCTGGAGGGGACGATGCTGACTGTGAAGCAAGTGTAGAGAAATCCCAGGAAACCTGGAGGAACCAGAGACAGGGCATTAGAACTCATCGTTGTGACCTGGTCTGTATTCTCTGAGTGTACTGCCGCTTTTAGCTCGCTTCCTTAGTCTCAGGTTGTAGTTTAAGGCATTGTGGAGCCCTAAAAAGCCTCTACTCTGTTTTTGCCTGTTTCGGGACCCTTTCACTTCAGGGACGTGTTGAATTTTTTTTTTTTTGTTTGTTTTTAATTTTTTGAGATAGAGTGTTGCTCCATTGCCTAGGCTGGAGTGCAATGGCACAATCTTGGCCCACTGCAGCCCCTGCCTCCTGGGTTCAAGCGATTCTTGTGCCTCTGCCTCCCAAGTACCTGGGATTACAGGCACCCGCCACCACACCTGACCAATTTTTATATTTTTAGTGGAGACAGGGTTTTGCCATGTTGGCCAAGCTGGTCTCGAACTCCTGACCTCAAATGATCCACCCACCTCGGCCTCCCAAAGTGCTGGGATTATAGACATGAGCCACCATGCCCGGCCTGAAATTTAATCAGAAATAAAATTTTGACCCCAACAATGATGCTAGGAGGCCCAGATCTGGGGGAGAGGGCGACCTTGGCCAGATGGGCCTTTCTCTGTTTCCCAAGTCTTGCTGCCTCTGCCTGCTGTGCTTTGCAGCCTGTGCATGTCTCTGTGCCTCTGATCTTGTTTATCCAAAGGAGAGGATAGAATCAAGTCATGATTCCTGGAGCCCTGAGAAGGATGCTGTGGAGAAACTTGCAGGTAGAATCTAACTGAGTGTGTGGCTGAGGTGCCAGCATTGTGTGTGGGGAGGCTGACCGCTTGGCCTGCCCAGGCCCAGGATGCTCCATGGCCGGGCACAGAGGCAACTTGGCTGTCAGGTGTCAGGAGCCTGCAGAGAGCACACAGCCTGGACCACAGGGGGCTGCCCATGTTCTTCCAGCACCTGTCCTGCTTGCTCACCTGGCCTCTTACAGCATTTCTGTCCCTCAGTTCTTAGCAAGCCCAGGAGCTGTTCAGGTTGGCAGGTGCCGAGTGCTGTTCCTGCCTGTGTAGCTGTGGCTCAGTCCTGTGGGGGGCCCCGCTGTGGCCTGAGTGCAGTGATTCGAGGTGCTGAGTGTTCCCTGACTCGTTCTGCAGGAGCTGTGTTCAGACTTTCACAGCTCTTAGCTTGAAGCTTCTGGAGGGCTTGGCATTGCCAGCCAGTGCAGGGGTGGACAGTGGGAGAGGAGGAATGCTAGCTTTCTTGACCAATCCATTAAATAAATGGGATATTGGCCAGGCACGGTGGCTCACGCCTGAATCCCAGCACTTTGGGAGGCTGAGGCGGGTGGATCACGAAGTCAGGAGTTCGAGACCAGCCTGGCCAACATGGGGAAACCCCCTCTATTCTAAAAATACAAAAATTAGCTGGGCGTGGTGGCAGACACCTGTAATCCTAGCTACTCGGGAGACTGAGGCAGGAGAATAGGTTGAAATCAGAAGGCGGAGGTTGCAGTGAGCCAAGATCATGCCACTGTACTCCCACCTGGGCAACAAGAGTGAAACTCCATCTCAAAAAAAAAAAGCAGAATGTCTGTTTCTGCTTAGAAAAATCAGAATTTTCTAAATGCCAGGTGCTTTGAATATGTAAGTATGGGAAACAACTCAGCCTGTTTCATTTTTATGTAAAATCTCCACGTAGCCATGTGGCACTGGACCGAGATGAAAGCAAAGACATTTCTCCTTCTTAACTTTGTTTCTAGGAATGTTCCGGAGAATCACAGCAGCTGCCACTAGACTGTTCCGCAGTGATGGCTGTGGCGGCAGTTTCTACACCCTGGACAGCTTGAATTTGCGGGCTCGTTCCATGATCACCACCCACCCGGCCCTGGTGCTGCTCTGGTGTCAGATCCTGCTGCTTGTCAACCACACCGACTACCGCTGGTGGGCAGAAGTGCAGCAGACCCCGAAGTAGGTTCATAATGCCCACAGCTCAGGGCGCTGGCCCAGCACTCTGTCCTGAGACTCCCAGTAACCTGAGATTGGGCCACCGTTACAGCATTTTCATTTTCCATTTTTTGTGAGGGCTTGTAAAATTTCTGCTGCATATTAATATTCCTTTCATGGACAGCATATTGTAGAGACAAACATGCGGTCCAGCCAAAGGCATTCAGAATAGCAATTGCTTTCTAAATGTGATTTTCTTTGGCAAGTTCTTTGACACCATTCCATCTTGTGGGATATGCTTGTCATGTTGTGTGGCTCCTACTAAGTTCTAGTCCTTCAATTGGTTCCATAGCCAGACATGTTGCAATGTCTTAACTTCATTATAAATTAAATGTGGTTCTGGTTATTCTTAGATAATGGAGTAACGATTTAGCAAATTCCAAAACCTCTTGGAAATATTATTTGACCATTCAAAAAGACTTACTAAGTCTCTCATTATGGGTGGCCCTCTTTTTGTAAAAGGTTTTCAGGCTTAAGCTCCATTTCTAGGTGCTCCAACACTCCGTTATTTGTATACATGTGGAAATAAAAGCTGTGACATCCCCGCCCTAGCTGAATCCTCAGCACAGTGTTTCTGGAAGGCTCAAGATCCCACACTGGGGAAAAGAAGTTCCAGAGAGAAAAGAGGGCAGGTGCTGCCGTGCCTCTCTGCTCAGTATGGATACTGGGCCATGTGCGGCCAGGGCTCGCAGTAGGGCCAGTTCATGGTACTCAGCTGGAAAGTCCACTGTTGGCGGGCATTCGTAACCATCCACTCTGTGCCGTATGTAGTGGGGTGTGGCATCCAAGTATTTGAAATACTTGGAGGATGTCTTAGGCCTGTTATGATGACTGAGCACTGTGGGAGCAGGAGATAGAAAGTCAGTGTCTCCTAGTTCTGTGCTGCTTTAACGTGCAGAGAAATCAGCCGCGGATGCAGCAGATCACTCCTTTTCTGACAGGCCTGCTTACTCTGATGTTATATCAGAAAGCTCTGAATCTGGGAATTGTGTTCCCTGAATTGGAATAACAGAAATGCTTAGATGATCAGTGTTTAAAAGAAATAAACCAAAGGTAAATTTAGTTTGGAATTCAGCAAGCGTCTTCATTCAGCCCTCTGAGGGCAAACTACAGCTTTTCATAAATGTGGGTAAATTCTCTGTTTCTTGACCCCCTCTGACCCAGTTTTCCTTTATAACCTTCTGTATTGTTCCATTATCCTGAAATAACATTAATAGATTAGGCTGGGTGTGGTGGCTCATGCCTATAATCCCAGCACCTTGGGAGGCCAAGGCGGGAGGATCACCTGAGGCCAGGACTTCGAGACCAGCCCAGCCTGGCCAACATGGTGAAACCCTGTCTCTACTGAAAATAACAAAAATTAGCCAAGCGTGGTGACAGGTGCCTGTAGTCCCAGCTACTCAGAAGGCTGAGGCAGGAGAACCGCTTGAACCCAGGAGGCAAAGGTTGCAGTGAGCTGAGATCGCGCCACTGCACTCTAGGCTGGGTGACAGAGTGAGACTCCATCTCAAAAAAAAAAAAAAAATTAATGGATCAATGGATTTTTAACCTAATAGTTAAATTCAAAAAATATCATTCTTTAATGGTAATGTAAAGGTAAAATTAAGAGAAGATAATATGTAACAAGCATTTTAGTATGTGAGTGTCTAAGGTCTCCCTGTGGTGGAAGGAAAAAATAAATCCCCATAAGTGTCCACGATGCCCGTAGAGAGCGGAGCTGTTCCAGTTTAAACCGCTGCTCTTAGGACTGTGTTTTTCCAGCTATGGGTGGTGGGGGATGAGTATCTTTTTATTTCCATGAGATGAGAAAAATGAATTACTAGAAGTATGAAACACAAAACACAGCTGCTCTTTTTTTATCCGGACTCAGCAGCTATAAAATTGCTCTATCCAGTTGCAGAAGTTCCTGCTGCTTACCCTTGACGCCTCCTCGGTTAGTGTGCATCTCCTTTCAGGCTGGCTCCCAGATGGGAGCTGGCTCCAGGCGACACTGGGTGCTCTGCTCCAGGAGGTCCTTGTGTGGGCCCTGCCCCGGCCTAGCCCCTCTCTTATGGACTCCGTCACCGTGGGTTTGATTCACTCAATCTGTCTTACCTTTTGGTGAGCTGTTAGAGTCCTGCCTATACTTCAGCACTTGTGGGTGTGTTGTGGTACACATGACATGTTGGTCACTTCCCAGCTCATCTTGTTCTGAGTCACCCTGGATTTAGTACGTTCATTCGCCACTAGTAGCTGGCGGTATATGGCCTGTGATTTGGGGGACTTGTGCTGCTACAAATTGGGGCTGAATTTGAGTTGACACTGGCCCTTCTTTATGTCTACTGCTAATATTTGAATTGCAAATGCTGCCTCTTCTCTTTCAGAGGCTCATTACCCTATAGCTGTATTATTGCAAAGTACATAATTACAGCTTGAGTGTAAGTCACGCTGGGCTGGCAGGACAGCCGACTGAGAAAGGGCAAGTTTCCTGTTAGTTTTCACATTGACACATAATTTACAATACAGTAGAATGTACTTTTGTATCAACTGTAGTCAGTAACAGCCCCCTCCCCCAACCACATAAGATATAGAGCAGTGCTGTCACTTCAGATAGTTCCCTCTTCCTCTGCCATGTTCCACCCTCCCCAGGTCTAACCACCAATCCGTGCTCTATTCAGCCCATTGCAGAGGGTCATAGAAATAGAATCTACAGGCTGGGTGTGGTGGCTCATGCCTGTAATCCCAGTGCTTTGAGAGGCTGAAGTGGAAGGATCACTTGAGGCTAGGAGTTTGAGACTAGCCTGGGCTACCTAGCAAGACCCCATCTCCAGAAAAAAAAAGTTTGAAAATTACAAGCACGTCCCTGTAGTTCCAGCTGCTTGGGAAACTGAGGCGGGAGGATCTCTTGTTGAGGTTACAGTGAGCTATGATCGTGCCACTGTGCTCCAGCCTGGGTGACACAGCAAGACCTTGTCTTTGGGAAAAAAATTAAGAAAGAGATGGAACCACACAGTGTGCAGCCTTTTGAGTCTGGCCCCTTGCAGTGAGCGGTGTCTACCGTCATGCGTTGCACACGCGTTGGTGGCTGGCTTCTTGTGACTGCTGAGCATTATATGGCTGGGCTCTAGTTTGCTTTCACTTCACCAGTTGGGAAACAGAGAAAAGGCAGTTTTTAAAAAGTTTAAATCTGTAGAATTTTGGTTTTTACCAGTTCTCTTCTAAATCCTGAGGGATTACAGGAAAAGTAGTTGTATTTCAGAATATTCTTAGCTTGATGTGACCTCTCTCCCCGTTAAGGCCCTTTGCTGCAATGGGAAGGACGTCGTCCTCCGTCAGACCCTGAAGGTCAGAGGGGCACTTTGGGAGTGTGTCAACATTTTAACTGTATGGACTAGAGCCAAGAGTCTCAAGGTTTATAATTCCCACCTATTCAAAAAGAAAAAAAAATAATAAAGTGAGAAGAAGTCAATGTAAAGTGAAATAACCTGTGTTAGTGGGGAAGAAGTGTTTTTAAACAGAATTTCCATAATGTATACCCTGAACGTGTTTAGAGTGGTGATGTTTCATTGGGAAACGAACAGTAAAACATGAAAGCAGGGAGATTTTCTTTCTGGCAGTTGGCAACTTTCATGGCAGATGGGGAATTTGAAAAGCAATTGCTCAATTATCAAACATAGCCAGTGTGAGTTCTGAAATAAAGGTGCTGATTGAATGTGCAGCTTTATGGTGGATTTTGTCATTCAGGCAAGCATTTTAATTTTCTGCCTGTTAAATTCTGTTTTCTTTAGTTTTTCATATGTGGTTTATTGTAGCTTGGGAATAGATAACTGAGAGTATATATTACACATACAACATTCTGATATGGCAATATTTAAACCAACTTGTCTGTTTTAGAACTAGAATTAAACATAATCATCTTCAGTATTTTGCAAATAAGCTCACTGCCATCCAGAAACATTGTCAATGCATCTGTTGCTCCTTCTAGAAGACACAGTCTGTCCAGCACAAAGTTACTTAGTCCCCAGATGTCTGGAGAAGAGGAGGATTCTGACTTGGCAGCCAAACTTGGAATGTGCAATAGAGAAATAGTACGAAGAGGGGCTCTCATTCTCTTCTGTGATTATGTCGTAAGTTTGAAATGCCTGTAAACGGGGTTGAGGGAGGTGGGGACCGGGAGAACATCCTGAGTAGATGACACTTGCCTGGACCCTCTGGAACCCAGACTGCCCAGTGTCCTGCCAGCTCCATCAAAACTAAATCTGGAATGAATGTTTACTTCTGCTCTGACATGTAATTGGAGACCGGGCCTGGCCTTCCAGTCACTGGATTCTAAGCTGGACTGTGAGAGTTGATGCAGCTGACTCATTTATCAAATGCCCAGCTATTGGCTTCACGCCTACACGATGCTGGGCATATTTGTTAATTCGTGGGAAGCAATGGAATAATAATAACTAATGATTTGAAAAACAAGATAAGTGCATTGACTGTAGTGGGGTTCTGATTTTAAATTTTTAAAAAAATTAGGCCGGGCGCGGTGGCTCAAGCTTGTAATCCCAGCACTTTGGGAGGCCGAGACAGGCAGATCATGAGGTCAGGAGATCGAGACCATCCTGGCTAACACAGTGAAACCCCG
>NW_012107363.1:4620294-4636956 GCF_000951045.1 Mandrillus leucophaeus | reverse complement strand
AAAAATACCAGGAGCAGTGGCTTACGCCTAAATTCTAGCAACTCGAGAGGCTGAGGTGGAAAGATCACTTGAGCCCAGGAGTTTGAGACAAGCCTGGGCTACGGTGTAAGACCCCCATCTCTAAAAAAATAAAAAATGAAAAAATTATCCAAGTGTGGTGGCTCGTGCCTGCAATCACAGCTTCTTGAGAAGCTGAGGCCGGAGGATGGCTAGAGCGTGGGAGTTCGAGACCAACCTGGCAACACAAAGAAACCCTGCCCCTACCGAAAGAAAGAAAAATTAGCCTGGCATGGTGGTGCGTGCCTGTGGTCCCAACTACCTGAGAGACTGAGAAGGGAGGATTGCTTGAGCCCAGAAGTTTGAGGCTGCGGTGAGCCGTGACTGTGTCACTGCACTTTAGCCTGGGTGACAAGGCGAGACCCCTGCTCTAAAAAAAAATTTTTTTAAGTTAATTTGTAGAAAAGGTGTTAGATGTTCATTGCCATATTTTATGAGGGATTCCTGTTTAAATGCCATTCTCTTAAAAAAAAAATAACTTGTAGGAGTTTTTAACCGTAAAATTAGCATCACATGTTTACCATGGAGAATTTACAAAAAACAAACAGAGGAAAATAAAACCTCCGTAATCATACTACTCAGAGATAACTTGCTGTTAGATTTCGGTGTAGATCTAATACTTTTTCTGTATTTATATTAAAAATACTTAAAACATATACATTTCTTTGTTACAAACATGGTATCTTATAGATAGTGCTGTCACATAGCAAAACAGTGTTAAATATTCTGAATCAGAAAAGGAAGCCGACTCTCCAACTGAAAGAGGTGTTATCCTAGAGACTTTTTCTGGTGATGGCGATTTGTTAATATTCACTTTTTGCTTTACATTCTGTATTGAAATAGTTTTTCTGTTTTGTTCTACTTTTAAGGATAATATAATTGTATCATGCTGTTTTTCACAGAAATGTAAGAAAAAAAGATATTAATTTTGTAAGTTAATAGAGGTTGAGCATCCCAAATCCAAAAATCTGAAATCCCAGATGCTCCAAATTCTGAAGCCTTTTGAGTGCTGACATTATGTTCAAAGGAAATGTTCACTGGAAGATTTCAGATTTTTGGATTTAGGGAGCTCAACAAATAAGTATAATGCACATATTCCAAAACCTGAAAAAAATCCTACATTCAGAATACTTCTGATCCCAAACATTTCAGATAAGGGTTATTCAACCTGTACTGTCAGATCATCCCAAATGAAAAATATTAATCGTTAACCAAATGTCAAGGAATTGATCACATTTTACAGTTTCTGCCTAGGATTATGAATCAAGATGAAAAGGCTCTGCATGTTTAAAAATATATATTTTTTTATTTTCTTACAAATCTTAAATGTATCGACACTTAAGATTTATTTGATATGTGGGATCCATTCATATTTTGGATTAAACAATTCTGTCAAGACCGTGGCAGTGATAGAGGATTTTTTTTTCCCACTGAACTATCACAAAATTGGAAAAAGAGTAATTGGAGAACCCCACTGGCTTGGCCAGCTCGAAGCCCGGGAGGGGGCAGGCAGTGCTGTGGATGGGAGCGTCGCAGCACCACGCTGCCCCTCCTGCCCACGGATCTCTGACGCCTGCCTTTGTCCTTTGACCCTTGGCCATTTGTTAGTGTCTCTGAGAGCTGGACTGCTGTACCCTACTTCCCCAGGGGGGCCTGACTTCACACAGCCTCTGCTGCAGTGCGTGGTTGGAGGTGACGGCCTTGGTAAATCTAGTTTCCTGCCTCCTCAATTATTTGTGCTCATACACTGTATATTTTTTAGTGAGGTTTATATTTGAGATGTGTTTTCTCCTTCTTACCCTTTCTGGCCTTTCTATGGATTAATACCTGGTCTCTTCTTGTGTACTTGAAAGTGAATCTCTCATCATATTTTTCCTTAGTGTCAGAACCTCCATGACTCCGAGCACTTAACATGGCTCATTGTAAATCACATTCAAGATCTGATCAGCCTTTCCCACGAGCCTCCAGTACAGGACTTCATCAGTGCTGTTCATCGGAACTCCGCTGCCAGCGGCCTCTTCATCCAGGCAATTCAGTCTCGTTGTGAAAACCTTTCAACTGTACGTCTTCATCCTGCCAACAATTGCCAGTTGCAGTTTTCTCTGCCTTAAAAATGGAGTATTGAAATTTTTAATTTTAATTTCTGATTGGCAAAATAGTCATCTTTTGTTCTTTTCCTTCTCGCTGTTAGCCAACCACTCTGAAGAAAACTCTTCAGTGCTTGGAGGGGATCCATCTCAGCCAGTCGGGAGCTGTGCTCACGTTGTATGTGGACAGGCTGCTGTGCACCCCTTTCCGTGTGCTGGCTCGCATGGTCGACATCCTTGCTTGTCGCCGGGTAGAAATGCTTCTGGCTGCAAATTTACAGGTATTGGGAAAAGAAACCCTGATATTGATTTATATTGAAAATTTAGCAGGCCAAGCAAAACAGGTGGCTGCCTTTTTCCTCCATAGGTGTGGTCTTGACACGGTCACCGATAGAAACATGGAAATATCTGCAAACTTGCCATTCCTCGTGTGTCTGATCTGTTTCTTGAACGTTTTTCTAGTCTGTCCTTACTAGGATGAACTGTACACATCAGTTTATCCTTTTTAAATGAGCATGAGGTTATTTTGGGTTATTCAGTGTCACAAACACACTAATGTGTTTTTGTCTATTAGAGCAGCATGGCCCAGTTGCCAATGGAAGAACTCAACAGAATCCAGGAATACCTTCAGAGCAGCGGGCTCGCTCAGAGGTAATGCTGGAAACACAGGTCATCCTTGTGTTAGGATAACCCAGGATATAAAAGATATAGATTTGTGCGGGAATAAATTCACAGGACAAGAAATTGATGTGTGTTGTAGGTGGGTTTACTGCAGAAGTGCTATAATAGAAAGCTTCCTACTTTTAAAACAACCAGATCTGACTTTATATGGAGTAAAGGACAACCAGCAGGATCACGTCTGTGACATGAGTGGAGGCAGTTTGCACCCCTGTTGGCTGTTTGAGAGGTAGTATTTAGAATGCCTGTATTCACTGTCCTGAGATGAGTGGGAAAATAGGTTATCAGCTTTATCTTAGCAAAATCAAAGCATATCATCTAATTGCTAAACAAGAGTTGGCAAATCTGAAAGACATTACTGAATCCTTGGCATGCAGGACTTACGTCTGCATCCCGTTGCCATTTTTTCTCTTCAAAGCATTTAATCACTTAGTTGTGTTTGCAAAGTCTTTTAGAAGCCTTGATCAGAAATCCTTACATCTCCTATGTGAGTGTATTTCCGTGACTGCAAAATAAGTTAAACTTTTACCTTTTTTCTTCCCTTGGTGGGGGCGGAAATTGTGTGTGTGAAAGGGAAAGACAGACAGCAGAGAAGGAGAATATAATTATCATGCTGTGTCCTTTGAGCTGAAATTGCAAAAAAGAAAACACACACACACAAAAATTATTATGCTTTGATTTCAGTCTTAAGAGTACCTTGTTGATGGTGTTTTTAAATGGGATTGGGCACAATTAGGTGGACAGTTTGGGACGATTTTTCGGTCTGTAGGGCCAAGCTGTTTTGTAATTTGCATTATAAAGTTGTCACTCTCATAGCAGATGGTGGCAGATAAACTATTATTACTTTTTGACCCTAGACTTAGTCTTCAGTCCAGATGAGGGAGATTAAAAGATGATAAATATCTTGTGCCAGATGAGGTGATTTTATTTTGAAATGACCATAAATTCCTATCAGTTGTCTTACTGGGATATTTGATAGTGGAGTTTGTGCATTTGAGTCTTAGATGATCTGTTTTACGTTTATTAAGAAAGCCTTTATTAGCTTTTATACCATGTATGGACTGTTGCAATGTTTGAGTATAAATGAAATTTCTGGACAATATTAATGGAGTACAAACTGTGATACCTTAGAAGTAAACTAGGGCCTGCGTTTATATCATGACCTTTTTGAGTGTTGATGAGAAAATAGCTGTGAAGAAAAAGTTTTAAACAAGTTTCATTTTCCTTTAAGAAGCCACTAATAGTGCATCCTTAGGGTGTATATTTCTAGAATCCTAGTGTGCAGAGTTTAGACTAAGACTAAAAAAAAAATTGCACTGTAATTTCATTTTTGTTTGTATTTTAGACACCAGAGGCTCTATTCCCTGCTGGACAGGTTTCGTCTCTCCACCATGCAAGACTCACTCAGTCCCTCTCCCCCAGCCTCTTCCCACCCGCTGGACGGGGATGGGCACGTGTCACTGGAAACAGTGAGTCCGGACAGAGTAAGTGTCCAGCGTGTCTGTGTGCGAGGCACAGGGCAGAGGGCCTCTGTCACCTGTGGCAGATACAGAGAGTGCAGAGGAGGTGCGGTGGACCCAAGGAGTGCTGGCGCTCTGCTCGGCTCAGTGAAGCCGTGGTTCGAGACCTGGGGGGACCATCAATGTCCGAGGGAGCAAAGCAGTGCTGATGTGGGACCCTTTCGGTAGGAGTGCGGGGTGAGTCGTTAGTGGGTGACTCAAGGGAAAGTCAGCTGTGGCCTGCAGGCCCCTGACTACACAGGTCTTCAAGCACATGTCAGTGCATTTAGCCTCCCTCCATCGCCTCATACCTTCTGGCCACCTGTGAGTTGCACCGCCACTGCCAGCCATTCTGGTATGTTGTCAGCACCTCCACTGCTCATACCTCACAGTTAGGGACCACTTGGGGCCTTGGTAGAGCCTTGGTAGTCTACTTTCCTGGAGAGAGTTCAGCTTATGAATATGAATTTAGATTTCAAAAACCAGCAGCCCAAGTATAAGAAAGCAAAGGTTCAGTCCTGCCTTCTTAGGCTCTATTTGCTAAGCATCTGCCCTGCCCTGCCCTGGTTGCTGGGAAGAGATGAGCAAAGCAGACAGCCCAGGAGAGGATCGCAAAGGGGCCGCTAACCCTTAGTAGTTTAGCTATATTTGGAAGGACTATTAGAAGTTCACCAGGTGAAGGGGGAGGCCGTGAGAGTACCCAGGTAGGTAACAGAAGTCCAAAGGGGAAGACCTGTGGTGTGGTGAGCTGTATAGCCACAACATGCCGGCCGGCGGCCCTCTCAGTTAGCCTAGTGCAGTGTTCCCAAGCACTGGCCTAGGCCTGTAGCTCCAGGGATGTGAAGTCCCCTTGAACGCCACCCATCATGCTCCCCTTATTCATCTTTTTCTTCCCAGGACTGGTACATTCATCTTGTCAAATCCCAGTGTTGGACCAGGTCAGACTCTGCACTGCTGGAAGGTGCAGAGCTGGTGAATCGGATTCCTGCTGAAGATATGAGTGCCTTCATGATGAACTCGGTACGGGGGGAGCAGCGGAGGCAAGGAATCCTCAGCTTTTCTTGTGACTTCCAAGTGGGATTTGTCTCCTCGTGTGACCCACTTGTTGACAACACATGTTGGGGACTCCACTCTGGATGGGGACGGGATGACGGAGAGACTCCACTGTGAATAGGGCTGGGAAGTGGGGAGGACTCCATTTCAGGGGGCCAGGACATGGGGGATATGCTGATCGAGATTGTTTCAGCCACATTAGAATCCAAGGAGGCAAGTCGATTTCACTCAACCTTTCATGCATTTAAAGAAAATGGAGGTGGTCTTAGATTACAGTCATTTCACTCGTTTGTTCTCGTGGCAGTGAGGAAGGGTATTGGATTGGTGTCTGTCTTAATTCAGGATCTTTGAGAAGATGGAGAGCACTCCCTCAGGGATTAGGAGAGACTCGAGATGGAAATGAAGATTTTACTACTTACAGGTCCTGGCGGGTACATGGCATGCCTAGAGGCCCCTCACACCCGGAGGTTGGGGGCATGTGAGGGAATGAAGTGTAGCCCTGGGCACTTTTATTGGAATCTAGGGTGGGGGACCTGAGCGGCAGGGAGCAGGGTAGAAACTGGATGGCAGTGAAGTTGGAAGCAGGCAGCTGTGAAATTTGAAGCAAGTTGATGGGAGCCCTCTCTCATGAGGAGGTATTGTTTTGAAATCCAGCTGGCCCCAAGGCTGGGTGTGTGGTTTGGCATGAGAACTATCTGACCTCCACGGAAGGAACAAACACGGGATGTCATCATCTAAGCTCCATGGCCAAGACAGAATGGAAGTCAGGGTTGCATATTTGCCGTAGACTTCGACACAGTGTTGTAGTGTGTGACTTCAGTAACTTGTTTCTGGTGTTCTGGAGGTTGGTCTTTACTCGCAAAAGAGACCCTTGAATGCAGTGAGATTTCCTCTACCCACACCTCGGTTAGATGTAGTGAGGTTCTTCACCCCTCAACCCCAGATGTCAGAGGGCAGCCTGCGCAGAGCTATTCCAGGAGACCGTGCAAAGCCTTGGTGTCCCTGTCCTTCACCCATGGGCAGATCCTGTGAGCAGTCGGGGGGCCACCTCTTTGGTGTGGTACAGCCATGGCCCGAGCAGACCTACTAGGATGGGAGAAACCTCCTGGTGCTTTAGCCCTGCGTTGATACGCAGCAGATGGGAGGAAAGTGGGCACCCGGGAGGACAAATGCATGTAGAGGCTGGGGGTGGAGGCAGGTGTTCATGAAAAGAGACCTTGCAGGGAGGGCAACACAACAGTGTGTTCTGATGTACTGAAGAGCTCGACTGAAAAGAACAGGAGAATTCACCCAAAATCCATTTGCTAAAATTGTTTATCTTTTTTTTTTTTGGGACGAAGTCTCGCTCTTGTCCCCCAGGCTGGAGTGCGATGGTAGATCTTGGCTCACTGCAACCTCTGCCTCCTGGATTTAAACAATTCTCCTGCCTCAGCCTCCCGAGTACAGGCATGCGCCCACCACGCCCGGCTAATTTTTGTATTTTTAGTAGAGATAGGGTTTCACCGTGTTGGCCAGGCTTGTCTCAAACTCCTGACCTCAGGTGATCTCCCTGCCTCAGCCTCCCAAAGTGCTGGGATTACAGGCCTGAGCCACTGCGCCCGGCCTAAAATTGTTTATCTTAAGATTCATGCAGTGAAAACTAACTTACTGAGTGATAAATTTGCTTAGTGATCCATTTATTAGGTTTTCCAAATTTGCTAATTGGGCTTTGAACAGCTGTAAAAGTTCTGACTGTAAAAGAAAGCTGCAACTTTTGGCATTCATGATGCTTTTCTGAATATTAAACTAAGATAGATGTTTTACCTGAAGAATTGGCCCCCAATCTTATAAATGGCTAAACAAAAAAGGTTGCTAAAACATAATCCAAATTGTCATAGGAAATACCATTTTTCCAACCAAAATTTTGTCATTCATATGGCTACTTTTACTTATTTCAGCTGCATTTGACCATCTTTTTCAAACTTCAGGGATGGTTGGTGTATCACCGAGGTCTTGGATGACACTTTAGCTTTGATTTTCTGTTTTTATGAATTAAAATTGTCATACCAAAATTTTTACTTCAAGCAAATCCAAGAGCATAAAAAATTAAAATATCACTTAAAGTACCAAGAGAGAACAGAAATATATTTTACTAAGTGTATGTTGAATGAAGTTGTTCAAATATTTGTAACAGGCATAGAGTAGAATTTTCTTAAAAACATTTTTGATGGTATACCAATCTGTGTTTTCTCAGAAACATTTGCCTTATTCTTTTTTCTGTTGTGTTTTTCTTACCTGATTGAAAGCTCCTAATCTGTTGTTATTGTTTGTTTAACCTTTAATGCTCTGATTTCAGGAGTTCAACCTAAGCCTGCTAGCTCCATGCTTAAGCCTAGGGATGAGTGAAATTTCTGGTGGCCAGAAGAGTCCGCTTTTTGAAGCAGCCCGTGAGGTGACTCTGGCCCGCGTGAGCAGCACCGTGCAGCAGCTCCCTGCTGTCCATCACGTCTTCCAGTCTGACCTGCCTGCAGAGCCGGCGGCCTACTGGAGCAAGTTGAATGATCTATTTGGTAATTAAAATTAAAATTTATCTTATTTTTAGAAAGCGTTCCAGGGCCAGTATAGTACTTTGCACCAAGTAAATATACAATAAAGGCAGTGGATCTAATACAGCGAAAGCGTTTACAGAGGTAGCTAAAAAGCAGCACTGGTGGCCTCAGCTCAGAATTTCTTCCTGTGTGTTTGCCACTTTGCCGTTCATTGACGTGGTCGTGGACATAGGGCTCTAAGCCCTTGAGGAAGGCTGGGCCAGACCTCAGGGGAGATGCAGCCCCAAACTACCTGCAGTCATGTGGACGGATGCGTAGATGTGCCATTGAGGAGCAGTGTCTTGTGCGTTCATCAGATTCTCAAAGAATTGCTTGACTGCCTTTCGAAGGTGTTGCATCTGTACTCATGTTTGCACCACCCACGAGGGCCTTCTGTTTCAGGGGATGCTGCGCTGTATCCGTCCCTGACCACTCTGGCCCGGGCCCTGGCACAGTACCTGGTGGCGGTCTCCAAACTGCCCAGTCACTTACACCTTCCTCCTGAGAAAGAGAAGGACACCGTGAAATTCGTAGTGGCAACCCTTGAGGTAAGAGGCAGCTCAGGAGCTCGGTGTTGCTGTGGGAGGGGACACGGGTCTGACACTGGAGAGGGTAAAGCAGTTTTATTTGAAAAGCAAGAGCTCTGACCAATCCAGTCACTCTTCCATCTCAGCCTGGCAGTAAGTCTTGTCACCGTCAAGTTATTGTAGCCATCCTTCACCCTTGCCTCGCCACTCCTCACGGTGGCCTGTGAGGTCAGCCAGGTCCCCTTCTCATCTGCACCTCCAATGTCATGTGGAGCGTAATTTTAGAGACTTGAAAAATAACCATCTGGAGTTACTTTGTGTCTTAAGTTGGCCTGGATATGTCAGCCAAGGAATACTTGGTTTGTGTTAGTGCTTGTAATTAGCTCCCAAAACATGTACACATTCTGGATGCATTAAAGTCAGGTCTGTATCCTTAAAGGGCCATTGCTGTGCTGCCTGCCCTCAGCAGGGACACACTTTGCAGACCCACAGAGGCTCCGCCTCCACCTCACACCAAAGAAAGGGAGGAGTCCAAAGGGCATCAGTGCCGTTACTCACAAAATGATAAATACACCCTTATTCTGAACCACGTGGAGTCACATGGTTTGTGATCCCTGTCCTTTAGGTTTCAGCTTAGTGGGGAAGTGGGAAAGCCAGCGTGTGATCACAGCACAGGGTGATTGCTGCCGATTATATTATGTGCCTGCTGTGTGCAGGACAACATACTTGACATGCATCATCTTATTTGACTCTCACAACTCCCTGTGAGATAGGCTCTGTTACTCCCATTTGACAGGTGAGGAGAGCAAGGCTTAGAGAATTTCAGTGACTTGCCCAGGTCCACTGAGCTAGGAAGTAGCCATTCTGGCATTTGAACTCAAGGCCTGCTATCCCTAGAACCCACGCTCTCAAATTCAACCTCTGAGACTATGCCAGAGGCAAGCCCCAGTGCTGTGGGAGCCCCAAGGAAGAACCTCTGGCCTGGTGGCCACGTAGCCCAGGAGAGATGTCTACAGGAGCCCACAGCGCTGAAGGAGAGAGAGGCAGCAGAGTAAGGGGCATTCTGGCAGAGAGGGGACTGGCACCTTGGGGAATAGCTGGGTCAGGACTGAATGTCATGGAGTCAGGTCAGAGCTGTCCTTCTGGAGGGCAAGGGCATCTGGACCCGCTTCCCCTCAATGCTTTGGACGGTTCCACCACAACTGATTCACACGGCCTCCCCAAATGAAGGTACACGAGCGGGCATTCTGTGACTTGGTACTTCCCTTTAGGCCCTGTCCTGGCATTTGATCCATGAGCAGATTCCGCTGAGTCTGGATCTCCAGGCAGGGCTGGACTGCTGCTGCCTGGCCCTGCAGCTGCCTGGCCTCTGGAGCGTGGTCTCCTCCGCAGAGTTTGTGACCCACGCCTGCTCCCTCATCCACTGTGTGCACTTCCTCCTGGAGGCCGGTGAGTCCCCATCCGTGAACAATGGGTTCCTATCCTAGTTCCTGTCTAGTTCACCATGTTTATATTTTGTGCTGCCTGTTTGCCAGGTACGAAGCTAGGAATTGGGGATGGAGAGGTAGATACAATACGCATTAGGAAGGGCTGCGCTCCATCTCTTACTCTCCAATATATTGGAGTCTACACTGGAATTTAACTTGAATTTGCTTTTTTAGTCATTTTATTTAGATTTTGGAATTTCAGCTTTCATCAAAATTACTTCTAAATTTTATGTCTCTGTGATCTTTGGTCTTAGCTGACTGTTTTATGCATTTAGTCTTATATGATCGAAAGGTTAGTAAGATTACGTTCAGAAGATTGTTTGTTTTCTGTTCAAATGCTTGTTTCTATACTGCACTGTAATATTAACGTACTGTAAAATAAAAGTGGCTTATTCTTTTCAAGGAACAGTATCCTCAACAAGGGTTATTAGCCACAATTTTTTAAAAATTGGACATCATGGTTTACATGTTAGAGGATGTTTTGAAGCTTTGTATTTTCAAATTAAACATTATAGAGTGATGTTTTGATGTTTCATAATTGTTTTCATCTGTGCATTTGTAGCCAGCTTGAAAACAAAGATCCAGGGATTAATAATTAAAAGCCAGACTTCTTGGGGGTTATAGAGATGATTTTGGTAGTAATGAATCTTGAGCCGTCTGATAATAACCTCGGGGTGAGAGATGGCCAACAGGAGAGAGTCGAGGGACTTACAAATCTGAATGAAATCTGAAGTACAAATCTTCAGACATATGCCACTAACCAAGAGATTGGTACCTCAGTCTAATATTGTCTGTTTGTCTAAAATTGGTTCTAAGAAATCTAGGCTCATCTGTCTATCCCTTTGAACTTTTGTGAGGCTGCACAAATGTAAAATTTTGAATGAAAAGCACTGATGGAAGTCTGTGGAAATTCTTCTGTTTGTTCTGTTGTAATTTTAGTTGCAGTGCAGCCTGGAGAGCAGCTTCTTAGTCCAGAAAGAAGGACAAATACCCCAAAAGCCATCAGAGAGGAGGAGGAGGAAGTAGATCCTAACACACAGAGTAAGTCTCAGGACCTATTCTTTCTTACATGTGGTTCCTCCAAGACTTAAAAGTCATTCACAGAGACGTGCGCCGTGGTGAGTGTGCACTCCTGGAAGCGCACCGTAGCTCGGCTGTGTCCTGCTGCTCCTCCCTCGCTGTCGGGAGGCTTTAGTCCATTGCTTTGCCACACTCTTTTGTTTCACCTTATCCCTGTGCATGTGGCTGTCTCTGACCCTACAGACCAGCTGGGATGCCTCTGGGGGAGCCCTTCCCTCCCTCCAGCACTTCCACATGCAGTTACTCTGAGCTCCTTGAGGGCAGGGAACAGGTTTGTCTTCTTTGTGTTCTCAGAAATTAATGCTTGGCCCCTGGTCAGCAAGCAACAACCTTTTGTTGAGTGATAATGAATAAATACATATTTCCCACATGAGTATTCAGTAACCTCAGTGTCAGGTTCAGCCATCTGTTTTGGTGGATATTTAAAAGAAAATTCCGCTTTTCCTACAGAAAAAAATAAATAAATAAGTCTAAATCCCAGTGATTTAAGCCAGTTATAGACTTAGACATATACTACGGCTTTTCATGCCCTTTCCTCCCAATTCTAGAGTAGTATTTTACTAGGAAAATGGTGGCAATACCTGTTGAGAGGAAAAGTTTTTGGCCAAGTGTCTTTCGTTCTTGCCAGGGGCCCTAGGCTGCTGGGGCTACTTCAGTTTCTTTAGCCCAGTGTCTGGCAGGGAATGCTCCCTGTAGCCTGTCCCACAGAGGCGGGGGTGCCTCACCTGGGGCCTGTCCACGCATTTTACACAGCACCCTTACCTGGAGCATCAGGCATCTTCTCCGCGTTCCGTGGCTCAGGAAACACACCTTTTCAATCACGAGTGCGCCAGTGCTTTTGGGCTTTTTCTCCCAGCTTTTGTGAAGTCCTAGTTATGGACGGAGTTTTCCTGCCTTTAGTCTTCTGCATAGTACTTTTTTCTTCTGGTTCCCGGTTCGAGGTTTTGTAATTAAAGAATGACCCAGAAGCAGTGGCATTTTCTTTTCTTTTCTTTTTTTTTTTGTTTTTGAGACAGAGTCTGGCTCTGTTGTCCAGGCTGGAGTGCAGTGGCCAGATCTCAGCTCACTGCAAGCTCCGCCTCCCGGGTTTACGCCATTCTCCTGCCTCAGCCTCCGGAGTAGCTGGGACTACAGGCACCCACCACCTCGCCTGGCTAGTTTTTTGTATTTTTTAGTAGAGACGGGATTTCACCGTGTTAGCCAGGATGGTCTCGATCTCCTGACCTCGTGATTCGCCCGTCTTGGCCTCCCAAAGTGCTGGGATTACAGGCTTGAGCCACCGCGCCCGGCCAGCAGTGGCATTTTCATACACAGCCAAGGTCTTCTCTGAATTTTTATCTCGAACCTCTGTGGGTCCTTCAGGCTTCAGTTTGTGATTTCATGATTTCTTGTTGCTACCTAAGGAATATGAAAACACCCACCTCCCTACTCTGCGTCTTCCAGCCGAGTGGCACCTCAGGCTGTTGGTCCTGTGCTTCTGTGGCGAGGATAAGAATAGTGCCAACCATGTGGATTGAGATAGATCAGTTAGTCCATCCATGTCAAGCACCTGGAATGGATGACAGTCTTGTCGTGAATACTCAACAGATGCTACCATGACTTTAGTTAGATTTCCATTGCTTTGAAACAGTTGAGACATCTCGGGGCTTTGAGCCAGAGCAGTGGGCCCCAATGCAGGTTCTGTTTGGTTGAAGATGATTGTGCTTATTCCCTGTGGCCCTTGTAGACCGGAGTGGGAAGCTTGCTTGATTTTAATCACCTCGATAGGATCTTACTTCTTAAAGGTCATCCAATAAATAATGAGCCAACTCATTAGCCTGGGGCTTAATTGCTTAAGTCCAATGAGAAGTCATTCTCTATCCTAGGAAGTTGCCCAAACTGTAGAATCTCGTGGCCTGTGGGTAGTAGCCACTTACTACACATTCACTGACTCAACAAATCATATTTTAGTAGATACAATATTCTAGACTCAAGACACCATGATGTGGATCTTCCCAGAGTTGTGACGTGTTCCTCAGCGTCTGCCTTGGGAGTTTCCATTTCCATCAGAACCATGCCCCAGGGCCCTCAAACACTCTGATCTAGGAGAGCCAGTGAAGCAAGGATGACAGCGTGGCCCTTTGATACCAGCTGAGGGACAGACACAGGTCCTGGGAGACCAGAGAAAGACAAGGGGCAGAGGAAGTGTCCTAGAGGGTGGGCCAGAGGGCTGGGAACCAAGGCCAGAGCTCAGGTTCAGGACCATTCCAGCAATCCCAGCAGAAAATGGGGAGGATTGTATGGTATAGGCGGATATGAAGGAGGTAGACTCTGCAAGCTTTCAGTGGCCAACTCATTCTAGGTGATTCCACAATTACAGCTTGAGCAGCTGCTTGTCGGTCATGCTTCTTACACTGGGCAAGTAGAATGTGTTTTTTAAAAAGTCCTCTCTTAACCATTGCTTGTTTAGATCCGAAGTATATCACTGCAGCCTGTGAGATGGTGGCAGAAATGGTGGAGTCTCTGCAGTCGGTGTTGGCTTTGGGTCATAAAAGGAATAGTGGCGTGCCGGCGTTTCTCACGTCAGTGCTCAGGAACATCGTCGTCAGCCTGGCCCGCCTGCCCCTTGTCAACAGCTACACACGTGTGCCCCCACTGGTGAGTCTGGTCGTTCTGTGTAGAAGACCAAGTACGGTGAAACGCATGGGTAAGCCCTGGGCTGGGCACACCGGAGAGGGCAGGACAGAGTCCCCGCGGCCCAGAGGCTGCCAGCTGTGGTTCTGGTGCCAGCTGTGGTTCTCGTGCCAGGCTGCTTTCCTCAGGCACCGTGTGTGGAGGTCGCTAGTAGAAATACTGGGTTTTCTAAAATGAACTGAGGCCCCACATCCCTAAGAGATTAGTGTTAGACTTGATTCTAAAGCAACTAGACCACTTTGCTTACTGGTAGACCAGAAACCACACTCCCTCGAGTGAGTGAGATTTTCCTTTGGAAATAATTCATGTTTTTCTACACAATTTTGCTGTTGTCTTCAGAATCGGTTTAAAGTAGGTGTTATTGCTGGGCGCAGTAACTCATGCCTGTAATCCCAGCACTTTGGGAAGCCAAGGTGGGCAGATCACTTGAGGTCAGGAGTTTGAGACCAGCCTGGCCAACATGGTGAAACCCCATCTCTACTAAAAATACAAAAATTAGCCAGGTGTGGTGGTATGCACCTGTAATCCCAGCTACTCAGGAGACTGAGACAGGAGAATGGCTTGAACCCAGGAGGCGGAGGTTGTAGTGAGCCGAGATCACGCTACTGCACTCCAGCCTGGGCAACAGAGCAATACTCTGTCTCAAAAAAAAAAAAAAAAAAAAAGTAGGTGTTATTGATCAGGATGCTTGTTTCAGATAACGAAAAGCTTAGCTTGAGGAGAGTGAGGGTTGATGGAAGGGGACTGGCTTCTGCTCAGTGAAATGGCATCATCCCCCACCAGCCTGCTGAAGTAAGATGATGGGACCTGTTCCTTAGGGACTGCAGCATCCTCAGGCAAGAAAGAAAGGCCGGCCCGGCAGGGTGTGAGCCAGCAGGTATAGGTCAGTGACAATGGAGCTGGGTCCCAGGGAGGAGGCTTGTGGCTGCTTGAGAAGGGTGCGTGCCTGTCTGTGTGTGCGTGCACGTGTGTGTATGTACGCTGGAGAGTCCGGGGAGGCTTGCTCCAAGGACACAGTATTTGATCCTGAGAGATGAGGAGGATTCTGCCACAGGGGATGAAGGTATTCAGATGGAGAGCTCATTCTGAAGAAGAGGCCAGGGCCTGGTGGTGCTGGAAGCAGTTGCAGAACAGGGAGTTGTAAGCTTTCCTGGGAAGAGCAGCAGGAGTGCTGGAGAAGCAGGCCACCCTTGCTGCGTGGGGGTTGCTCTTGGCCCCACTCTTGGTGCACAGCGAGTCACTGTGAGTTCGTTAGCATCTGGTTCTGAAACAGTAACTGCTCCTTTGGAGGGGCTCGGGGAGACCATGTTGGAGGGCACAGTCTAAAGGTCATGCGATCTGGAACACACTTGAGGATATGCCAGGACGGACTGCATGCTGTAGATTAAATTCCTCTAGCAAGCCCTTAACCGGCATTGAGGAGTTCCCTGAGTGCGGTCATCTGGAAGGCAGCTGTGAAAGGCACTGCAGTCTCCCCCTGGGCAGGTACCAGAGAGGAGCATAGGGGAGCATAACTGATTTAAAGGGAGGGCTTTCCTGTGGTGAGGTGAGAGATGAGCTGGTCATTATCATAGAACCCCTCTGTCTGTGTGCAGATGGGCTATGGGAATCCTGGGGTTCCGTTGGGTCCTCTGTCACCTCACTGAAGGCATGTCAGCTGAGCTGGCCAGACCTTCAGCTGATCCTGCCACTTGAACAGCATCAAGCCTGCCTCTGGATTCTTCTGTGCACAGTGCTTGTCTAATCACCTCATGCACAGAGAACTGTACTTCAGAGTTTACAGAAATAAGCTGTATGGTTCATTTTCGTGCCTGCTTGCCAACAAACACATCTGAGCTGAACTTCATTGAACGCCTGCCTTTATTCTAACACACCATCTGCTGTTTGTGGGCGAGGGGTGCTGTCTCTAACTCCTGCCTGCCTCTCCCAGCACTCCCTGAGTGGGGTGTGCCAGCAGCCTCAGGGTGAGGACAGGAAGTGGGAGGGCAGAGCAGATTTGGAAGGGCCACTTGATGGGGAAGGAAGTCCCAGGAAGCAGTTGGAGCTGTTTTCTGGGGGAGAAGGTGCCAGCTTGGGGACAGTGTTGTAGTGAGGAGGAAGCCCGGTGGAGAGAAGTGGGGCTTCCTGCTTCCTCACAGTGTGTCTGTCCTGACTCAGCTCGGGTGATGTCACTTCCTTTTCATCTTCTCAGGTGTGGAAGCTTGGATGGTCACCCAAACCGGGAGGGGATTTTGGCACAGCATTCCCTGAGATCCCCGTGGAGTTCCTCCAGGAAAAGGAAGTCTTTAAGGAGTTCATCTACCGCATCAACACACTAGGTACTCTTGGGGCCTCTCCTCCAGGTCACCATCGTCGGGCATGTACCGGGAGGAAATCCAGAGCCCCAGTACTGGGATCTTCTCATTTGACTCCAGAAAAGATTTAAGCATGATAATAATACAAACCTGTGTGAATACATTTTGCAGTGTTGGCAAAACCCCTTTTACTGAGAAAATAGATCCCAGTTCCTGTGTTTTGTGGCTTGAATCCCAGCTTTTTATATTCTGGGCTTGTTTGAAGTCAGGAAAGATTCATGTGTAACGGACAACGTGAGGCCAAATTCTGCCTTCGATTTTGCATTTAGGCTCAACAGTGGCAGCGCTTGTCTCGGAGTGTGTTCTCGTGTTCACCAGTCTGATCCTGTTGTGTCTCACTGGTGCGTTTTCTCACATGGGAACAAGCAGACGGGAGCAGATGGAGTCAAGTCTCTTAGCACTCGCCTTCCTCAGAGCCTAGAGGCAGCATGGGGAGAAAGCGGGCTTGGGACTCAGACGGTCCTGGTCTGCTTCCAGCCCTCTGTAGCTGAGCAGCGCGGAACAAGTCCTTCTAACTTCTAGAGACCCTCAGTTTTGTCAAATGTAAAATGAGAGTCATGTCTATTTCATAGAATTGTTGCAGATTTAGAAATTACATTT
>NW_012107363.1:4568199-4620127 GCF_000951045.1 Mandrillus leucophaeus | reverse complement strand
AGCTGGGACTACAGGCGCCCGCTGCCACGCCTGGCTAATTTTTTGTATTTTTAGTAGAGACGGGGTTTCATTGTATTAACCAGGATGGTCTCGATCTCCTGACCTCGTGATCCGCCCACCTCGGTCTCCCAAAGTGCTGGGATTACAGGAGTGAGCCACCGTGCCTGGCCTAGAAATTACATTTCTAAACAAGTGTTACCCCTTATTTCTAAATAAGTGTCGAAATGAATAAGTCACCACTTTTGCCCCTATTTGATGGCAAGAGGTGTGATCTTGTGGTGGGATTGTAATCAGTCAGTCCTCAGTGACTGTGCCCTGCTGTGGTGTTTCCTGGAAAGTTCTTGTCTTGTCCTAGAAAGTCTGGCAGGGGCACCCTGTCTCCACTGTCCAGTCTTCTCCCCAGGCCCTTCAGGCTTCTGCAAATTTGAGGCTTGTTTTCATCCCAGAAGGTTCTGGCAGCAGACGCCTTGCGTCTACTGTCCGCTTTAGTTAATTAGATAATTCAATGTCCAAAGGGAACCCTGAGCAGGAACCTCAAGCCAGCTGCCTCACGGAGCTCCTTCTCTTCCTCACTATGAAGATTGGTGTCAGTGGCCTCCTGGTCTCCCCCTTGCCTAACACGAGCGCCTTTGCTTACTTGGGTGCCCTTGCCCTTGAACTCCCCGGCAGACATGCGTGACCCAAGACTGTGCTGCAGTCCTTGTTTTTGTTCATGCTCATCATCTTCTTGGTTCATTGTTTTCCCTGTAATGTCAATTGTTTTATTTGTCTGTATCTGTGTCTGAATCAGTCCTGCATGCTCTCCTTCTCTCTGTCTTTTGTTCTTTCTTTACCCAGTTTATCACAGGGACCCCGATGTCCATTTCTCTAGTTCTCCTGTCCTAAGCACCCCATCCTGTCTTTCTGGCCTTATCACAAGTGGCGTGTCTGCCTCAGACATCATGATGGGGGCATGAAGCACAGCTGTCAGAAACAACTGTTCGTTAGGTACACTCGAATGCAGCTCATCAATAGGAATGGAGGGCCTGTCAGATGTGTTTTCACTGAATCCCTGTTCCTACCTCAATACACTCTTTTTTATCTGTTCTTCTAGACAGGTCAGAGGAACCATTGCTTTGACTTTTAAATTTTTAGCAACTTTATTGAGGTAGAATTCACATACTACAGATTTCACCCACTCTAATCGGACAGCTTGGTGGCCTTCAGTTTTATCCACAGAGTTGTGCAGCTAGCTGCACAGTTTCAGGGCTGGACTCCAGGGAAGATTTTAGCCCATCTCGTGAGTGGGACAGAAGTGGCCCTGGCCTTGCGCGAGGTCACCTGCATGGGCGTCCCTGCCCTGTCCCTGTGTCTGCACCACTGGGGGTTGAGCAGGCTGCCAGGGCCGACCTGGGCCTGTGCCACCTGCCTCTCACGTGCCTCCGACAGTGCAGCCGGTGTCTGTACTTTGGTTTCCTGGGTGATGACATGGAGGGGATAGTGTTCCCCGCGTCATAGACCTGTGTGAGGTTTAAGGGACTTACTGCCCTTGGCGTGGGGCCTGCTCCAGGGGCCGTGCTGTGTCGGCATAGCTGTCAGCTTTCCGTTACAGGCTTGAGAAGGCTTGACACTGTCTCATGTAACATTTATATTTCTAGGCTGGACCAGTCGTACTCAGTTTGAAGAAACTTGGGCCACTCTCCTTGGTGTCCTGGTGACGCAGCCCCTCGTGATGGAGCAGGAGGAGAGCCCACCAGAAGTAAGGCCACTCCCCATGCTGGTTGGCACAGGGACAGTTATGGCCACTTGCAGGCCTTTGGTGGTGAACAAAATAAGGCAGCAGACTGGTGGTTTTTTTTTTTGTTTTTTTTTTTTCTCCTACCTTATTTTTGAGAGAGTAGCCAGGTAGTGTCTTGACTGATATTCCAGAGCAGGGACAAAGCCCACTGAGGTTTGGGGGCTGCAATTACCAATGGCTGGAATGCATTTGATTACGGTGCGTTCCATGTTAAGGATCAATAAGATTGTGCCCTTTCTGGAAAGTATCTTTTAGTTTTATTTATCGGTATTCAGAGGAGTGTAGGTTGAATTAAAATGAAAAGGCACTTTATAAAGGCCGTGAGTAGTACATGGTTTCATTTTTCTAATGTCTTGCAGAGATTTTATTAGGCTTCTCGAAGTGTTCACGTACATTACGTTAATGTGATACTAAGAGTAACTGTGCTCTGGCACAGCAAAGCCAGCAGAATGGGAAGTTGTGGAATGCAGGCCCTTGATTCTGATAGAAGGTGTGGTATGAACTCGCAGAAATGACAGTTTGGAGGGTAGACATATGTCACAAGTCATCAAGATTGTCTTTAAATTCATCCATAGAAGCTAACAGGTTGTCATAAGCAAAGCCTCTAAAATGTATGAGGGAATTCAAGGATAATTTATCAAAAAGTAATTCATGTTTGGAGTTTTGTGCCCAAAGGAGTCCTTGATTTGAAAAATGGGCGTTTGCCCATCAGATTGTTTGAGGGTCCGTATGTGCAGAGGCCGTGCCTTGTGCCCCGTGAGCTCAGCCTGACAGAAGTCCCTTGGTAGCACTTAGGGCTCCTCTTCCTTCCTTTGAGGCAGGGTGGACTCTGGGTTCTGCATTCAGAGCTGGTTGTGGGTGTCTTGCTGTTCTTGTTGACCTGTGGGCTCTCCTTCCAGGAAGACACAGAGAGGACGCAGATCAACGTCCTGGCCGTGCAGGCCATCACCTCACTGGTGCTCAGTGCAATGACCGTGCCTGTGGCCGGCAACCCAGCTGTGAGCTGCTTGGAGCAGCAGCCCCGGAACAAGCCTCTGAAAGCTCTGGACACCAGGTTTGCCTGAATTCCCACGTGTCTCCAGGACATCATGGGTGCTGCGGACAGTGGGGTCCCCGCTGAAGCATCCAGCAGCTTCACCCAGGCTGTTCTCCTTTGTTGCTGGAATTGAAAACGCTGTCCATGTGGCCTGTGCGGAGGTACAGACCCAAAGGTGGCCTCTTGGCCATTGAGGAGCTGGAAACGCGACGGGAACTGACATGGGGTTATTGGGCATTTAGGGGTAAACATTAGCAGAGCAAGAATGAGCGCGCAAGTGGTAGAACACCCACCTAAGGGCTCATGGACAGGTGCTCACTTAGGAAGTGAGTTTCGTTTGGTATTACACCAGGTTCCTTTAGGCAGAGCGGAGGGAAAGTTCTGGCGTTTTTCACTTGTAAGATTTTGAAGGAAACAAAACACTCTTTACCTTTTTTCTGAAATGTAGGTTTGGGAGGAAGCTGAGCATTATCAGAGGGATTGTAGAGCAAGAGATTCAAGCAATGGTTTCAAAGAGAGAAAACATCGCCACCCATCATTTATACCAGGCGTGGGATCCTGTCCCTTCTCTGTCCCCAGCTACCACAGGTACCTGAGGGAGAGGGTGGGGAGTGGCTGTACTTGGGCTGGGATGAGAAAAGACTGGCGTGCTCACCACACCAGTTATGCAGGAAGACCTGAGTGTGGTTTGAGTTGGAGGCTGTGGTGCTAAATATGCTGCCCCATTCATAAGCAGGAGTCTTATTCAGGCCCAGGGAGGAAATGAAATCTGGAAATGAATTAGAAGCATTATCTCCTGCCAGTCAATTCTCACGGGCTGTAAGAACAGCAGGATTTAAAAGTTGAATGAGTTGCTTATGGTAAGAACTCAACCGAGTTCATCTACACAAGCTGAATCTCCAGCTTTTCCTAAGAAACCAGGTGTGGCAGTGGCTGCAGGGCGGGGCACAGCTGGGCCTGAGCACCCCGCTCCCTGCACCTCTCCCCTCCCTGGGCCCTGTCTGTCGGTGCCCACTCTCCCACCAAGCCTGCCAGTTGTGTGCCTGCCCTATCACAGGCATCAGAGTTTGTCACCTGGTTTAAAAGAAGGGAGTTGTGTAGGGATCTGGGGATGCACATTTTTCACTGAACAGTATTTTAGCATAGAGGTTTGTGATTCCCTGGTTATTTAGGAGTTTAAGCACCTTGAAGGCTTTAATTGCAGAAAGTTCTATGTGGACATGCAATGTGTTATACGCAGTGTCTACGACCCTCAAATGTTTATTAGGGCATTGAAATAAACTGAGCACTTGGAGGGCCATGGATCCAGCTTCAATGAGTTCATAGGTCAGGAGGACCCAGGAGCAATGACCTGTCGTAGACGGCAGAAAAGAGGGGCACAGAGGTGGGTTGGGGGCATACACAGGCAGCCCCTGGAGCTCCAAGGAGAGCAAGTGCTTCCAGGGAAGGGGGTGTGGAGGCTCCTTGGGAGGAGGCGAGTTGATGCTGGGGTCTGGCAGAGGGTTAGCTGGGGACATTCGGCTGGAGGTTGTTGTCTGGGAATTGGGGGGATGCCCAGCAGAAAGACATGCGAAGGTTGTTTGGCCTGGGGCGTGGGGGGTGTGAGAGGTCGAGTGGGGGCATTATCCTGCTCCCGCTCCTGCTGGCTGTATCTGGTCAGCCTGGGCACCGAGGTGGGTTCTGGAAAGCACTGTTCACAGATGCTTATCTGGGTCCCCCAGAGAGCTTGCCTGCCTGGACTGTCGGCTCGCCTGCCACTGCTGACTCCTAAGCTTTTGCAGCTCAGCCCACAGCCAGTTCCCACTCACAGAGATGGGAGCTGAGGGGGGACAGGTGAATGCTGCAGGCTTATTTGTCATAGAGAAAAAGCGACAGAGTCCCGCTTGTCCACTGGCCCTGCCAGCTTAACAGGTTATAAAGTGACAAAGCCCCGAGACCTACAGGGCTCTGCACAACCTGGGCCCTCCTGCCAGTGGCGAGGGCAGGTGGCTCAGGCCTGTGTGCCTGTCTGGGCAGGAGCTGGGCTGGCACGAAGTGGGCCTGCGGCCCCGTGCCCCTGTGCAGATGAGGACTCAGGGTGCTGGTGTTCGCAGGTGCCCTCATCAGCCACGAGAAGCTGCTGCTGCAGATCAACCCCGAGCGGGAGCTGGGGAGTGTGAGCTACAAACTCGGCCAGGTCAGTCTCGCACCCCACCAGACCCCTGCCTGTTTCTGTCCTCAGACTTCGGTGCTTAACACACCCAGGAGAAAAGCTCAGTGCACTTTGTAAATGAAAGGAAGTTTTACCTTTTCAAAAAAAAATCTTTAATGTTCATTGTTTTTGTCCTTTTTATTCCTAGGTCCCACAAGCAGAGAAAATATTACTTTTGTTTTTATTTATGTTCTTTATTCTAGAAAGTAGTTAAGAGACCTCACATGTAGTGATAGAGATGTATATAAGAGACAGTGAGAGGGCCTGAGCTGGACTTAAGCAAGGACTGTGAGACACCAAAAGGGGTGAGGACAGAGTGGAGTTAGCTGAGATGCTCAGGAGGAAGTAGATGCCATGAAGGGCTCTGTTGTGGGGGGCTGCAGGCTTGGCCCTGAGTGTCCCTGTGGCCAGTTGTTGGGGGGGGCCCAGTGTGCAGGCAGACAGCTCGGCCACTTCCTGGCAGGTCACGTTGGTCTGTGCTTCTGTTTCCTCCTCAGGTAAGTGAAGGGATTTAAGGGTCCGGGCGTGGTGGCTCACACCTGTAATGTATAACATTTTAGGAGGCTGAGGCCAGAGGCTCACCTGAGCTCAGGCGGTTGAGGCTGCAGTGAGCCATGATTGCACCACTGCACTCCAGCCTGGGCAACAGACCAATACTCTGTCACTTAAAAAAAGTGTAAACAGAAACACAGGGCCATTTACATATGATGGCACATGGCAGGAGCCCCACAGGTGTATGCTCAGGGGAGGGCCCAGCTTTGCTGGCTGACTTGCACCTATCCCTCCACCCTGTGCTGTGTCTTTCGCTCACTGGGTTCCTGGTTTAGTGAAACCAGTTGTGCAGGACAGTTCCCTTGGTAGCTTTTGTTTCAGTGGAAATGGGTCAGGATATGGTGTGTAGACGCACTTATGAGCTCTGAGAGTTTCCTCTTATGACTTCCTGGCCTGCAGCCTTCACAGCAGAAACCCCATGATGTCACATGCCTGTTTCTGTTCCCTGCTCTGTGCCCTGTACTGTCCTGTTCTGTGCCTGCTGGTTTCAGTGACAGGAGGCAGGGAGCTGCTGGACCAGCCTGTATTTTTCTAGACATAGTTGGAAAAAGAAGTCACGCTCTTCTGTCCTCTCACCTTTGACAGATGTTTCCACCTCAAGATAAGTGGACATGGCCAATAGGACGCACTGTACTTTTCCTGGATGTGTTTCTGAAGGGCAGGTTGAGAGTGAGAGGCCTGGAGCTCATTGGGTGCCTGTGGCCTTGTCCTGGCCCCGGGGACACTGGTCTGTGCCCGAGATATTCCCTATTCCCCCCGCCCCACTGCATTTGCCCACATCCTTCGATGTTTGCCCTGTGTCCAATGTCTGCAAACCGACTGTCATGGGATTATACTGGGGCTGAAGTATAGTGCCACCGCTGCCCTGTTGGGGACGTTCAGCCCCAGATGCCACTGGACTGAGCCACTGCTTGCTTTTAGGAAAGAGGGGTGGGGGTTATGGGTCTGGGCGTGGGGAGCACAGGGGCTGCTCCTTGGCCTGAGAGTTGTTCATACAGACTCCCTGCCCGCTCCCTGCAGGGGTGCTGGGTCCCAGGGGGCAAATGGCCCTTGGTGCCAAGAACGTGAGTTGGGCCTAGTGCCAGTGATGATGGAGAACAGCTTTTTATGGGCACACAGCCCACAGCACTGTACCAAGTGCTCGAGGCTCCCAGAGAAGCAGGCAGAAAGGAGGACAGTTGAGGTGTGCTGAGCACGTGGTGGCTGTGTGATCTGGAGCGCGGGTCACAGAGGCGCGGGGACGCTCTGGCCTGGGGTTTACCACAATGACTGCCAGTGACGGAGATTGGAAAAGAAATCTCACGTGTTGGTTCTGTGTTTTGGGGACTGCATTGAGATCTCACTTAGGAGTGAAAGCGTCCCTTCGTAGAGCCTCTTTCTGTGTCACCCTCCTCAGCTGCTCCTGGGGTTGACTGACTCCTGATTCAGGCCTTTAGCGTGTGCTGGAGCTTCCCAGCAGCAGTCCAGCCCCCACCCCACCCTCTCTGTGGACTCCCTTGCCTGTAAGCTGGGGTGTCTGAACGACCCTTGCAAAGGGGCAGACTGTTCAACGGTAGGCATGTGCTGAGTCCCGGCGGCCGCACCCGCCCACCAGGAGCCTGGCACTGTGGCTGCAGCGCTGAGCAGCACCCTGTTTCTGTGGCAGGTGTCCATACACTCCGTGTGGCTGGGGAACAGCATCACACCCCTAAGGGAGGAGGAATGGGACGAGGAGGAGGAGGAGGAGGCCGACGCCCCTGCACCTTCATCACCACCCACGTCTCCAGTCAACTCCAGGTTTTCCAATGGCCTTTTTCTTTTCTACAGAAATTTGAAATTTCTTATCAGTCATTTGATTTGTTTGAGGTGCTTCTTGAAATGAGCCTCTCATCTTCTGTACCCAGAAAACACCCATCTTGCATATTCTACAGGAAACACCGGGCTGGAGTTGACATCCATTCCTGTTCGCAGTTTTTACTCGAGTTGTACAGCCGCTGGATCCTGCCATCCAACTCAGCCAGGAGGACCCCGGCCATCCTGATCAGTGAGGTGGTTCGATCCGTAAGTGAGCCTTCCCATTCCCCTCACACCGGCACATGCCACACGCACCACACACATGCTGCACACACAGACACGCCACACCACACGCACCACATGCACCACACAGATGCGCCACACCACACGCACCACATGCACCATACACACGTCACATCACACATACCCCACACGCACGGAACACACACACACCACATGCACACGTACCCCACATGCATGTACCACACACACACACCACATGCACACGTACCCCAAATGCACGCACCACACACACTCCACATGCACACATACCCCACATGCACACAACACACACATGTCACATGCACACGTACCCCACATGCACACATACCCCACATGCACACAACACACGCACGCCACACGTGCACACACACATACACCACATGCACCACACACAGCACACATGCCACACGCACACACACACACCACACACACCCCACACAGCCCATACACCACTTTCATGCAACACACACCACACACAATGCCACACTCGCCACATGCACACACACCACATGTACATACCACACACATGCCACATGCACCACACACATGCCACACGCACCACACACACCACACGCATCACATACATGCACCATGTGTACTATGCACACACACAGACACACCACACGCGTACACCACACACAGACGCACACATGCGTCCCGCGCAGTAATGTCTCTTAGGTGTAAGAACACGACTTGCCAGTGGCGGCGTTCTGGGTGCGTTGCCTGGATTCTAACAGCGCTGCTCTCCCGTTGCTTTCCCGGTGTTCCACATCTCCAGCTTCTGGTGGTCTCAGACTTGTTCACTGAGCGCAACCAGTTCGAGCTGATGTATGTGACGCTGACAGAACTGCGAAGGGTGCACCCTTCAGAAGACGAGATCCTCGCTCAGTACCTGGTGCCCGCCACCTGCAAGGCAGCTGCTGTCCTTGGGATGGTAAGTGACAGGTGGCACAGAGGTTCCTGTCCTGAAGCCATGTGGGCCCATCTGCCTTGGGACCTGGTGTTGGCCAGAGGTGCCAGGTGCGGCTGCCTCCTTCCAAGAGTTGACCCGACCCGGACTCCACAGCCCACGTGAGCTGCAGTGCTTCTCAGCTGGAGGGGGTTCAGCGACGGTCAGTGCCATCCACAGGCCACCGTGATGTGGGTCGTGGCGGCCAAGCCATGGTTTGGGGTCCCGTGTCCCTGGGCTTGTGACATCATTGTAGTAGCCCATCCCCACAGAACCATGGTGTGTGGTAGCACTGAAGCAGCGTAGATGGTGGAAACGCGACTGCTTCCCCATGCTCTGCCCTGAGGCCTGACTGCCTCACTCCCCCTCAGTTATGTTCCAGGCCCCCCGAACTTCCTGACTGGGCAGCTTCTCTCCTGGGGGCCATTTTGTCACAGTGACCCTGCGTTTCCAGTCCCAAGTCTGGGTGCTATAGTGTCTTCTTAGCATGGTGGTTGTCTTAGTCTATTTCGGCTGCTACCACAAGGTACCTTAGACTGGGTGATTTATAAACAGTGGAAATTCACTTCTCATAGTTCTGGGGGCTGGAAGTTCATGGTCAAGGTGCCAACAGATTTGGTGTTTGGTGAGGGCTGCTCTCTGCTTCATAGATGGCATCTTCTCACTGGGTCCTCACGGTGAAAGGAGTGAACAAGCTCCCTCAGGCCTTTCAAAAGGGCCCCAATCCACAAGGGCTCACCCCTCATGAGTTCATCACCACCCAAGGCCCCACCTTCTAGTACTGTGGCACTGCAAATTGGTTGTCAGTGTTAAGAGTTTCGGGGGGGATACATTCATTCAGACCATCCCAGGGGTCAAGTGTTCATCCTCTTGAGCTCCTCCTTATTCTGCTTCTGGTTTATCAGGATTCAGCCCGTGCAGCACGGTACCTGTGTTGTGTGGGCACATCACCACATGGCATTTGCCAAGCATCCATCGGCTGTACACATGAAATCGCTACCTGTGGGCCCCGACTGCTGGCAAAGCCTATTCAAGGATGTCAGAACTGTCAGAGCTGGAGCCTCTGGGTCTTTGTCACGTGGCATTACCTAGTCATCCATTTTATGATAGCAATAGAAACGCGTGTCTTCAACAAACACCTGAGTGGCTGCCGTGTGCCAGCCGTCTGGAGCTCTTGGTGAGAATGGCATGGCAGTGCCCATCAGGGCCTGCTTACCCCATGCTCTGGATGGGCTCCTGTCAGTAACAACGCTGTCATGACAGTGATGATGTTTTTTTGCCGTCACTCCAGCCGCTAACATTTGCGGAGCTCTTCCTCCTGCACCCCACCTGACAAAGGCACCCTAGGCGGCCAGCGTCAGAGGTTAGCTGGCTTGTCTGGGTCACACAAAATGCGGCAGAGGTGGGACTGAGCCCATGTCCGTGACCTGAAGCCTGACTCCCTGCGAGTCTTGACTACTCTTGCCTGGACTCTGTCCTCCCCGAGCCCAAACACCAGTCATCTTCCCTTGTGGGTGGCCTTCAGCCTGGTGCCGTGCTGGTGACTTGGCAGCCATCCAGGGAGTGGAAACAATGAACGCGTGGGCTCCCTGTGTGGGCATCTCTCTTCACTGCGAACACCCTCTGGGTGTTGCCCACATGATGTCAAAGCGGCTCTCGGAAGGGGTCCTTCTCCTTTGTGGGGAGTTTCAGCTGCTGGGCTAACTTGAATTGTAATGTGGTTTTGTGCTCAGGCCCAGAGCTCCTTAGGCAAGTGTTGTGCCATCAGTAATCAAATGAGAAATAATCATTTTGAAAAGCAGATCCTAAGGCAGGATGGTCATGGGCACTAATTCCCAGCTCTGTGCATCTTTCTTGAAGATGGTGATCCTCTGTGAAGGTTTTCAGCATGTCATGCTTGGTACCAACATATCCAGAGCATGTCATTTTGAGGTATTTGCCTCCTGTTGTGAAATCCGTGCCACCTGAGAGCAGGTCCTGATGTGGGACTTTCAGAGGTGGGACCAGGAGCCGTGGAGCGCAGTCCTTAGGGAGGTGCCGCGTGGCGTTGTGTGTATGAAGGGATAGCACAGGGTGAGGTGGGGGCCCAAGAAGGAAGTGATCCACAAAGAACAGCCTCTTTCGGTCCTCATTCCTGGGATGGGTGGGAGTGGCTTCTGTGTCTTCCGGTCATTTCCCCTGCGGAGAACCTCCTGCCACTGCCGAGAACCTCATCTTGTTCCACAGCAAGAAGAGGCTGCCTGGCCATCCAGCGCTCCATGGGAATTCTGTGTCCCCATAGTCTTGGGCTGAAGGAGGGCGACATACCTTGGTGACTTCTGCAGGGGTCTCCTCACTGTTAAAGAGCAGATTGAAAGTGAAGAATGTGGGCTAAGTGTTTAGGTCGATATTTAACCCCATTAGGTTTTGGATACTAAGTGAAATTGAGGCCATTTTGGTTGAAGGTTGGCATAAACTACTATCAGGGATCCCCAAGACTACCCCCAGGCTTTTCTAGAAGGACTCTCAGCTAAGATGTAATACAGTAAAAGCGCACAAAACACAATCAGCAAACCAAATCAGCAAGGGCAGAGGCCCATGGGGCGGTGTCCCGAGGAAACCAGGCCCGAGCTTCCAGAATCCTCTCCCGGCGGGGTCGTGCAGGACACACTGAGCTCCCCCAGAGTGAGCCGTGACAGCGTGTGCAGTGTCGTCACCAGGCTCAAGCTTCCAGAATCCTCTCCCAGTGGGGTCGTGCAGGATGCACTGAGCTCCCCCAGAGAGAGCCGTGACAGTGTGTGCGGTGTCGTCACCAGGGAAGCCCACTAGAGACTCGGTGCCAGGGTTTTGACTGTGGGCTGGGCACGTGGGCACCTTCTGCCTGCTTCGTGCCCATACTCTGGACTCCCAGAGGGAAGGCAGATTCTCAGCACAAACACCGTTGCCCACACAAGCAGCTGAGCACAGAGAGCCCCTCCTCAGTGAGGATGGTGGGCACCGTCCCGACACCAGCCAGGGGCCAGCCTGGCACACAGACCTCTCAGGATGGTCTCGGGCTGTGCACACAAGCATGAGGGCAGCGCACCGCCCCCGCCCCTCCTTGGCTGTGGGGAGGAGCCACTGGGGCGTGAGCTCTGGTGGCATCAGCAGCTTTTGTCTGTGTGTGTCTAGGACAAGGTCGTGGCGGAGCCTGTCAGCCGCCTGCTGGAGAGCACGCTCAGGAGCAGCCACCTGCCCAGCAGGGTCGGAGCCCTGCACGGCATCCTCTATGTGCTGGAGTGCGACCTGCTGGACGATACTGCCAAGCAGCTCATCCCAGTCATCAGTGACTATCTCCTCTCCAACCTGAAAGGGATCGCCCAGTGAGTGGGAGCCTGGCTGGGGCTAGGACGGGGGTCTCGGAATGAGCTGTGAAGGAAGCAGCATCACCCTCTCCAAGTGCCCAGGTCCCTGGCCAGATGGCAGGCAGGTGTCAGTGGGAACCCAGGTGGGCGCCATGGCTGAGGTTGGTGAGACGCAAGGGCACAGGTGTGTCCTAGAGGCTTCCTCGGGCACCCCCAGTGAGCTGGAGCTCCTGCCTCTGCTGCTGTCTCATGTGGCGCTGAGCACATTTCCCCATGTGCCCATTCCTGACTCTGCTCGCGAGGCCAGCGGTTCTCATTCTCTGCTCTGAGAACCCTCTCCTCATTACCCAGGCCAGCCTCCTCTCTGCACCTTCCCCGCCCTGGCCCAGCACCTCCCTCTTGTTTCCACTGTGATTCCGACCTCACTTCATCTTAAAGCTGCTGGGCGGCAGGTTCTGCACAGATGTGTCCTTGACAAAGCACGGCTGGTGCCACAACCCCTTAACGAGCAAGTCAAGCTCTTCACAATGATGTCTTGTGAGTGCGGAGGGCTCTGTGACACCCTGGTCTCACCTCCGCTCTCCCGAAGTCGCAGAGGCTTTAGCGGAGATGGGCCCAGCCTCTCTGAGTCACAGGCTTTAGAGCTGTCTGTAGAGGGAGGGTAGAATTTCATCAGCCACCCACATGGGGGAGTTGAGGGCAAGAATTTGGAGCAAAGATGGGAAAGGGGCTGGGAAGAATGGCCAGTGATCCCCTTTGACAAGTGGGCAGGAGATGGGGGCCGGGTCAAAGTTGAGTGGAAGACTTGGAGGGAGATGGGAAGATCTCTGTAGGCACAGTTCAGACAGGAGGGAGGTGTGAGCCAGGGCATGGGCTGGTGGCTGTCTGGCAGGATTTGGGACATCCTGGAGCAGGGACAGCGGCTCAACAGGGGCCATTGCCCTCATCCAGGCCAGAGTGGCACAAGCTTGTGGGGAGGCCCTTCTCGTCTGTCATCCTTGCTGGGCGGTGGGTGCTGTGCTAGCAGGACGCAGGACAGGCGGACAGCTGGCAACTGTCTCTGCATCCCTGGAGCCTGGCATAGGGCAAGTCACATGGGGGACACAGGCCTGCAAATCAGGCACATGCGTTGGTGCAGCGAGGTGATTTTGGGGGGCAGCCCCACAACAGGCCCCAGGCACAGGCCGAAGCCCTGGCTGTGCTGGCGTGTTGGGCCGTCTATGGCTCTTGCTGTGGGCATGGAGGACTCAGGAAAGGAGAGTTGAGGTGGCCCAGGAGTTGCGTTTGGGATGCAGAGAGCTTGTGGCATCCAGGTAGAAATGGTGTGTGGGGCTGGCCTCAGTGCCATGGGCACGGGCTGTGTCACATGCCTCCGAGGTGGAGGTCGGACCACGTGGTGATGGATATAAGCATCACTGGGCACGTTTCTGTGGGTGGAGGGGGCATCTTATTGGCTCCTCTGTTCACAGTGGCCACTCATTCAGTCCCTGGCTACCGGGTCCCCATTGTGCCATGGGGAAGGCAGGTGCTGTCGGGGGATCACACAAGGCAGCACGTCATGGTGGAATGTGCCACGAAGGAAAAGCACAGGGCACTCAGGAAGTAGAGGGGACTGGCCTGGGGTGTGGGAATCCAGGGCCTCTTTGAGGGACAGAGAGAGGAAGTCTGTGGTGGCCAGTATGGAGGTGGCCACAGGGGAGGCTGGGCCAGGCCGAGAGGGCAGGGCGTGGAGGAGGTAGACGGGCTCAGCTACCCAGGGAGGGGTCGAGCAGAGGCTGAAGGGTCAGGCCAGGTTACAGGGGCCTGGGGAGCCACACAGGGTAGGTGCTCCCGGGAGCCAGCCTGGCCCGCAGCTCTTCACTCCCGCGTGGGGCTGGGCATGCTGCGAAGCCCTCTCTACGTTGGGTGGGGCGGCTGAGCCTGGCTGCTGTCTCCCGTTTTCAGCTGCGTGAACATTCACAGCCAGCAGCACGTACTGGTCATGTGTGCCACTGCCTTTTACCTGATTGAGAACTATCCTCTGGACGTAGGGCCAGAATTTTCAGCATCAATAATACAGGTGAGTGGGCCCTGGCTGTCTTCCTCTGCACACGGGGAGTGGGCTTCCCTTCTCTTTTCCTTGCGGGATCATACCAGTGGGCCAGTTTTGACTTGGTGGGGAGGAGGCATGAACACCTGAGACCATGCAGCGACAGAAGCCTTTCTCCCTGTGCAGATGTGTGGGGTGATGCTGTCCGGAAGTGAGGAGTCCACCCCCTCTATCATTTACCACTGTGCCCTCAGAGGCCTGGAGCGCCTCCTGCTCTCTGAGCAGCTCTCCCGCCTGGATGCAGAATCCCTGGTCAAGCTGAGTGTGGACAGAGTGAACGTGCACAGCCCGCACCGGGCCATGGCGGCTCTGGGCTTGATGCTCACCTGCATGTACACAGGTGAGCATGTACACGGTGCCCGCGAGGCCAGCCCAAGTCCTGTTCAAGGGATACAGGAGCATGCTCGCTCAAGGAACCTAGACTAGGTGTCCTCTGATTTGACACTTTTGGTGTTGCCCCAAGCTGGCCCCATCACCTTGCAAAAGAGGCTCTGGAGCCCCCAGGGCTGGAGTACCTGGTCAGGGTTGACCACCCCTCTGGTCACTCATCCCATGTGGCTGAGCTGTGCTGGGTCCTGGGCTAGCGAGGGGCTCACATCACCTGCTGTCAGATCTTCTCCAGGGATTCATTGGACTCCTGTGTACAAAGCACTATCTACAGAGCCTGTTGGGTTGTATAGATGTAACCTTCGTACTGAACACTTTTATTACAGGGAAGGAGAAAGTCAGTCCGGGTAGAACTTCAGACCCTAACCCTGCAGCCCCAGACAGCGAGTCGGTGATTGTTGCTATGGAGCGGGTGTCTGTTCTTTTTGATAGGTAAGAAACGAAGCCCCATCCCTCAGCCGTTAGCTTCCCTAGAATTTTGGCCTGAAGCTGAGCGTTTGTGTGTGTCGGCTGATGCCCTGGCGCTGTTGCTGGAGTCCCGCCAGTGATTCCCGACCACAGCCTGACCGTGGGCTGCCTTGGCTCAGGGTTGTCCCAGCGCCTGCCCATCTCTCCTGAGGGCTCAGGCACCGCACCTGGCCGTGTGGGGTATGGCAGGGGGCAGGAATGACCAGTCTCTGGGAGGGTGCGGCAGAAGCCTGCGCAGTGATGAGGAGTTGGCTCAGCCTGGCTGCCTGTCGTGAGAGGGGAGCCCACGGGGGTCTGTGGGAGGGGGTCCGTGGTGCCTGTGAGCAGGGTGAGGGGCAGCAGCAGGAGGAGGAAGGTGAAACCCACACATGCATCTTTGAGACCCGTGTGGTCAGTGGCTTCTCCTCCCTACCCCTCCGCCCCACTGCTGTGCGTGAATTGGTGTTGAGAACTGGCTTCGCTCACCTGCTCTGGAAGTGGGTTAGGAGCTTCGTAGGGCTTTTTCTCAAGGACAAGGCTCCCTGATTTGCTCTCAGGCCTCAGTCCTGGCGACATGGCGGATCTGGGGCGTTGTTGCACTGCCTTGCCTGTGCTCTCCAATCAGGGTGTCCAGTGGGGAGCCATTTGGCTTTTCTCAAGAGCATACTCAGGTGGACTTTGCTCTATTCTTTGACCAGATGAGGTGTTCTGAACAGCTGAGCCTGTGCTTGTCTGTTTTCATGGTTTTTTTTTTTTTTTTTTTTTTTTGAGATGGAGTTTTGCCCTTGTCACCCAGGCTGGAGTGCAATGGCGTGATCTCGGCTCACTGCAACCTCCACCTCCCGGGTTCAAGCAATTCTCCTGCCTCAGCCTCCCAAGTAGCTGGGATTACAGGCACGTGCCACCACGCCCAGCTAATTTTTGTGTTTTTAGTAGAGACAGTGCTTCACCGTGTTGGCCGAACTGGTCTCGAACTCCTGAACTCAAGTGATCCACCCTCCTCGGCCTCCCAAAGTGCTGGGATTGCAGGCGTGAGCCACCGTGCCTGGCCCCCATGTCGATTTTAAAACGCACCTCTGCATCATTCTTCAGTTCCCACATGCTCACTGAGCACCACCACATCTGGCAGACGGACACAGGGAGGCGCCACAACCAGTCCTGGCCTTCAAGGGGCTTGTGGTCTAGTGGACCCAGTGCTAGGTGGCAAGTGCTCCAGAGAGCGTGGTGCACGCCTTCCGCTCTACCGCCCTCCAGACGCCGCAGGGAGGCACCTTGGAGCTGACCACAGATCTCCCTCCGTGGAGCACTGTCTTCAGCGCAGCCGCCATGCCACTGCTGGGCGAGGGTCTGCGGGCGGGTAGAGCCAGGAGCACCCGTGAGAAAGTGCACTGCCGTTTCTTGGCTGCTTCCCGTGCATCTCAGTTACACACAGCTGGCATGTGTGCACTGATGAGACAGGAACATGATGGTTGCTTTTCAGCACTAAAAAGGATACTGCTCAGGGGGCGTGTTTCAGGATCTGGTTAGGGAAGAAGCAGCGAGAGCACAGATGGGGCCCTGTTTGGTAACAAGAAAAAAGTCCCGGTTGACAACAGTGCTACAAAGTGTTAGAACACATAGAAATGTTTATGGAGCATTTGGATGTGGAAAGCAGCAAAAACATAATGAGAAGGGGTTCTTTTGTTAGGATTTTTAAAAATCTCTTTTGTAACGTCCTTCCGACTGCACCATTTCTGCATATTCTTTTATGTAGCTTTCAGACTCTTCTTAGGATTTCTGGTCCCTGCAGGGCGTGGGAGCCCAGACAGAGCCTATGCCTAGCAGCCTGTCTTCACGAGCTGGACAGAGGAAGAGCTGGGGTTTTGCCTTTTTAGCCTCAAATTTCATACTCCAGTTGCTTAGGCTCTGACTTTCCCCACTTGGAAAGTCCCTCACGGCCAGGGGTACCTCCCAGCCCTGATTTCACATCAGCATTTTCCCCAGAGCCAAGGCCCTCCGCGGGCAGGTGGGGCAGCTGTGGGAGCTGGTGCCAGGCTCTGACCTGTGTCCCTCCTCCCAGGATCAGGAAAGGCTTTCCTTGTGAAGCCAGAGTGGTGGCGAGGATCCTGCCCCAGTTTCTAGACGACTTCTTCCCACCCCAGGACATCATGAACAAAGTCATCGGAGAGTTTCTGTCCAACCAGCAGCCATACCCCCAGTTCATGGCCACCGTGGTGTATAAGGTGAGGTTGCATGTGGGATGGGGATGGAGTGGGGAAGCCTGGAGGTGGAATTGCCCCTGACTTCCCAGCAGATTCACCAGAAGAACCCAGCTCCTCCCCTTTAAAGCAGCAATGCCTCTGGCCCCCACCCCACCCCCACCACCCGGGCACAGCAGGTGCCTCCCGCCCCCCAGCCCTGACACTCAAGTGCCCACTTGCTCCTGGCAGGTGTTTCAGACTCTGCACAGCACCGGGCAGTCATCCATGGTCCGGGACTGGGTCATGCTGTCCCTCTCCAACTTCACGCAGAGGACCCCAGTCGCCATGGCCACATGGAGCCTCTCCTGCTTCTTCGTCAGCGCATCCACCAGCCCATGGGTTGCGGCGATGTATCCTCTCTGGGTCCCTGGTGCTGGCCCCGTTTCCCTCGTCAACACCGAGGCTCATGTTTCATGATAAAGTTTTGAAACCTAACCTTTGCAAAAACCCCACAGATGCCAAGGTGACAGGCCCTCAGCCCCAGGGAAGTACAATGCTGACAGGGATACAGAAAGGAGCACATCCAGACATTTGCTGACCAGGGCCTCTCAGAGGGGCCCGTGTATGGCAGAAGGGTTGAAGCTGCTAAGGGGCCCTTCTGTGGAGGGCCTGGGTGAGGGGAGCGAGGGTGGGCGGCGGTCTCTGCAGACCTCCCGCCCACTCGCGGGCTCTGTGTGGCTGGGCTTCTCCTGACACTGCTTCTCATTAGCTTTGGTCATTGTGCCTCGATCACCCTCTCGGGGAAAGGCTTAAGTAAAGATCCAGTTCCCACCCCCAGATGCTGGCTGCCAGGAGTTTCCCTTTCCACAGCCCTCCCCCAAGACAGACCACAAGAGCCTCCAAGCAGCACGGTTGTCCTGGTGCTGACAGCACAGCCTCGCCCAGTGTGCCTGGCGTGGCTCTGCCCGCACTGTACTGGAGCAGGGCTCGTGGGGGCCAGCAGGACAGCAGGAGCATCGGCCACCAGCGCTGCACAGGAGCCAGGCCAGGTGAGTGCTGCCGAGTGGGTGCCTGCCTGCAGGCCTCCTGCTTCCTTGGCCAGCTCTGCCCAGCTCACTTCTGCCCTGCTGGCCTTCCAGCAGGGTGTCCAGCCAGCCAAGGGTTGCAGGAATGAAGGTGGAGGCGCTGCTGCAGCTGGAGCCATCCAGGTAGCCCTTCCAGGGCTCTGCTGGCTCTCCAGGCTCCCTGGGCCCCTTCGTAGGCTGTTTCAGGAGAGGAGCTCCCAGGTGAGGACAGGGGGGCAGCATTCCCCTCATTTGCCGGCCTTTTTCCTTAACTCCTGCACCAGCCTCCCACATGTCATCAGCAGGATGGGAAAGCTGGAGCAGGTGGACGTCAACCTTTTCTGCCTGGTTGCCACAGACTTTTACAGACACCAGATAGAGGAGGAGCTCGACCGCAGGGCCTTCCAGTCTGTGTTTGAGGTGGTTGCAGCTCCAGGAAGCCCATATCACCGGCTGCTGACTTGTTTACGAAATGTCCACAAGGTCACCACCTGCTGAGCGCCATGGTGGGAGAGACTGTGAGGCGGCAGCTGGGGCTGGAGCCTCCAGAAATCCGCGCCCTGTGCCCTGCCTCCGCCGAGCCAGCTTGGTCCCTGTGGGCTTCCGCACATGCCGCGGGCGGCCAGGCAACGTGCGTGTCTCTGCCATATGGCAGAAGTGCTCTTTGTGGTACAGTGGCCAGGCAAGGAGTATCTGCAGTCCCGGTGGGGCTGAGCCTGAGGCCTTCCGGAGAGCAGGAGCAGCTGTGCTGCACGCCATGTGGGTGACCAGGTCCTTTCTCCTGATACTCACCTGTTGGGTGTTGCCAGGCTGCAGCTGCTCTTGCATCTGGGCCGGAAGTCCTCCCTCCTGCAGGCTGGCTGTTGGCCCCTCTGCTGTCCTGCAGTAGAAGGTGCCATGAGCAGGCTTTGGGAACACTGGCCTGTGTCTTCCTGGTGGGGTGTGCATGCCACGCCCTGTGTCTGTATGCACAGATGCCATGGCATGTGCTGGGCCAGTGGCTGGGGGTGCTAGACACCCAGCACCATTCTCCCTTCTCTCTTTTCTTCTCAGGATTTAAAATTTAATTATATCAGTAAAGAGATTAATTTTAACGTAACTCTTTCTATGCCCGTGTAAAGTATGTGAATTGCAAGGCCTGTGCTGCATGCGACAGTGTTCGGGGAGGTGGGCAGCGCCCCTGGCCACGCTCCCTCTCCTGTAGCCACTGGCATAGCCTTCCTGAGCACCCGCTGACATTTCCGTTGTACATGTTCCTGTTTATGCATTCACAAGGTGACTGGGATGTAGAGAGGCGTTAGTGTGCAGGTGGCCACAGCAGGACTAAGGACAGGCCCCCACTGTCCTAGGGGCGTGCTCGCCTGCAGCCCCTTCTTCTTGGGCACAGACAACTGTTGTTCTCCACCCACATTAGGGACAGCAGCCTCCCTATCAGCTGAGAAGGCCAGCCCTCCCTGGCTGTGAGCAGCCTCCGCTGTGTCCGGAGACATGGGCCTCCCACTCCTGTTCCTTGCTAGCCCTGGGGCGGTGTCTGCCCAGGAGCTGGTTGGCCGGCGTTGGGATCTGCCGTTCCATGGATGCATGCCCCAAGGGTGTCACTGAGCTGTGTTTTGTCTGAGCCTCTCTTGGTCAACAGCAAAGCTTGGCATCTTGGCACTGTTAGTGACAGAGCCTGGCATCCCTTCTGCCCCCGTTCCAGCTGACATCTTGCACGGGGACCCCTTTTAGTCAGAAGAGTGCAGATCTGTGCTCATTGGAGACTGCCCCACTGCCCTGTCAGAGCCGCCACTCCTAACCCCAGGCCAGGTCCCTGGACCAGCCTCCTGTTTGCAGGCCCAGAGGAGCCAAGTCATTAAAATGGAAGTGGATTCTGGATGGCCGGCTGCTGCTGACATAGGAGCTGGATTTGGGAGCTCTGAGATGGGGCAGGAGCTCTGCTTCCTCAGCCCTTGAGGCGAGCCAGGCGAGGTTGGCGACTGTCATGTGGCTTGGTTTGGTCATTGCCCGTTGATGTTTTGGGTATTGAATATGGTAAGTGGAGGAAATGCTTTTCTGGAGTCTGTGCAGGTGCTGCCTTGAGACCCTCAAGCTTCCACCTGTCCCTCTCCTATGTGGCAGCTGAGGAGCAGCTGACATGTGGACTTGTGTGCTGCCCACATACATGAGGGGGCGCTGAAAGGGAGCCCCTGCTCAAAGGGAGCCCCTCCTCTGAGCAGCCTTTGACAGGCCTGTATGAGGCTTTTCCCACCAGCTCCCAACAGAGGCCTCCCCCAGCCAGGACCACCTCGTCCTCGTGGCAGGGCAGCAGGAGCGGTAGAAAGGGGTCTGATGTTTGAGGAGGCCCTTAAGGGAAGCTACTGAATTTTAACAAGAAAACCACCATTCTTCCGTATTGGTTGGGGGCTCCTGTTTCTCATCCTAGCTTCTTCCTGGAAAGCCTGCTAGAAGGTTTGGGAATGAGGGGAAAGTTCTCAGAACCGTTGCTGCTCCCCACCCACCTCCCCTGCAGGTTATGTCAACAGCTCGGAGACAGAAGTATCACAGGCCAGATGTTGTTCCTGCTAGATGTTTACATTTGTAAGAAATAACACTGTGAATGTAAAACGGAGCCATTCCCCTTGGAATGCATATCGCTGGGCTCAACACAGAGTTTGTCTTCCTTTTGTTTACGACGTGATCTAAAACAGTCCTTAGCAAGGGGCTCAGAACACCCCGCTCTGGCAGTGGGTGTCCCCCACTCCCAAAGGCCTGCCTGTGTGCTCCAGAGATGAATATGAGCTCATTAGTAAAATGACTTTACCCATGCGTAAGTCAAGTACACGTGCACGTGCATATGGACACATCTGTAGTTTTATACACGCACATCTCAAGACAGAGATGCATGGCCTCCAAGAGTGCCCGTGTCGGTTCTTCCTGGAAGTTGACTTTCCTCAGACCTGCCAGGTAAAGTTAGCTGTGTGACGGGCGTCCAGGCGCGGGGCTTGGTCAGAGCAGGGCTCCTTCATGGCTCACTAGGATCCCACCGGAGAAAACGGTCTCCGTATCGACTCTGCCGAAGGGAGGAAGACTTTGTCGCGTTCCTAAAAACCTATGGCAAGCACCAATCATATTATCCAAATTTTGTTGAAAATGTGATTAATTTGGTTGTCAAGTTTTGGGGGTGAGCTGTGGGGAGACTGCTTTTGTTTTGCTGCTGGTAATATCAGGAAAGACTTTAATGAAACCAGGGTAGAATTGTTTGGCAATGCACTGAAGCGCGTTTCTTTCCCAAAACGTGCCTCCCTTCCGCTGCGGGCCCAGCTGAGTCTGTGTAGGTGACGTTTCCGGCTGCCAAGTGCTCTTTGTTACTGTCCACCCCCATTTCTGCCAGCACATGTGTCCTTTCAGGAGGAAAATGTGAAGCTGAAACCCCTCCAGACACCCAGAATGTAGCATCTGAGAAGGCCCTGTGCCCTAAAGGACACCCCTCGCCCCCACCTTCATGGAGGGGTCATTCCAGAGCCCTCGGAGCCGATGAACAGCTCGTCCTCTTGGAGCTGAGCTGAGCCCCGCACGGAGCTCGGGACGGATAGTAAACAGCAATAACTCGGTCTGTGGCTGCCTGGCAGGTGGAAGTTCCTCCCCCTGAGGGGCGGAGTGAGGTTAGTTCTGTGTGTCTGCGGGGTGGAGTCAGCCTGCTCCTGCTACCTGTGAGCATCCTGCCCGGCAGACATCCTCACCCGGCTTTGTCCCTCCCCACTTCCTCCCTCTGCGGGGAGGACCCAGGACCACAGCTGCTGGCCAGGGTAGGCTTGGAGCTGTGCTCCGGAGGGGCCACCTGTGGGAGCGAGAAGAAGGAAGATCTTGAGAGCTGCCGAGGCACCCTGGAGAGCTCAGGATGGTCCAGGCGAGAAGAGGACACTCACTCGCCAGGCCTGGGCCTCCTGGGAAGGAGGGAGCCGCTCAGAGCGCCGCATGACAACTGAAGGCAACCTGGAAGGTTCAGAGGCCACTCTTCCCCCGTGTGCCTGTCACGCTCTGGTGCAGTCAAAGGAACGCCTTCCCCTCAGTTGTTTCCAAAAGCAGAGTCTCCCGCTGCAATCTGGGTGGTGATTGCCAGCCTTGGAGGATCGTGGCCAACGTGGACCTGCCTACGGAGGGTGGGCTCTGACCCACGTGGGGCCTCCTTGTCCAGGTCTCATTGCTTTGCGCTGTGGTCAGAGGGGCTGTCAGCTGAGCCTGAGCTCCCCTGGAGCCAGCAGGGCTGTGATGGGCGAGTCCCGGAGCCCCACCCAGACCTGACTGCTTCTGAGAGCAAAGGGAAGGACTGGCGAGAGATGTATATTTAATTTTTTTAACTGCTGCAAACATTGTACATCCAAATTAAAGGAAAAACATTGAAACCATCAGTTGTTGCTGTGGGAGGCTTGCTTTACTTCATGAGAACCTAGACCTTGCTGAGCTGGAGTCTTAGGAAACTGTCTCCTAAGTGCTTCTCCAGCGGGGGCAGAAACTGTCCCACCAGCTAACATCTGACATTACGGAGGGTCCCGCAGGCAGCTGCCAGCAAGGAGAAGCCCTGTGTTTTCTGTAGCCAGGGATGAGGAAGTGGCCCCAGGGGCCTGGCTGGGTGCTGCTTCAGGGGCCTTCGCAAACCACAGTACAGGTGTCTTCCTGCACTGCAGATGGGAGCTGTGGGAGCTGCTGGATCCTTCATGGTCAAGTGACATCATAAGCTTATATGACACACACAAGCCTCAGGACTTGGCCCATGGCACTGGAGCAGGTCATCAGGCCCAGCAGACGAGAGCTGTGTTCTCACAGGGCCCACGACCCTTCTAGCTCCTTGGCCATTGAAACCTGTGTCCCTGACCCAGCTGCTCCCAGGTACCCCCCAAAGCAGCTGGCACATCCCACCTCTGGTGTGGCCTGGGCTGCCGTGTGTCCGCAGGGCCTGCCCCGTCTGTTCTAGCTTGTTTCTCCTGTCTGAACCAGCGCCTACTCCAAGAAGCCTGTGCTCAGCCCAGCGGGGATGCTTCTAAGCTCGGCCCAGCCTCTGGGAAGCCTTGGTGGTCGGTGGTGTAGTCATCCTGGGATGCAGAACAAAAACCTGCAAGAACAAAACTGTGGCTTCCTCTGGTGCAGGGTATTTAGTTACTGTTTGCTGAGGTCCTGTCTGGTTCTGGCGAATGGACAGGGGTCGCCCACCCATTCTTTCCCTGCTCTGCTGTCCGTGCCAGGAGAGACGGAGGCCTGTTGGCCGAGGGGGCAGCGCCTGCTGCCTGCTGTCCTTAGGCACGTGCAGGGACCCCCTTTCTCTGAGCAGGATGGGGATCAGTCTGCCAGAGGGATGTGGTGGACAGGCCCAGCCGGGTAAAAATTTCCCCCAGTTGCTCAAAGCATTTGGGGCGGGGCATGCCACTTGAGCTCCTGAAATCTGTCTCATAGGTGACACCACTCCAGGGCCCCCCAGGGGCCTCTCCCTTCAGAGCTACCAAAGTTCTGGTCACTTCAGAGAAATGGAGCACCCCCTTCTCCCTGGTCCAGATGTGGACAGCCAGACCCTTGGCACACCTAGCACACCTGGCATGGCTGGTAATTTCAGAAAGAAAAGGGGCCGGGGTCCAGTGGGAAGCAGTGGCGAACCCCTCACGCGTGGGCTTTGCGATCCCTCCCCCTGCCACGGCAGAGCTGCCCTCAGCACAGCCTTCCTCTTCCTCATCGGAGAGCACACCCTGTCCCCTTGCCGGGGCTGTGCTCTGTGCCTTCAGTGGTATTTGGTTTTGGCTGCTACTGGCTTTGTTCCAAAGAGGATCTGGAAGTCGCTTCCCCTGTGTGGAGCGTGGAGCACTGTGAGTCAGATGAGGGAAGTAGCCAGGGGGAGGTGAGTACCCGGCGGAGCCGCCACAGAAAGGACTGGGTAGGGGGCCTTGCCTCCACATGATGTGACATGGCCAGCCGAGGACAGAGGAAGCCCCGTTCCTGGGGGTGTGGGGTGCACCCCTCAGGGAAGCCTGCAGTGGGGCCCAAGGAAAGGCGTTCTCTGCGAGCCCACGAGTCTGCTCTGTGGACACCGTGACAATGCCCGTGGGCAGAGGTGGGCCCGGCCTTGTGTCGTCACCAGGACCTCTTTTGGGAAACCATGTGGGCATCCCTTGCGGGTCCCCCAGGTTCTGCAGTCCCGGCGGCCTGGCTGCCTGTTGGGCACATGGCTTGAGCCGTCCAGAGGGCCCAGCCCTGTTGGCAGCCACGTCCTCTGGAGGCACTGCCGGTGGGGCTGGCTTTCTCTACCCCACACCAGGCCTCCAAGTATACTGGTCGGGGGTGTCTGGGCCCTGGGTGGGCCCCGTGGACCTGTGAGGTCAGGGTCGGGGCATCCCTGGAGGCAGAGGGCTTAAAATTGCGGGTCTGGGTTCCCCTTGTGTGCACAGGCCCCCGTCCTCCGCACTTCATCAGGCAGCTGGCCCCAAAACTGCTCGGACAGGCTGGTCCTGAGGTGGATCCTGGCCCCTGTACCCTCCGGACAGCCCACCTGCCCAACCTTCCACCCTGCCCCAGTGGCAGCAGTGTCGGCCACATCCTTCCCCTCCTGGCCCCAATTGCTCTGGGGAAGTCCAGGCTCCTGAGCCTGCCCAGGGGCCCTTGGGCCCAGGACTCCACGTGGTTCTCTGCCTTCACCCAAGCCCTGAACTCCTCGGCTGCCAAATCCCCACCCATTTGCACAGGCTGTGCTCACCACTGCTGCTCCTGGAAGGTGCCCCTCGGTGGGACGCCCACCTCCTCTCTGGGCTTCTGTGTTTAGGAGCCCTGCTGCCCCCTCCCTTGGTCAGTCCCCGTGTCCTCCTGGCCTGTCAGGCAGGGCAGAAAAGCCACCCAGAAATGCTGAGTGGGATGAGAGTCTGGCTGGGCCCAGCCTCATTATTTAGAAGGGATAGAGGCCTAGGGGGCATGCTCCTAGCCTGAGCACAGCAGGACCCTGCCTACGTCCCAGGTCTCCACCAGCGACAGCTGCTGCCGAGGCCTGACCTGCCCCTTCTCCCTCAGGTGCCGCTGGTTGCCCAGCCCCTGGCCCTAGGAGACCCCGCAGCGACCAAGGGTCCCAGCAGGCCATGCAGCTGTGCCAAGGTACAAGCCCTTCCCCAGTAGGGGATAGATGCAGGGACCCTCCCAGGCAGGTACGGTAGCTGGGTGCCTGGTGCTGCCATCCGCTGCCTGCCCAGTTCTTGTCCTCACATTGGAGGTCGGTGTGAGGGCTCTGCCTCAGGAAAGGCCGCAGAGCTTGCCCTGTCCAGGGTCTCCCATGTGCACTGAGCCCAGGAAGAGAGAGTTGGAGTTGAGCCTTTTACCCTGGAAATGCTGCCTGGAGGATGGTGCGAGTGTGGGGTGACACCCTGCCAGGCAGGGCTCTGTCTCCCTGTGCCCACTGGAACTCGGGCAGGCAGGGGTATAGGTGCTTCCTCTAGAGCCGTCAGGTGGGGCGCCCAGCAGTGGTGGTGGTGCCCACTGGCCAGCAGCTCCCCCTTCAGCCAGGACAGTAGGCCTGACGCTGTCTCCAGCAGCTCCAAGTGGATTTGTGGAAGGGGGTAGGGGGCAGGGTTCTGGGAGGGCTGTGCCCCCTTAGCCAGCACCGTGCTGGGTGAGATAGTCAGATCCTGTTACCCCTGTTGTAGAGGTGAGGAAACAGGCTAGGGGGAGGACATGACTAAGGTCCATGCTGAGTCGCTAGAGCTGCACCCAGAACCCACTGCTGGGACCCCATGACTTTCTGCATACCCCTTGTGCCGGGAGATGCCAAGAGATGCTGGGAGCCAGCCCCACCTCTGTGCTTGGAGTCATGGCTACGGAAAGGGCATTCGGACAGGTCTCCGACCTCACTGGAAAGGGCCGAACCCTGTTCCTGAGCAGCCAGGGCTTCCTAGAGGAGGTGGGCCTTCTAGTCACTCCATCTGCAGGTACTCCACAGAGCTCTCTGTGCCAGCCCCCAGCACCGAGGGCTGAGCTTAGCAGAGGGGGCCTTGTGGGCCCCTCCCATGCCCCGTGCCAGGCAGTAGGGATGATGTCTCCAGAGCCCAAATGGAAGGGGCTGGACTAGTCTCACAGAGCTGATAGTAGGGCCAGGCCTGGACCAGGAACCCGGGGTAGGGGTGCAGAGACCCCTCTGAGTCCCTCACACATCCCTGGGGCCCTCCCCATACACTTTCCTATCCTGACTGCGGGCAAGAGGGAGCCCCAGGTCACCCTCCCCATGCTGGGCACCCACAGTGGGGCCAGGCACCCCTGCCACACCCCTGCCCTGTCCTTCCTCTGAGAACCTTAGTTCCACCTCCAAGGTGCCTCAGAGATCAGCAGGGGCAGGGGCAGAGGCTGAGATGCCTCCCCACTCCAGGCTCAGCTGCCCTTCCTGCGGCAGCCCCCACCTGAGAGTCTCCTGCAGTTGGTCAGGCCTGAGGAGGGCAGGGGGGTGCCCGCTGTCCCTCTGCTGACCACAGTGGCGTTTAGCCTGGGTACCGCGTCCAGCACGGCCCATCCTGCACAGGTGCCGTGGGCTCCACAGAGCCCTGCCAGACTTGCGAGTGTTACGTTTCGGGTGCTGATGCCTTTAGGCGGGCACTTCTCTGAGCAGAACCCCCAGGCCACACGCTCCTATTCCGCTGCACCTGGGGCTCTCGGCAGGCTGTGGTCCCCTAGAAGCCTGGGGGCATCTCAGTCCCTCAGGGCCCGCTCCGCAGCCTGGGCCTCGAGCCCCATCTCCACATGCCGTGCGGAATCTGGCTGCCCATCAGCTCCCTGCATACCCAGGCTGTGCCCTGCCATGCCCATGGCTCCTCCCAGGAGTGCCCTGTGGCCTCCCCCTGGCTTGCTGGGCTGATTCCCTCCTGTGTCTCAAACAGAGCTCACCTTTGCCGTCCCTGCTATCCTCGCCAGCCGGTGCCAGAGGCCTGTGTCTGTATACCCTGTGACTGCACCTCTGGGCAGGGCCTGGCTCTGACCAATCTGGGCTTCCAGTGTCCACGGACCTGAGGCCCAGGGCGCCTGGGTGCTGGAGCAAGAGAAGCAAAAGGAGCAAAGGGTGGGGATGTGGGGTTCTTGTGAGGGCCCAGCCCTAGGACCCCAGGACCAGGAGACCAGGGGTCCCGGGGCCCAGCCCCATTTCAGCCTGGCAGAGGCCTTCTGAGGGAGCTTAAGGTCCCACAGCCCAGGACTCCCGCCAGGGCCAGTGGCCAGCATTGGGGGACTCAGCCTCCTCATCTCCTCACCTTTCTGTTTCTCCCACCTTTTGCCCCTTTTCTCCTTGCCTGGTCCCACCCAAGTCCCCCTCTTGGCCTGCGTGAGCCGGGACGGCACTGAACTGGGGGCCCATCGCCTGGACGGCGGTGGGAGGCAGGGCTGGGAGCCGGGCCGCTGGGTTTGGGCCTGGACCTCTCGCTGCAATATTGATGGCCCGTCAGTGCGGCCCTGATTCCTGGGCTTTCAGTTAAAAGGTTTCTGTTGTTGTAGCTTATGCAGTTGCTCTGTTGCTATGGAAACGTGACATCAAAATGACGTTTCCCGTTTAAAAGCTTTTAACTAAATTCCTGCCTGTCAGATGTAGGCCCCATTTTGAGCGTGGAGCTGCCTTCGAGCGAGCGTGAGCGGCGCCTCCCGCCCATGGTGCGTGGGGCCGGGCCGGGGGCCTCGCTGAGCCGCTCTCTCACCCCCCAGGCGCCTGGAGCATGGCGGCGGCCGAGGGGCCCGGCTACCTGGTGTCTCCCCAGGCGGAGAAGCACCGGCGGGCCCGCAACTGGACCGACGCCGAGATGCGCGGCCTCATGCTGGTCTGGGAGGAGTTCTTCGACGAGCTCAAGCAGACCAAGCGCAACGCCAAGGTGTACGAGAAGATGGCCAGCAAGCTCTTCGAGATGACCGGCGAGCGCAGGCTGGGCGAGGAGATCAAGATCAAGATCACCAACATGACCTTCCAGTACAGGTGGGCGCGCGCGCAGTGTGGGCCCCCCAGGACAGGCGGCACCGGGCGTGGTGGCCGCTCCTGGCTCTCTCAGAGCTCTGACTCGGGAGGGTGTGTGGGTCCTGGCCTGCCTGTCGGTCTCCTCTGGCCGGGTATGGGCAGAATCCCACGGGGTGAGACGGGGCGCACGGAAACCGTGTGTGCAGCCTTCCATTGGGGAAGTGAGGAAACTGAGGCCCAGCAAGGGCAGGAAGCCGGTCTAAGAACTGAAGGATGGCAGGGGTGGGGCTGGTACTGGGCAGAGGCCAGGATGGCTCCCAGGACGTATGGCCGGTCTGGGCACTGTCCCTCGGAGGCAGCATCACTCATGGTGGTGCTCACTGACCTCACACCCTCCTTTCCCATAGGGAGGCCGCGGCTCCCCGCCACCAGGCTCCCAAGCTCAGCAGGGGTTTCAGGGGCCTACTGTGACTGGGGAATCCAGACTGCAAGTGAGAAGGAGGCTCCGTGCTCTGCGACGTGGAACATCCACGGAGCCTCTGCCATGAGCCCATGAACCCCACTGGGGCTGGCCCTAGGGTTGAGGGGGGTGTTCCCAGAAATCACCAGGTGAGGCACAGGACCGGCCAGCGCGTGGGCAGGGCTTACTGTGTGAAGAAGAAAGAGATGGAGCCCTGCCCTGGCCCAGGACTCCCAGCGTGGGGGCTCCCGGCCTGGCCCCACCTCTGCTCCCGCCACACAGCAGGTGGGCCCTTCCTGCCCGGGCAACCTGCAGGGAAGGCCCGAGGGGACCACCCAGCCAAGGAGGCACTGGCACCTCGGAGGAGGGGACAGCTATGGTCCTACACACCCACCATCTTAAAGTGTGTGGGTCCCCAGCCCATTAGGATGGGGTCACGGGTGGGCGGGGGTCATGGTGGGGTGAAGGTGTCAGGCACAGGTGGGGTCACAGCTACGGTGTGGGTCTTGCAGGGTGTGAAGGTCATGGGTGTGCGGTGAAGGTCACAGGTGTGGGGTGATGGTTTTGGGTGTGGGGAGGGTCTTGCACAGAGCGAGGGTGGCAGCAAGAGCTGGAAGCCGCAGGGGGAGAATGGCGGCCTAGAGCACCCGGCCCTGTGGACGGCCTGGACGGGGCTGGGCCTGGGGCTACCGGAGAGCCTGCCAGCTTCCAGGATGGGAGGGGCTGCTCCACCTCCGGGTCAGGCAGGTGAGCCCGGGGCAGAGAGGCTGGCAGCACCTGAGCCACTTGTGGGAGAGGCAACCCCCACTGCCCCCGCAGGCGAGGAGCCAGCCTCCAGCACAGCAGAAGGGGAGCCCCAGTCCCCGGCCCTGGTGGGAGCAGGGAAGAGGCCCAGCGAGGCCCCAGACAGACCGCCAGGCTGTGGGGTCTCTGCTTTCAGTTGTATTGATTTGATTTTTTCTGAGCCTCGAAGGAGGGGTCCGGGGCCTGGCCCTGCCCAAAGGCCCCTAGTCAGGCCCCAAAGCCGGGACCTAGGGTGCTGAACGTGACGGATGTTGGGTTTGAGCGGCTGGCTTGCGACGTGAGGGCTGAGGTGTGAGCCTGGGTATCTTCAGAGGCTCAGTGGACGCAGGCAGCTGCCCACGGTCCCACTGTTCCCGCGGCCCCACCGTTCCCGTGGCCTCCTAGCCCTGCTCAGGGACCTGGTGAGGAAGGGACACAGAGGGCGGTGGGAGGTGGCTCCCCTCTGACTCAGGAATTCACGGGCACCGCCTCCCCGGCTGGCTCTGGTTGGTGTCTGGCCAGGTTATTCATTATTTATGCTGAAAGCCTCTTCAGAGTCCCAGGGGAGGGCTTCTGTCTCCATTCCTGGAGGCCGGGAGATGAGGGTGCAGCAGAGTGGGGGCCTCCACTCCAGACCCTGCAGTCTGGCGGGCCAAGGGCTGCGCCGGTGCACAGCACATCACGGTTGATGAAGCACATGGCAGCCCCTCAGAGCTGCCACAGTCAGCCTTCGTTCACCGAGGGAGAAGCTGAGGCCCAGAGCATGAGAGGACTTGCCCAAGGCCACACAATCCTTAGCAGAGGGAGCTGTGGCTGGGTGACTCGATCTTTGTCCTTTTTCTTTATACCCCCAGCCTCCCCATAGCAGAGGCTTTTGTCATTTTTTTTTGTTTGTTTTACAAGAGCTCTTTATATATTAAGGCTGTTGGGCTGAAGAAGCCTGAGAGGGTGGCTGGTTCTGTGGAGAGTAGTTTGTTGGAGTACAGTTGGGGGCCTCCTATGCTGAGAATCGGCCTTTTCTTGTCTCTCCAAAGAGTGGGCTGGCTCAAGTAGGGCAGAGAGAGAAACCTGGGGCAGAGGTTAGGGATGGGCGCCCAGTGCCCGGCCCCACACGCTCTGTGCTGGTGTCTTCGCAGCCACGTGCCACCTTGGGCAGCAGCCCCTGCTCACCATCTGGCTGTGTCTGTTTGCTGGGGGCACCTCATTCAGAAGCCAGCTTATTGTTTCCAGGGACCAGTAGCTACATCCTGGCAGGTAACAAGAGTAGGAGAGAGGAGATGCCCACTCTGAGCACAGGGTGGGTTTGGAGCCCGGCCTCAGGGCACTCTGTCCAAAGGCAGAGTAGGGGGTGGGCTCTGGGCCTTAGGAGGTACTGGGTCTGATGAGGCAGAGACCCCTGCCTCCCCCCCACCTTGTGGCTTCTTTCCTGGCCTGGCCAGAGCTGTCTGGCCGCCCTGGGGCCCTGTCTCCCCTGCCTTGACCTCCCAGAGGCCCAGGGGAGGCCTGGGGACTTAGCCTCTCAGAGGGCAGGACCTGTCTGTGGGAGTAGGTGGGCGCAGGGGGTCCCAGTGGTAATGAGGCATCAGGCAGTGTGGGAAGGGGCCCATCCGGCCCACCCCAGGGCCTCTGGGCAGGTCGCAGGTTGTAGCGCTGGATCTAGGCTCCTGCCCAGACTGTAGGTTCAACCAAGAATGGCATGGGAGCCCAGCCTGCTGTTTGCTTTATTAAATCTGCCCTGCATCTGGGGGAGGGGCTTACTTCGATCATCCCCATGTCATTGATCTAAAAATAGAGGCTCAGAGAGGTGAATGAACCTGCTCAAGGTCACACAGCAAAGTGTGGAGATGAGATACTGACTCAGGGCTGTGGACACTGAAGCCTGTGCTCTAACGCCAGTGGCTGTTGCTCCCTGAGGCATTCTCTCCCGAACAGCACAGTTATTCTATTACAAAATATTATCGCTATACTTATATATCTTATAATACCTTATTAATACAATAATACCTTATTACTCTACCTTTCAAAATGACTTATTTAAAAAGCAGTATTTGCTCATTGCAGAGAGTCTAGAAACTACAGAAAAGTGAGGAAAAAGCAATAGGACCAGCCCCAAGTTCCCAGCATGCACAGGTAACCTTAGTAATACTGGGACGCGTGCTTCCTTTTTAACATCTGAGCCCGTTTAGGTCCTGAAGCCTGGCTTCTTTCTAAGTCCAATGTCATCTTGACCCTGGAGCCTGGCCGATTTTGCTGGGGAGGCCCTTGCTGGCTGAGAGCGGCTCCGGCCTGTGCCGGCGCGGTGCGCCCCTCTGCTGAGGCTGGGCAGGACAGGGGCTGGGCCAGCTCTGTTTCTCACCCTTGGCTCTTGTGTCTCTCGTTTCAGGAAATTAAAATGCATGACAGATAGCGAGTCCGCCCCGCCCGACTGGCCCTATTACCTAGCCATTGATGGGATTCTGGCCAAGGTCCCCGAGTCCTGTGATGGCAAACTGCCGGACAGCCAGCCGCCGGGGCCCTCCACATCCCAGACCGAGGCGTCCCTGTCGCCGCCCGCTAAGTCCACCCCTCTGTACTTCCCGTATAACCAGTGCTCCTACGAAGGCCGCTTCGAGGACGATCGCTCCGACACCTCCTCCAGCTTACTGTCCCTTAAGTTCAGGTAGTGTGTCTGCTTGTCCTTCCCCTGCCCTGGAGTGTCTCAGCCCCCACCATTTAGAGAAAGGGACTGGGAGCGGCGAGGGCGGCGGTCGCGGTGGTTGCAGAGGCCGTGGCTGTGGGCAGCGCCTCCAGGGACAGGTGGCCTCAGACTAGGGCGGGCTTTAGTGTCCACAGGCAGACCGAGTTCGTCTCCCAGCTCCATCACTTTTGAGCTGCATGGAAAGTTCCTTGACTTCTCTGGCCTCAGTCTCCCTCCGATAAAATGGGGATAAATCAGTACCTTTCTCAGAGGGTGGCTGGGAGCATTGTGGGAGGGAAGACGCAGCACGGGGCCCGGCACACGGAGGGAGACCAAGCCCCAGACCCAAGAATGTGCCCCCTGGCCTCCCTCACCCCACACGGACCCCACCCTCACAGGCTGGTGGCCCCTTAGCACTAGGGAGGGTGTCAGGCTGCGCCTCATCACGTGTTGCCGTGGGGATGGCCCATCCCCTCTGCCGTCCATCCCACACTTCAGACCACGCCTGTGCCGGCCGCGTGACTGCCTGCGAGATGCTCTCAGGGCAGCCGGGAGCCAGGCAGCATGCAGGACAGACACCTGCGGGGTGGGCCTGGGGAGCCCAGAGAAGGTGCTTTGGAGGAGGGGACATTTGGGGTGGGCTTTCAAGGTAAAATAGAAGTTGACCATTTGGAGGCAAGAACAGGAAGATGGTGGATTTAAGTCACAGCTTCTCCCCTGCCCTGGTCTTCAAGTCTTTCTGACAGGAGGTGGGGTGAGGAAGGCGTCTCCGAGGAGGGTCCCCCCAAGCTGGCACCTCCCATGCCGGGGGCTGCTGCTTGACTCAGGATTTCTCATTGAAGACCCATGGCAGCTAGAAGGAACCAGCAGGAGGCCTGAGATTTATGGCTTGTTGTTCCTGTGGACTGAGCCCAGTTCCCGGACCCAGCTGCCTGGGGCCTTGCACAGGGCTGGGGCGTGAGGACTGCCCTCCCTGATCAGGACCAAAGCTCTGCGCTCCTGCCCCTGGGGTTGGCTGCACCCTCCCAGCTCAGAGCGGAGCGTGGGCCAGGGGTGAGCAGGCACTGGAGCAGGGCCTTGGGGTTTGTGGGTTTTGGCAGCCCTCTGCCCTTCAGGGAGGTCTGCTGAGAGCACGGGTGGCCCCTACCCCAGCAGCAGAGCGCTCAGGAGGTGCCCACAGGGCTGGACTGCCTTTACCTGCCACCTCTACCAGAGCTCCAAGGGTCTGGGGAGAGAGCCCAGGCCTCTTGTGGGCCCCACACCCTCTAGGTGCCTGTCCTCCTGCCTCTCTACCAAGGTGTGCTGGCCCCATTTCTAGGCCTCCGGGAGATTAAAGGGGCTCACATCTCAGGCCCTTCCTTCTGGGACCTCAGTTTCCCCATCTGCCTAAGGCCGGGTGGAGCTGGTGGTCTCTGGCTTCCCTACAGGTGTCCTGAGTTCTCCGTACTACCCAGCACCCCCCACCCCTGCCTTCATCTCTGCCTGGGTGTAGCCTCTCCACCCCTGGGCGTCAACTGGGGCTGAGCCCCCACCTACCCAGCTCGGTGGGTGAGGGATGCTCCCTGGCAGGATGTGCCCCTCTGCAGCCCAGAACATCCTGCCCTTTCCAGACCGAAGGGGTGTGGATTGTCCTGGGACCCTGGTCCTTGGGGTCGTCTGCTAGTTGCAAAGGATGGCAATGCCTGTGGCCTCTCTTTCTCTTCATTTTCTTTTTCTTTTTCTTTTTTTTTTTTTTGAGACGGAGTCTCGCTCTTGTGCAGAGTGCAGTGGAATGATCTTGACTCACTGCAACCTCCACCTCCCAGGTTCAAGCGATTCTCCTGCCTCATCCTCCCAAGTAGCTGGGATTACAGGCGCCTGCCACAACGCCTGGCTAATTTTTGTATTTTTAGCAGAGATGGGGTTTCACCATGTTGGCCAGGCTGGTCTTGAACTCCTGACCTCAGGTGATCCACCTACCTGAGACTCCCAAAGTGCTGGGATTACAGGTGTGAGCTGCCGTGCCTGGCCACCCCTGTTACTTTCTTACTGTCAAAGGGGGCGGGTTTTGGCCCCTCCTTTGCACATGGAATATGAGACCCCGAGTAAGTGACCTGACTCCCTGGGGCCTCAGTTTCCCCATTTGCCTAGTAGGATAATTGGGAGGGTCCGGTGAGGCCCCCGGTGTGCCCAGGCTCTGTGGCCAGCACGTCCACAGCTGGCGCTGTCCTTCCAGGTCGGAGGAGCGACCGGTGAAGAAGCGCAAGGTGCAGAGCTGCCACCTGCAGAAGAAGCAGCTGCGGCTGCTGGAGGCCATGGTGGAGGAGCAGCGCCGGCTGAGCCGCGCCGTGGAGGAGACCTGCCGCGAGGTGCGCCGCGTGCTGGACCAGCAGCACATCCTGCAGGTGCAGAGCCTGCAGCTGCAGGAACGCATGATGAGTCTGCTGGAGAGGATCATCACCAAGTCCAGCGTCTAGGCCAGCAGGTGGCGGCGGCGGGGCCGGGCCACCCAGGGCAGGCCACTCAGGCCAGGCGGGCAAGGGGGCCGCCCCATGAGAGGAGACCGCCTTCCACCTGGCCTCTGGCGGGATGTCCCTTCCGAGGGGTGTTTTGAGGAACCCCCAGGCCCTGGGGACCGTGAGGCTCCAGTCTCCAGCATGAACGCCCTTCCTCAGACACAGGCCAGGGCCTCTGGGGTTCACTCTGAGTAAGAACATCCTAGAGCCACTCTCCAGTGTCGTTATTATCAATAATACTTGACATGGCTTTGATATTAAATGTATACTTTTTCATTCTTGCCTGGACCGCGCGGTTTGCTGTTGCTGACTTGGTGAGGATGCCCTGATTGATGGATCCCAAAAATGAAAGCAGGTGCAAATGGGTCGGGGCAGGCTGGAGCTGGGGGGAAAGCTCTGCCCTGAAGGGAACCTGTGTCCTCCCTCACCAGGACCTCTGCGTCTGTCCTTAAATGGCCTCCCACGCCTGATGAAAACCCCAGGGAGCCTTCCGGGAGGCTTTTATTCAGCTCTGTTTGGAGCATCAGGTGTTTCTACTGCCTCCTTAGCAATGACACTAATAAAAGTTGTAACACCTGCTCGCATGCACGGCCCTGTTGGATGTTGTGGGTTCTGGAGATGTCGTGGTAGATGACACAAAGGCCCTGGCCTCTTGGAGCTTATGCTCCCATGCGGGGAAGACCAACGGGTCAGTAGAGAAATGCTTGCAGGTTGTGATAAGTGCTGGAAGGGAGGGGTTGGCGTGAGGACACGGAACCAGACTTACATGGAGCTGGGAACAGTGGCCACACAAGGAATCGCCAGTGTGAAGGCCCAGAGGCAGAGGACACTGGAGCAAGCCCCAGGAGCAGCCAGGAGGCTGGTCGCCAGCAGCCAGGCCACGGAGGCCGGTGCAGCCCGTGGGGAGGAGTGTTCGTGGTTTTCAAGCTTAGTGGGAGTGTTTCGGCCAGTGCAGCTCTGGGTCTGACATCCGCGGGGGACAGGGGGGCAGTGGAGCAGCCACAGCTGCAAGCTCACCTCACTGCCGGCCCTTCCACCAGTTGCAAACTCTTTCCAGAAGCTCCAGCTTTCCAAAAGTTGACTTCTCTATAAGCCTCCTTGGCCAGGACTTGGGCGTTTCTTGCCCTGGCTGCCAAGGAGGCTGGGGCCAGGTGTGTTTGAGTCACCTCCTGGACTTAGGCAAGTGGCCGCCCAAATAGAAGGTTCTTGGCAGGTAGTCGGCAGGTGGACAGCATGGTTTGACTCAGGGTTCAGAAAATCTCCCTCCGGCTGCCAGGTGAGCAGGCCATGGAGACAGCTGCGGAGACAGGTGCAGAGACAGGTGCAGAGGCAGGCGTGGAGGCAGGCGTGGAGGCAGGCATCCTGCCAGGCAGTGCTGTGGTCATCCTGTGAAAGGCAGCAGCAGCTCATCCAACCCTCTAGGGGGTCTGGAGGTCAGCCAGGCAAGGGAGTAGCTTGGGCTCCCCTGGGCGTGGCAGCAGCCTGTGGACCATGGTGGTGTGGAGGATGATGCCCTAGGCCTGCTTGTGTGAAGGAGAGGCCGGCGTGCTCTGTGGCGCCCAGAGGGGAGCTGGGCAAGAAGGATTCACTTTGCTCTGAGGGTCCTGGAGCTCCCACCCTCCTCAGCGATCTCCCCAGAGCCTGTGTGACGAGGACTCGGCCCACGTTGCTGTGGGATGAGAGGCAGAGTGTCGTGAGGGTTTAATGAGCGGCAGCAGTGGTGGGAGGAGGGAGCAGCAGCCAGCACTGCGGTGCCAGTTTCCAGATGCCAGATGACGCCGCTGACCCTGTGGTTGGGAAGAGATGCACAGAGCCGGCCTTTGCAAGCCAGTGTGGTTGCCACAGCGCCTGCCGAGAAGCAGAAGGAAGGGTGGCCCCAGGAGGACAGAGGATGCGGGCACATCTAGTGATGCGGGCCTGAGTTTTGGGAGCTTTTGCTCTGGCCAGTTTCCAGCTCAGGGACCCACCCACCTCATCGTCAAGACACTGCCCAAGAAATCATTTGCTTAACAAACACACTGGGCTCCCACTGGGCACCTGTGCCACCCTAGATGCTGGGAACCCAGCCATGACACAGGCACCTGCCCCCGGCTGCTGACCACTGAGGCTGGCTAGCAGCTCCCACGGGGCCAGTGCGGGGTTCCCGAGCCTCTTACCAGGGAGCCAGCCCCAAGCCCTCGAGAGGGAAGGGTGCCCGTGGCCCTGGCAGGAAGGTTAGGCTGGACGCTCCCGCGAGACGTAGCAGATGGAGGTTCTAAATAATGTAGCGACTTCTTCGCCTTGAAACCGCTCTAGAGTCAGCCATGACGCACTGGGACTGCAGTAGCTGCCAGGCATCTGGGACGGCACACCGCGAGGCGCTGCTGTGCTTGGGTTAGAAGTGGTTTTGGTCTGTTTTCTTCTCGCCCACTCTAATCAGAGTCGGTGATTCATGCCCCTTTCCACCACCTTAGAGAAGGGGCAGGCGCTGCCTGTGCTCCTCCAGGCTGCAGCATCTCAGGTCGGGAGAACTCAGCTGTGGAATCTCCTGGGGTTGGTGCCGTTCATCAGCAGCGTGTCCTTAACAACCTTCTGATTTCTGCCTTAGTTGCTGGTTCATTCAGCCATCGCTGAAATATTTGATAAGATCCAGCAAAGCAGCGGGTTAACACTGAAAACCAAAACCGAGAGCCACGCAGGTGCGCCTGCTTTTCGCTTGTAGTAGTTCATGTTGTTTTCACATTTTTAGCTGATGCCTTAAGATACGTAAACAAAAGACGCAGGATGAGAGATGAAGAAAGTAGAGGTACCTTTGTTTTCAGATCTCATTTTTGTATACCCAGAAAGCCAAATGTACAAAAGACTGGGAGCTCTTTAAACCAGCTGAAACTTGTTGAAAATGACAATGAAGAAATGTCCCATTCAGAGTTGGAGTGAATTTAACCCAGAAGGAACAGGACCCATACTGAAGAGAACTATGCAGTCTTACTGAGCTGGAGAAACTTAGCACACTCCCGAAAGCTCCAAAGTCAATGTCATCATTTTATGACTGTCATTCCAGCCATACTCTCAATAATGCCGCTGTTTGGTTTTGAAGTGGACACGATGATGTTTACATTCATATGAAGAAAGAACAGGGCCAAAAGTCCAGGGCCAGTCAGCGTGAGAAGACCGTTCGGCCTCCCTCGGAGTCGCGGAGTCGGAACCGCAGACTGAGATCATGCGGCTGCTGGAGGCCAGGACGAACGTCGGGAAATGGAGACTCCTGCGATGCTGGTGGGACGTGGTATAGCCACTTCCAGGGACAATTTGTGTCCCCTCCTAAAGCTGGAGGAACACGTTTCCTCCCCTGGGCAGTGCCACTGCTAGACAGGTCACCCGGCAGCAACTGTCCTCAAACTGAGGACCCCTCAACACTCTTCAAAATCATTAAAAGTGGGCCAGGCACGGTAGCTCACACCTGTAATCCCAGCACTTTGGGAGGCCGAGACAGGTGGATCGCGAGGTCAGGAGATGGGGACCATGCTGGCTAACATGGTGAAACCCCATCTCTACTAAAAATACAAAACTTAGCCGGGCGCGGTGGTGGGCGCCTGTAATCCCAGCGGCTTGGGAGGCTGAGGCAGGAGAATGGTGTGAACCCGGGAGGCGGAGCTTGCAGTGAGCTGAGATTGCACCACTGCACTCCAGCCTGGGCAACAGAGCGAGACTCCATCTCAAAAAAAAAAAAAAAAATTATTAAAAGTACCAAAGAACTTTTGCTTATGTGAGTTCTAATGACCAATATTAATACACATTAGAATACCTTATTAGAAATTAAACCTGAGACCTTTGGAAAACATGTATTCATTTCAAAATAGCAATAAACCCACAACATATTAACATAAATAACAACTGTATGAAAAACGTATTTTCCAAAACAAAAAGTTTTTGGGAGAAGTGTGGCCTAGTTTTACACTGTCGTAAATCTCTGGCTTAAGAGAAGCCCACTGGCCTCTCATCAGGCTCCAGTCTGTCCACTGTGGTGGTGTTTTGGTTGTGAAGTATAGGGGTGAATGGAGAATCTAGGCCTTACCCAGATGTGTATTTGAAAAGAAAAGGAACATTTTAATAACCTTTGTAAATAATTGGGATATTCTTCCTTGATCCTCTTCCAACACTGGACAGGTGGTGTTTTTTTTTTTGTTTTTTTTTGAGACGGAGTCTTGCTCTGTGGCCCAGGCTGGAATGCAGTGGCGTGATCTCGGCTCACTGCAAGCTCCGCCTCCCGGGTTCACGCCATTCTCCCTCCTCAGCCTCCCAAGTAACTGGGACTACAGGCGTCCACCACCACGCCCGGCTAATTTTCTGCATTTTTATTACAGACGGGATTTCACCGTGTTAGCCAGGATGGTCTCGATCTCCTGACCTTGTGATCCTCCTGCCTTGGCCTCCCAAAGTGCTGGGATTACAGGCGTGAGCCACTGCGCCTGGTCCACAGGTGGTGGTTTTTTACTGGCTGGTTGTGTGTGGAATCTGAAACCCTATCGGTGAACTTCCACTTCATTTCAGGAGAATCTGTTGGTCTGTCTTGTGCTTCATGGACTCTGTCCATCATGCTTCTGTGACCTCACACACTGGGCCTTTGGTTCACTAAGTTATGCGGAGATTCCAAATGCTGACACAGTTCCTCAATCAGCATTTTAAAATCACTTTTGGTGATATCACCAATCTTAGAAAAGTCTTTAAGCTGGAAAGGTGATGAGCTCATGGTGGTGGATACAGAATTTCAGAATTCTGATTTTTGCATGAAAGCTTGAATTTTATCATTGGTAACAAATGCTGTCAGCTATTTTCTTTGAATCAGACAGGCTCACAGGCTCACTTTGTTCATTTTCAAAAAAAGAAAAAAAAGGTCTGTCAGGACACCCAAGGCCGAACAACCAGAGTTTTTGCACATCCTTTTCTCGAGTAAAAAGTGTGCTCCATACGTGTGTTCCAGATCCAGATGGCAGCACAGCTGCATTTCCCCAGCGTGGGCGTGGGGCAGGCGCGCCTTCCGATTGCTCAGGCAGAACGTTGAAAAGACTTGGACTCCGGGGTCAAGACCTCACACACGTGACCGTTTTCACTCCATCAAGGACATTTGGAAGTGACCGGCGTTTTGCACTGCAGCTGTGCGGTGGGGAAACCCCTCAGGGCTGCACCAGGGCTGGGGCTCGGGTCTCGCCACATCAGTGCACACATCGGCTCGATGAAGACCCCGTGAAGACCCCGTGATCATCAGACTATGAGGAAAGCAGCTGCAGCCTCAGGGACCCTTGGAGACCCACAGGCCGAGACCTGAGAGCCACCGCCTGAGTGCTGGAGCGTGCACACAGGTGACCCGAGCGAGCCTCGTCTGTCCTTGCCCGGTACCCGGAGCTGGCTCCCTGGCGATCGGTGGACACACGGGTTCCATCACACAGAGGGACCCTCCATGCCACTGGCTGGTGTCATCATAGCACGTGGGAACCGTGCCCCCAAGAGGACCCGGAGGGACCCCCTGCTGCCTTGTAGGCACTGGGGATGGTCAGGTGGAAAGCAGACACAAATCTGTGTCTTGACAGGGTTTCGAGTTGAGGGTGGGGCTAGATCAACAATAAACACATGAGTATCCAGTATAAGAGACGTGCTTCCCAGGGAAAGAAGGCTGTAGGGGGATCGGAGCCGTGGGGAGAGGGAGAAGGCCTCCCCACAATGTCATGTGAGCAGATGGAGTGGGAGGGGCGCCCCTCACCTGAGCGCTGGGAGCTGCACTGTCTAGGCGGGAGCCGGCTCTGAGGGCGAGGTGGGCCTGGACAGGAACACCAGGCTTTCTGATGGCACAAGAGAGTCCCGGAGAAGGGAGGGTCAGGCGTGGTGTGGAGCCCGGGAGGTGGGTGAGAGGTGCTCAGGAGGCATCCTGGCCTGGGGGAGGATACAGTGGTCGGACTGGCGCAGGCCTTGGCTGTTGCCTGGGCATGGGGAAACACCGGAACCTGTGTGTGCTGGCTCTGCGCTCACCGTCATCTCCAGGACTCAGAACATGCGAGAGGCGCGCGAGGCGGAGCGTGTGGGGGAAGGTGCTGCCTGCGATTTCAGCCCAAGTTCATCTCAGCTGGGCCGGGTGGGAGAGGACGCCCTACCTCTAGGACAATAGCATCTTACACTAGAAAAAGCCAGTTGGAAGCCCCTGGGACCGCCCTGCCTTCCAAAATAGAAGCCGAGAACTGACACATCTGTGGGGGACGCGGCCAGCCAAGCTGTGAACACTGTGCATGTGTGGATTCCTGGCACATCTGTGGCTTGTGCAGGGACCACCATAGGCTCCCCTCCGCTCAGGGAAGTGGGACCCCTGCACAGCCCCTGCCCAGCACGCAGCAGTCCGCCTGGCGCCTTTCGCTGCCCTTTGTTTATCTCTGCCTTGCCAGGCACGAGCTCAGCTTCACTGCTTTCCGTCAAGGCTAATCCGCTGTCCTGCTCTGCACCACCATGTCCAGACCTCAAATGCCTCATCCCCCACAAGTGTCATATTTACCCCAGAGGACCTAGGGGGTAAAATTACCCCCTAGAAGACCTAGAGGACAGGAGGGAGCAGGTACACTGGGTAGCGTGGTAAAACCCACACGTGCCTCAGGTCTGCCCTCCCCAGTGGGGCCAAGTGCCCACACCTTGCACTCCCTCAGAAAGGCTGTGGCATTTGGGGAACGCCTTCGGGTCTGGAGCTACACGTAGGCCGCATTTGGATGTTTTCCCTGATCCTTTTTCCAGGCAGCCCACAGGCTACAGCTGAGGGTGCGCCCGGGGTGAGAGAAGAATCTGCGGGGCTCTGGGCTACCCTTGCGGCGTGAGCCGTACGCTCCTGCTGCCGGGCGTGCTGGGCAGAGGCATGTCTGGGGTCTTGGACAGTTCTTCCCTGGAGGTCACGGAGGAGGCCCTGTGGCTGTGGAACTAAGCCACACCAGCATTGGGAAGTTCTCCTTTGTAAACAGTTTTTAGGGTGTGCCCCTCTCAGCCTGAGTCCGACCTCACAGAGACTCCGCCAGCTGCTGCTCACTCTCATGACCCCCTTCAGCTCATGCCAGCCCCCCTGGTCTGCTGCTAAGAACCAGCGCTGGCACAGTGTGCATCTCTCCCCTGCCCAGCCTTTTCTCGCACAAGTACGTGCTGCCGTGAACCTTGCCATTTTCGCCAATATACCTGCATTAAAAAGGTTTGCTTCCTGTTAATGCTGGCAGAATGCCCTCCTCCTCTTGAACGGGAGAATCGGATTCCAGTGTGCGGAGGCTCGGCCGTCTCATGGGCCCCTTACTGATGGGGATTGTTCCAGGCTTTCTCTGCAATAAACCATGGTGCAGCGGATGTCTCGATGTGTACTTGTGTACACCAGCAAGTTTTGAAGAATGAGACAAAACGCTTATTAACTCTAGGGGAAACGAAAGGTCGTAAGGAAAGGGAAAGTCGTGCTACAAATGGCTCACACGTGAGGTCGGGTTGAGATTTACTTTTTTCCACACAGATATCCTGTTGTTACAGCACCGTTTGTAGAAGAGGGTGCCATGTCGCTATGGAATGGCTGTGGACTCTTTCTTGAAGATGAATGGCCTGTGGATGTGTCGGGCCCACTCTGGAGTCTGCATTCTGTCCGTTGATAATGATGTCTGTCCTCACGTCAGTACACACTGTCCTGATTACTGTACGTCTTGAAACCTGGTCTAATAAATCTTTCAACTGTATTATTCTTCTTAGAAAGTGGATATTTTTTAAGTCTTTAGCATGTCCTCATATTCTTTTTTGTTGTGGTAAAATACACTCAATATACAATTTACCATTTTAATTATTTTATGTATTTATTTTATTTTGTTTTATTCTTGAGATGGAGTTTCACTCTCGTTGCCCAGGCTGGAGTGCAAAGGCAAGATCTTGGCTCACTGCAACCTCCGCCCCCCGGGTTCAAGCGATTCTCCTGCCTCAGCCTCCCGAGTAGCTGGGATTACAGGTGTGCACCACCGCACCTGGATAATTTCTGGATTTTTAGTAGAGACAGGGTTTCACCATGTTAGCCAGACTGGTCTTGAACTCCTGACCTCAAGTGATCTGCCCGCTTTGGCCTCCCAAAGTGCTGGGATTACAGGCGGGAGCCACTGCGCCCGGCCCATTTTAATGATTTAGAAGAGAACAGTTCAGTGGCATCCAGTACATTCACATCATTTGCATCCATCACCACCATCCCTCCACAGAATTCTCCTCATTTTGTCAAATGGAAACTCTGTCCCTCTTAAACACAAAGTCCCATTATCTCCCCACCTCCCCAGCCCTGGGCACCCATCGTTCTTTCTGTCTCTGTGCATTTGACTACTCTAGGGACCTCATATAAGTGGAATCACACAACATTTGTCCTTTTGTGCTGCTTATTTCACTCAGCATAATGTCCCACCCTTGCTGTCACGTGTCAGAGTTTCCTTCCTTCTCAAGGCTGAGTAATATTCCACTGTCTTCCACCACGTTTTGTTTATCCGTTCTTTTTTTCTTTTTTCTTTTCTTTTCTTTTTTTTTTTTTTTGAGACAAGGTTTCACTCTGTCACCCAGACTGGAGTGCAGTGGCACGATCACAGCTCACTGCAGCCTCGACCTCCCGGCTTAGGTGGTCCTCCCACCTCGGCCTCCTCAGTAGCTGAGACTACAGGGGCTCGCCACTGCATTCGGTTAATTTTTGTATTTTTTGTAGAGAAGGGGTTTCACCATGTTGCCCAGGCTTGTCTGGAACTCTTGGGCTCAAGTGATTGGCCCATTTTAGCCTCCCGAAGTGCTGGGATCACAGGTATGAGCCACTGTGCCTGGCCTTGATTCATGTTTTGAAGCACACTGGGGTTGCCGCGAATTTGAGCTAACGTACGTAGTGCTGTTGTGAACATGGGCTGTGTGCGAATGTCTCTTAGAGACCCTCCGTCCAGTGCTTGTGGGAATACCCGGATGTGGAATTACTGGGTCGTATTGTAAATCTACATTTAACTTCTTGATGAATCAGCAGCAAATATTTTTGTAATATTCCTACATACAGAATTTCTGGATCAAAGGAGGATGCATTTAGATTTTTAATAGATGTTGTCAAAATGCCTCCTCAAGATGCTATTTAAATAATTTAAGATCCTAAAAAAGACAAAAATGTCCCCATTCATGTTATGAACCAACCAAAACCTTACTACCAAAACCCGATTTTTTAAACATACAAAACAGCCCAGACATGGTGGCTCACACCTGAAATCCGAGCACTTTGGGAGACCGAGGTAGTGAATCGCTTGAGCCCAGGAGTTCGAGACCAGCCTGGGCAACATAGCAAGACCCGTCTCTACAAAACATGCAAAAAATTAGCCAGGCGTGGTGGCACATGCCTGTAGTCCCAGCTACTCTGGAGGCTGAGGTGGGAGGATCACCAGAGCTTGGGATGTCAGGGCTGTGGTGAGCTGAGATTGTGTCCCTGCACTCCAGCCTAGGTGACAGAGCAAGACATTTTCTCCACAAAACAAAACAAAAACAAAAACAGAAAAGGAGATTTGCCATGTTCTTGTGTGGGAGGATAAGAAGGAAATGCCAAGCTCCTGAGGCAGGATGTAAACGTAACTCCAAGCAGAGCCTGGCACATCTGAACAATCGACATTTAATGATGGGAGCTGAGTGATGAGAATGCAGGGACACAGAGGAGAGCGACACACACCAGGGCTGTCGGAGGAGAGGCTGGGAGGGGAGAGGATCAGAAAAACAAGTAGTGGGTCCTTGGCTCGACTTAAAAGGCTGAACCTAAAAAGAAAAGTAGGATAAAATGACTTGAAGCTTTTTGTGGAAGAAAATAAAGGAAAAGAGGGACAGCAGCCCCAGGGCTGGTTCACTAGGGAGAGAAACTTGTGTCAGCTCCCAGCACTCTAAACCACGTGGCGCTGCCACGGAACAGTGTGGGGCACGCACGGCCACACAGGGACAGCCCAGCTCGCCACTAGGGTCACCCTCATGTCTAGCGGTGCGTAGGTGTGCTGCTGCAAAAAATAAGGACCTGTATAACCTCGTACGTGGCTTTCCATATGGGCTCTTTATTCGAAGTTGGTGTCAGGTGGATTAAAGACTCAGGTAAAAAATGGAGATCTTGGCCAGGCACGGTGGCTCATGCCTGTAATCCCAGCACTTCTGGAGGCTGAGGTGGACGGATCACCTGAGGTCAGGAGTTCGAGACCAGCCTGGCCAACATGGTGAAGCCCCACTCTACTAAAAATACAAAAATTAGCTATCTGGGTGTGGTGGTGCACACCTGTAATCCCAGCTACTCAGGAGACTGAGACAGGAGAATCACTTGAACCCAGGAGGCGGAGGTTGCAGTGAGCCGAGATCCCGCCGCTGCACTCCAGCCTGGGTGACAAGAGTGAGACTCCATCTCAGGGGGAAAAAAAAAAAAGGTGAGTCAGCTGCCATAGGTGGTAACAACACTCAAGCAGCATGCAGGCTGGACAATGGTTGTGTGTGGGCCAGCGTTTGAATGGGGCGGGAGGTGTGCAGCTCCAGTGTCCTGGGAGGAGGGGCCTCCATCCCCACCCGAGAGCCAGGCAGCGCCTCACCTTCCAGGGCACCCCTTCCTCACCACCCCTTGCCCAGCCCTCCTTCCAGGGTCCTTTGCTCTTCCTTCTCAAAGCAGTTGCTGCCTCTGAGTGTCCAAGGCCAATTTCTGACACTACATTCTGGAGTGTTCCACTGACACCGTCTGCCAGGATCCACACTTCCCAGAATCCCCACCCTGTGTGCTTCTAGGGCAGACAGATGGGGTGAGAGGTGAGGCAGCGGGGATTTGGGAGGCGGGAGGTCAGGGCCATGGTTGGCGAGAGGCCACTGATGGTCAGGAGCAGCAGGACGGGGACACAGGCATCCGGCAGGTGCCGGTTTGTTGGCTCCTCCCGTGGTGTGCAGCCTCCTTCCCGCCGGGTCCTGCTGACCAGCCCTGACCTCAGGCCGGCCCATCAGTGCACAGTGCACAGAGGCCGGCAACCAGGGCAGCCAGCCGCAGGGGTCCAGCGATCTTATCTAGGAGCCTGCGGGGTCCATGAGACAAGTGAGATACCTGAGGAGGTTCCTGCCAAATCTGGCAAACTGCCTTAAAGGGGCAGGCAGGTGGGCTTTTCCCTTCCATATTGCTTCTTGCACAAACAGACGAGGTGGAGGAGATGTCTGGCTCTCCAGCGGCCTTCTAGGGCCCTGAGGCAGTCCTGAGGGTGAGGGCCACCTCCAGAGGTGGCCGACCCGGGCCTGAGGGCACTGTGGGCTGTCATCTGGGCCTGGCTGCTTCTGTGGGAGAGAGAAATAAAATTCCCAACCATACCAGTGTTATTTCCACATTTGCAGCCACATGCAATTTTTAAGAGGGAGTTCAGTGCCCAAAAGGGGAGGGAGTGTTGAAAACGGCAGGTTCAACGCCCGCAGCATGGCGTTGGCTCCACGAGGCTGCTGAACGGGGTGTGGAGAGAGGTAAGGTTCCACCCGCTGCAGGCTGGAAAGCCGATGTGGTGGGAAACGTGTGGTCACACTGTCACCTGGGCCTCCTGGGCCAGCAGACCACCCACCGGCCGGGAGGGCAGGAGCTGCCGCTGGGCTGGGGAGCGCTCTCTGCCTGTGGCCTGCCATGGAAGCCGGTGTGATTTCGAGCTCTGCAGGGCTGTCCCCAGGCTGCAGGCATTGCAGGAGGGTCCAGTCCTAGGCACACACCATTGTCACTTCACCAGGCTCCGTGCGGCCCCAGCTCTGGGGACTGTCCAGTCCCCGGACTCTGTAGACACAGAGTCAAATCTGACCCTATCCTGCCTTCAAGCCAGTGTAGATCAGACCTGGGTGCACTGGGCCTTTGGGGGAGGGGCTGTGGGTTGGCCCTCAAGGAGGGGAAGATCGGGGCAGCAGGCAGGGGTGGCGTTGTGGAGATCCACGAGGAGGGCAGGGCAGCCTGGGAGCGTTGGTTGTAGATCCCGGCTGCAGGGGCGAGTAAGAGGAGGGCCCCGAGGAGGGGAGGGTGGGGCTCACGTCCTAGTCAGACCTAGACTGGCTCTGCAAGGTGGTGGGGTGAGGTCAGGACCCCCTGCGGCAGGGCCGCCCAGGGGGATGCAGGGTCCCAGGCTGTGGCGCACGTACCCCATGTCCCATGCCTGCACAGGGTCTCCAAGTCGGGAGGAAGGAGGCCAGTAGTGGAGTCAGGCACTGGGCTGTGCTGGCTCCCCCCTGCCACGCAGGGTTGTTAGGAGCTGGCTCTGTCCTACTGCTCGGGGCCCAGGGTCTGGGGCTCCGTCCTACTGCTCGGGGCCCAGGGTCTGGGGCTCCGTCCTACTGCTCGGGGCCCAGGGTCTGGGGCTCCGTCCTACTGCTCGGGGCCCAGGGTCTGGGGCTCTGTCCTCTGCGAGCACAGAGGACCCTAACCCTAACCCTAAGGGACGTGGTGGAGGGGAAGCGCAGGGGCAGTGGATTCCTCCTGCTCCTCCTCCTGCAGGCGCCTCCCCTCCACCCCACAGAGGGCTTCTGCCAGCTTCTAGAACTTTCCCCACAGTACTGCACTGACCACGTGTTCCTTAGTCCCCAGCAGGGTTAGATTCCTGACTTATTCCCTTGTTTAATCCTCAGTTTAGGGTGGGGTGGGGGCTCTGGAGCACGGCCTCCCCCGACAGCCCACCTGCTCCCTGCCGGCCCCTGGCGCAGAGGCCCTAGTCACGCTTGGATTCAACCACGGGCCTGACCCCCCACCTCCCTCATTTTCCAAAACGCCTTTGTCTTTTCCTGTTCAAAGAACTTTCAAGAGACTTTCCAAGTTTTGTTCGGGAACAGTGTGGCTCCCCAGGGTGCCAGCTGGCATCTTGTGCAATTATCATTAAATTACAGGGACAATTTTAATTTCACAATAATTAGAAATATCAACTGCCGCTCAGCCTTCGAAACTAATGGAATTTTAATGGGCAGCTGCTTAGGTTACAGCTAAGAATAGCAACGTTCCACCGAGCGGCTGCAGCCAGGGCCCTGAGTGGGCGCCAGCCTCTGTGTGGGAGCTGTGCCCAGGGAGCAGGGGCACCTGGTGGGGGCCGTGAAAGGCAGGCCCTGCGTGAACCCTCCATAGCTGCCCTGTAAGGGAGAAAATGGGACTGTCTTGGTCAGGTGGAGGAGACCTGCGTCGTGGACTTTCGACCCCAAGGTCAGCGCATTCCCCCTGCAATATAGCCCCAGGTCCTTCTGTCCCACAGCCACAGCCTCAGGGCTTGGAGCTGAGCCTGCGACCTCAGATGGTGCCCTCTGGGGAGCCCACCCACTCTGGGCCTTGGCAGCCTGGGCTGACCAAGACCTTCCACTCTGAGCAAATCTGCAAGCCTGGGGAGCTCCAGGCCCTCAGAAGGAAGGCGCCCTCACTCCTTCCTCTTGTTCTTAAAATTACAAGGCCCAGAAACAGTCCAAGGCCTGGAAACAGTCATTTCCCATGTTCTGTCCAGTTTTCCAGTCATTTGAAGCAGGGACTGGGGAGGGGTGAGTCCAGAGCTTGTGACTCCATGCTGGTGGAAAGTGGAATTAATGGTGTGTTTCAATTGGGCAGATTTTGCTTTTGATAAGATCAAAATTAGCTAATTATTTTATGGCTAAAATGTTTTATGTCCTGAGAAAGCTTCACCAAGGCCATGGAGATATTTTCCCATATTGTATTCTAGAGGCTGTGGTTGCATCTGGGTCTCTGTCCATCTCAATTGCTTTGTGGGAAGTGAAATGGATATCAGAGACATTTTTTTTCCATGTGATTCTCCTATTATTCCAGAACTGTTTGTTGGAAAGCCTGCCCTTTCCCTATCGCGTGTGTCTGCTGTCTTTGTCAAAAAGCAATTCACAGAACAGGAGTGGGTCTATTATTATTATTATTATTATTATTGAGATGGCATTTCGTTCTCATTGCCCAGGCTGGAGTGCAATGGGGGGATCTTGGCTCACTGCAACCTCTGCCTCCCAGATTCAAGCAATTCTCTTGCCTCAACCTCCTGAGTAGTTGTGATTACAGGCATTCACCACCACGCCCAGCTAATTTTTTTTTTTTTTTATTTTTAGTAGAGACAGGGTTTTGCTGTGTTGACCAGTCTGGTCTTGAACTCCTGACCTCAGGTGAACTGCCCACCTCGCCTCCCAAAGTGCTGAGATTACAGGCGTGAGCCACCACACCTGGGTCTATTTTGAGACACCATTTGATCCTGTTGGTCTGCGTGTCTGCATTATCTTGCTTACTGTGGCTTTAGAGAAAGTCCTCAGGTCACTTAGTGTAAGTCTTCCAAACTTCTTTTCCAAAATTGTTTTTGCTAATCCATATATTTTGCCATTCTGTATATATTTTAAATCAATTATTGATTTCAATCAACTTATTGATCCCCAAAGAAGTGAGATGGAATTGAATTCATAGTCCCACTTGATAAGAACTGACGTGTTAAAAATATTGAGTCTTACAATTTATGAGCACGGTGTATCTCACCATTTGGAGCTGTCCAATACATCCTTTATTAAATTGATTTATCAGTATATTGATTTTCTAATTTTTTGCTAGTATCTAGAAATACAGTTGATTTTTGTATCTGTAGCCTGCAACCCTGCTCAACTCACTTACTCATTCTAACAGCTTTTTCTTTTGTAATTCTTTAGGACTTCCCATGTTTACAATAACATCTTCTTGATGACAAGCTTATCTGTATGTGAATAAGGACAAGCTTCTTATCTCTATGTCTTTTATTTCTTTTTCTTGCCTTATTTTCTGGCTATGAGCTCCAGTATACAATCTTGAAAAGAAGTTCTGAGAGCAGCACAATTGCCTTAGTCCTGATCTTAGAAAGAAAGTATTCAGTTGTTCGCCAATGAGTATGACATTAGCTGTAGGCCTTCCTTCCTTCCTTCCTTCCTTCCTGCCTTCCTTCCTTCCTTCCCTCCTTCCTTGAGATGGAGTCTTGCTCTGTCCCTCAGGCTGGAGTGCAGTGGCGCAATCTCAGCTCACTGCAAGCCTCCACCTCCCAGGTGTAAGTGATTTTCATGCCTCAGCCTCCCAAGTAGCTAGAATTACAGGTGCCCACCACCATGCCTGACTAATTTTTGTGTTTTTAGTAGAGACAGGATTTCACCATGTTGGCCAGGCTGTTCTCAAACTCCTAACCTCAAATGATCCACCCGTCTTGGCCTCCCAAAGTGTTGGAATTACAGGTGTGAGTCACTGCACCTGGCCAGCTGTAGGTTTTTCATAGATGCCCTTTATCAAATGAGGAAGTTCCCTTCTAATTTTAGTTTATGTACAGTTTCTATCATAAGTGGATGTTGAATTTTAACAAATGCTATCTGTACATTTATTAAAATGACCATAAGATTTTTCTCCTTTATTTTTATTAATGTGGTGACTTTGAAGAATTGCTTTTCAAATGTTAAACCAACCTTGCATTCCTTGGATTAACTGCACTTGCTCATGGTGTACTATTCAGCTTAGTAATATTCTGCTAAGGGTTTTGTGTCTGTGTTCATGAGGGTCATTGGGCTGTAATTTCTTTTTCTCATGATGTCCTTGTCAGGTTTTGATATCAGAGTTATACAGGTTTCATACAATAAGTGCAAGAGTGTTCCATCTTTCTCTTTTTTTCTGAAAAAAATTGTATAAGGATGGTATTATTTCTTCCTTAAATATTTGATCCATTCCAACACCACATGGTCCTGGGGTTTTATTTCTGGATCAGTTTCCTTGTGGAAAATGTTGGCTTTTCCCCAAAATTTTTGTTATGAACAATTTCAGCCACTCAGAAAAATGAATAGAATTGTATAATGATTAGTCATACTCATTTCCTAGACTGACATTTTATTATATTTTCCTTATCACATATCTATCCATCTATTCATCATTCAATCTTATTTCTCGATGCATCCCTTTAAAGTTCTTAATTATTATTATTATTATTTTATTTTATTTTATTTTGAGATGAAATCTCACTCTGGCGCCCAGGTTGGAGTGCAGTGGCGCGATCTCAGCTCACTGCAGCCTCCACCTCCTCAGTTCAAGCAATTCTCCTGCCTCAGCCTCCTGAGTAGCTGGGACTACAGACATGCACCAACATGCCCAGCTAATTTTTTTGCATTTTTAGTAGAGACAGGATTTCACCCTGTTGGCCAGGATGGTCTTGAACTCCTGACCTTGTTGTGATCGCCCACCTCGACCTCCCAAAGTGCTGGGATTATAGGCGTGAGCCATAAAGTTCTTAATTATTAATTCAATTTCTTTGATTGAAATAGAGCTGTTTAAACTTTCTATTTCCTCTTGTGTAATTTTTTTGTGGTTTTTAAAGGAACTTTAAAATTTTATATCAGTTGTCAAATGTATTGTTATAAAGTTGTTTGTACTATTCTCTTACTATCCTTTTATTATTATATCTATAGGCTCAGTGTGATAGCCTAATGTTTGTAACTTGTATTTTCCCTCTTTTTTGTTAGTCTTACTAAGGGTGGATAAATTTTATTAGTCATTTTGAAAAACCAACTTTTGGACCTTTTGTTTTTTTCTGTGGTTTGGGTGTTTTCTGTTTCAATGATTTCCACTCTTATTTTTATCGTTCCCTTCCTTCTATTTACTTTAGGTTTAATTTGTGCTTTATTTTCTAGCTTCTTAATATGGAAGCTCAGATCATTTATTTCAAACTAGTTTTTAAATATAAACATTTAAAAATTGTAAGTATCGCTATTAGAACTTTAGTTATATACCACAAATTTTGATTTTTTGTGTTTTCTTTACTATTCAGTTAAAAATATTTTTCTAGCTTTATTTGTGATATCTTCTTTGACCTATGAGTTATTTAGAATTATGTTACTTCATTGTCAAAAGTGAATGGTTTTCTAGACATTGTTACTGATTTCTGTTGTTGTCAGAGAATATATGCTGTATAACTTCAGTCCTTTAGCATTTAAAGAGATTTATTTTATGGCCCAGTAAATGTTTTTTCTTGGTAAATGTACCATGTGCACTTGAAAAGAGTATTTATTCTATAGTTGATGGGTGTAGTCTTCTAGATGTGTTAATTAGGTTAGATTGTTTTGTGGTGTTTTAAAAATCTTTTATGTTCTTACTGATTATTTTGTCTGGTTTTCCCAACAATTTATAATAGAATAATGTTAAATATTCAACTATATGTTGTGGTCTTATTTCTGATTATTTTTCTTTTTTTAGTTCTTACAATTTTTGCCTCAAATGTTTGAAAATATAGCCACCCAGCTTTCTTATGGTATTTTTCCATGATATTTCTTTTTTTTTTAATTCTTTTACTTTTAACCTAAACGTGTTTTTATATTTTAAGTGTTAAATAGAATATAGAGAGTTTTGGTTTTTTAATTCAGTCTGACATGCTGTCTTTTAATTATACTATGTAGCCCATTTATATTTAATGTAATTATTGATATAGTTGGGTTTAAGTCTACCTGTAGTCTTGCCAATTGTTTTCAATTTTTTATGTTTGTTATTTACAGTATTGTTTCTCCTTTCCTGCGCTTTTTTTTTTTTTT
>NW_012107363.1:4564580-4568149 GCF_000951045.1 Mandrillus leucophaeus | reverse complement strand
GGAGGAGTAAAAGGCAGGCGTCTCTATTTTCATTTTCTTTTCTTTTCTTTTCTTTTTTTTTTTTTTGAGATGGAGTTTCACTCTTGTCACTCAGGTTGGAGTGCAATGGCGTGTTCTCAGCTCACTGCAACCTCTGCCTCTCAGGTTCAGGTGATTCTCCTGCCTCAGCCTCCTGAGTAGCTGGGATTACAGGTGCCCGTCACCACGCCCAGCTAAGTTTTTTGTATTTTTAGTAGAGATGGGGTTTCACCATGTTGGCCAGGCTGGTCTTGAACTCCTGACCTCAGGAGATCCACCTGCCTCGACCTCCCAAAAGTTCTGGGATTACAGGCATGAGCCACTGCACCTGACCCGTGCCTTCTTTTTGATTGACTTTTTAACATTAAAAAAAATTTATCTCCTCCATTGGGTTTTAATTTACAACAATCTTTGTATTATCTTTTTGAAATTGCTCTAGGAATCCTAATATATTTCCTTAATTTACCTCAATTTACTTTGAAATCATATTACACTATTTGATATATAATGTAAAAACCTTTCAACATATAATTCCATTTCCCTCCCATCCTTTGTGCTATTGTTGCATATAATTTACATGTATTTATAAGCCTCATGATATATTGTTAGTGTTTTTGCTTCAAGTGTTCAATTGTTCTTTTAAAAAATTAAGAAAGGGAAAACAAATCTTTTTATATATACACACACCTTTACCATTCTTCTGTTCTTCATTTTGTGTGTGTGTGTGTAGATCCAAGTTTCCCTCTGTCATTATTTCCCTTCAGCCTAAAGAATTTCTTTCAGCATTTCTTATAGTGTGCATCTACCAGCAATAGATTCATGCAGCTTTTGTTTATCTGAAAACACCTTTATTTTGCTTTCATTTTTTAAGGATATATTCACTAGATGTGGAAATTCTCAGTTGACAGTCCCTCCTCCCATGCTCCTAGTTCTTTAAAGATGTTCTTTTGTCTTCTGGGCTTCATTGTTTCTAATAAGAACTCTGCCATCATTTTTATTATTGTACTAATGTATGTAATCTATCTTTCTTTCCTCTGGTTGCTTCTAGGATTTTAGTTTTTGTTTTCAACCATTTGTGCCTGGGTGTATTTTCTTTGTACTTGTCCTGCTTGGGATTTATTGAGCTTTGGGGATCTACGAGTGATTTTTTAAAAATTCAATTTGAGAAAATTTTGGCCACAATTTCTTTAGATTCTCCCCATTTTACTTGTACTCTTTCTCTGGAACTCCAATTACACATATGTCACCCCACTTGATATTATCACACAGGTCACAGGTGCTCTTTTCATTTTATTCATTCCACTTTGTGCTCTATGATTTCATTTAGATTATTTAAGTTGAATTTTTTTTTTATTTTTTTTTTTGCAGTGCACAGAAGCCTCACCAATACATGTTTTATTTCCAATATCATGATAGTGTCATTTTTGGCTTGAATTTCTTTTTGATACGTTATTTAGAGTTTCTACTTATCTTCTAGTATACCCCATCTCTTTATCTTTATACATCTTTATCGGTACATTTTTTAATGTATTCATAATACTTCTTTACCTTATGTGTCTGCTAATTTCCATCACTGGATCATCTGGGTCTGCATCTTTTGTGTTTTCTTTTGATTATGGGTCAAACTTTCCTACTTCTTAACATGTCTTGTAATTTTTTGTTTCATTCCAGACATTGGCTGTAAATAAACAGTGGAAACTGATAGGTCATATTTTATTCTGTTTTGATTTTGTTATGCATGTTTCCCACATAATATAAACACTTTCCTCAGTTTGGGTAAAGGGCTTATCATTCAGATTCCTCTAAAAGCCAAGTCATCCTTGGGGCTGGGCCACAAATTAATTACACTGAGTTTACCCATGTTTAGCCTAACCATCTACTTCCCATTCCACTGCAGCCTTTTTAGATCTTGTCAGTATTGGAGCTAGGAAGGGTTGAGCTTTAGGTATATTTGGTAAAACCTAGATTTAACTCTGGCACAGCAATGGAATCGCGGCACTGTGATAATGTGGAGGACTAAGTGATTTCTGCCTGCTTCCCAGCCTCTCCTCCATCACTACTTTCATGGCAAAAATGGAGGCTGGATGGGAGCCGGTAGGCTGGTTGGGCTGAATGACACATCACCTAGAACTGGGCTGCTTTCTCCTCATCCCCGCGGTCTCCCATTTTGTGGCAGACTTGTTCCTTCTTCTACTAACATGCAGCCCAGCCTCCTGTTCCGGGGATGGAAGTTGCTGTTCTATAAGAAGGGCTGGTCTCTCTTGGGAATTTAGGTCATTAAAATTTCCTTGCATCTACTAAACTACTAGTCTCATAGAAATGTATAATATTGTTTCTGGGTTCTTCTTGTTGTTACCATGGGAGTGAAAGTCTTTTCCATCATTCTATATCCTAGGTGGAAGAAGTCTTGTTTTCTTTCCCTCATTAGGCTTCACATCGGATGTGCTCAGCTAAGGGTAAAAGAAGAATTAACGAACTTGTCTCATTCTTCCTCTCAGGTGGCGTGAGTGCCATAGAGTCTCACATAATGAAATACTGTTTCCTAATAGCACCAGTGTCTATTTGTCTTGTTTTCTTCATATTTCTATTTGTGATTGTTTCCAGAGATTCTCACACATTAGCAGAGCAGTCACCACAGGGTCGCGTGGCAGTGGAAGAGCATTTTGCAAGATGGGGGGTTCTTACATCTAATACTTACAGGCAGGGCCAGAACTCACACAGCACAGGGTTCCTCACTTTCACACTGGCAGCAAGTGAGCCATTTTATTTAATGAGAGTCAATTAAATTTTCAAAAGTCAAATAAAAACAATTTTAGATTTATTTAGTTTTTTTTTTTTGAGACGGAGTCTCATTCTGTTGCCCAGGCTAGAGTGCAGTGGCATCATCTTGGCTCACTGCAACCTCTGCCTCTGGGTTCAAGTGATTCTCCTGCCTCAGCCTCCCGAGAGGCTGGGATTACAGGCGAGCACCAGCATGCCTGGCTAATTTTTGTTTTTTAGGAGAGATGGAGTTTCACCATGTTGGTCAGGCTGGTCTTGAACTCTTGACCTCAGGTGATCTGCGCCCCCCTCAGCCTCCCAAAGTGCTGGGATTACAGGGGTGAGCCACTGCATCTGGCCGATTTAGGTAGTTTTTTTTATTTTAAAAGATTGTCAAGGGGAGGCTATGGAGGCTGTGATAATGGTGCTATCACAATGGGTAAGTGAAGAGGTATACAAGCCAACAGAGCAGCCAGATGCCTAGAAGCCACCTTTCATCCATGTACAGCACAGAGTTTGAATTTGTTGTCAGGAGATGTGGTTTTGAGGATGTCAGGAGTAAGGACGTGCTTTGGAATACCCCGAGGATTATATTTGATAGTTTCTACATCTTCCCAAAGATGGGACATCTTGACTCAATGTGTATCATATTTGACCTTATAATCACCCTCAGAACCACAAAAGAATGCCAACTAAATGCTGTTAAAGCAATTAGATTGAATTTATACAGTATTCAAGATGTATTAGAAGAGTTAAGGGAAACAGCATAATATTCTTTTTTTTTTTTTTTT
>NW_012107363.1:4563267-4564410 GCF_000951045.1 Mandrillus leucophaeus | reverse complement strand
CAGGATGGTCTCGATCTCCTGACCTCGTGATCCGCCCGTCTCGGCCTCCCAAAGTGCTGGGATTACAGGCTTGAGCCACCACGCCCAGCCAACAGCATAATATTCTTAGATAAAAGTGAATTGTGGTCTTCAGAAGAAAATGAAATTAATTTTAGACATGCTCTGTCCCAGTCATTTGATATGTTAATTGCTATTGGTAGCATTTGCAAAGGCTTACCCTCAGAAAAGGAAAGAAAAGAGGGTGGACTATTTTATGTTTAAAAAAATTTTTAATATATTTTTTAGTTGGAGAGAAAATGGTTTTTGTCTACTACAAAGGCCTCATGTAAAATAAGAAATAAAAATAGCATTCTAGTAAAATCTAAAGAAATCAGAAAAAGGAAATGAAAACATTTGCATGATGATTGATATGGTTTGGCTCTCTGTCCCCACTCGAATCTCATCTCAAATCGTAATCCCCATGTGTCAAGGGAGGGACCCATAATCACCATGTGTTGAGGGAGGGAGATGATTGGGTCCTGGTGGTGGTTTCCTACATGCTGTTCTCGTGATAGTGAGTGAGTTCTCACGAGATCTGGTGGTTTTATAAGGCAGTTTTCCCTTCTCTTGCTCACTGTCTTGCCTGCCACCATGTAAGACATGCCTGCTTTCCCTTCCACCATGATTGTAAGTCTCCTGAGGCCTCCCCAGTCATGTGGGACTGTGAGTCAATTAAACTCTTTCCTTTATAAACTACCCAGTCTCAGGGAAGTTCTTTATAGCAGCATGAGAACAGACTGATACCATGATGAAAATGATTCACATATAAATAATCTTTAATGATTCTATACAGATTATTTTCTGCCATTTTAGATTAAGGAATAATCTCAATTGAAGAGAGATTTGAATAAACTGAGTGATATTCTGGTATTTTAAAAATAATATCTTAGCACTGACAAATTTGAAAGAAGCGTTTTAGAAATGCTGTGTGAGTCTAGGTGTTGCCTTAAGAGATGGTGAAAATCTTGCTATATGTTACAGTGATTTCTGTGATGAAATTTAAGAAGTTTGGGCCAGGCATGGTGGCTCACACCTGTAATCCCAGCTCTTTGGGAGGCCCAGGTGGGTGGATCACTTGAGGGTAGGAGTTCAAGACCAGCCTGG
>NW_012107363.1:4549223-4563052 GCF_000951045.1 Mandrillus leucophaeus | reverse complement strand
AAAAAAAAAAAAAAAAAAACAGGTAAGGAGTTTGCAATATTTTCTGTGATAACAATAATGTATTATAGGCAGCACCATAATAATGTTAGAATTGGTACATAAAATTTGTGGCTCTTTTCCAATGATAAATATTTGCTTGAAAAAATTTATTGACAGTTATGTTTGCTTCTGCTTCATCAGGGAAAAGTTTTTCCAAATTGAAAATAGAACATAAATTATATGGAAATCGAGATTATAACAACATAATTAGAGATTTTGCTGAAATGAATGCAGGAAAAGTTATTTTGGGGAATAAAATGTAATCATTTGTGAACAGTGTGTGTCCTTCTGCTATTACTCAGGCAGGCACAGCTGACGGTCACTGTTCCCCAGACACAGGCAACAAACATTGTCAGTTTGGATATTTTGCTTTTGTTTGGTTATCTGAGAAGCCATAGCTTTAGCTCTATTTTTCAGTTTTGTTGTTTTAAAGGAATTTTCATCAAAGTGGGTGGATAGAAGACATTTTATTTCACATTTTATTAGTCTTATATTTATTCTATATTTGGGCATGTGTTATGTGTGGCCTGCATTGGAGCTCTTACTCTGAAGTCATGAATATTGGCGGTGCCATGGAAGGGCTGAGGCTGGAATGGATCCTGCCTGTGAACACTGAACCACATAGGATGCCCGGCTGTGTGTGAGCCACAGCTGGAGTCATTCGTGTGATCTACCTGTAAAGGTGTAGGAAAGCTGGAGAGATCCACCCATCTCAGGACACTGACATTTATGCCCAAGGCAGCACTGACCAGCAGGGCTTCAAGCAGGTCCTGGAGGAGGCCTGTGGCTGGGAGAGAAGGAGAATGAGGGCCTGGGACCCCTTGGGACAGGGGTGAGACACTGACCTTGGTCTCCCAGGGAATGGCAGGAAAGGATCAGGATCAGGAACTTGGAGGAATGGAGTGGATGTGGTGAAACGTTGGCAGCTAGGTGGGTAGGGGGTGGATTCCAAAGGGAAGGACAAATGGCAACATCACCAGGAGGCCTCACTTCCCCAGGGCAGACACTACCTGACCTGGGGACCCAGTGTACTCCCTGCCCCTCAGGAATAAACTGCATGAAAGTCTGCCCTGTAACATTGGATCTGCAAGGAGGGGAGACGGAAGAGCCGATGAATTCCTTTTCCCCAAGGGCACATCTTAATCTTTACATGGCTTGAGGTGGCCGAAGACTGCAGCCTTACAGGCTTGAGGAGTCAGAAGACAGAGTCCAGGTCTAACAGGAACAGTTGAGAGAACTGAACAGAGCTTTTAGCTGCTGCCCATCGTGGAGGAGACAGAGTTTGGGATTTGAGTTCAGTGAAAATAAGTTTCTCTTAGAATAAAATCAACACTTCTCAGAGAAAGATAATAGAATCCAGAAGTTCTACAACATATCATTAATGATATCCAGCATACAGTAAAAAGTGTGAAGAAACAGGTATATAACCTGTTCTCTAGAGAGAATGCAGACAATGGAAACTGACCCCAAATTACCTACATATTGCAATCAGGATGCCAGAATTTTTTTTTTCTTTTGAGACAGAGTCTCACTCTGTTGCCCAGGCTGGAGTGCAATGGCATGGTCTCGGCTCACTGCAACCTCCGCCTCCCAGGTTAAAGCAATTCTCCTGCCTCAGCCTCTCAAGTAGCTGGGATTACAAGCACCTGCCATCATGCCCAGCTAATTTTTGTATTTTTGTAGGGACAGGGTTTCACCATGTTGGTCAGGCTGATCTTGAACTCCTGAGCTCTGGTAATTCACCTGCCTTGGCCTCCCAAAGTGCTGGGATTATAGGCATGAACCACTGCACCCGGCCCAGCATGCCAGAATCTTACACAGCTGCTCTAAGCATGTTCAAAGACTTAAAGGAAAACATTCTTATAAGGAATGAGCAGATGGGAGAATTTAAGAAGAAAAACATAAGCCATAAAAAGAATCAAATGAAAATTTAAGAAATGAAAAGTGCAGTAACTGAAATGAAAATTTCACCGCATAGGCTTAGAAGTGGATTGGATATGGCTGAAAAGAAAATCAGTGAATTTGAAGATACAGCAATAGAAATGGCCCAGTCTGAAGCATCTAGATAAAAACGATTGCAGCAGCATGAACAGAGCCTGGGCACCTGTGGGCACCATCGTGTGGCAGAATGCATGTGGAACTGGGACTCCAGAAGGAGTTGAGAGAAATGAGGTAGAAAAAATTGTTGAAGAAATAAAGGTGGCAGATTTCCAAAATTTGGTGAAAACCATAAACTAAACATCCAAGAAATCCAACAAACCCCACACAGGATTATTAGAGAGAAAATCACACCCAGCTACATCATAGCAAACATGCTGAAATCCAAACAGAAAGAGAAAAATCTTGAACATAGCCAGAAACAATGACCTTACATGAAAAGAACAATTATGCATATTTTGGCTGACTTTTCATCAGAAATAATAGTGGTCAGAGGATAATAAAATGACAACTTTGCTTTTTTTTTTTTTTTTGAGACAGAATCTCACTCTGTTGCCCAGGCTGCAGTGCAGTGGCGTGATCTCAGTTCACTGCAAGCTCCACTTCCTGGGTTCACGCCATTCTTTTGCCTCAGCCTCCCGAGTAGCTGGGACTACAGGCACCCGCCACCACGCCTGGCTAATTTTTTGAATTTTTAGTAGAGATGGGGTTTCATCATGTTAGCCAGGATGATCTTGATGATCTGACCTCATGATCCACCCGCCTCGGCCTCCCAAAGTGCTAGGATTACAGGCATGAGCCACCGAGCCCGGTCTGCTTTTTTTTTTTTTTTTCAAATTTGACAACACGCATATGTATCTGGAAAAATACACTTCGTTTCATCTGTTTTTGAACCTTCTATAAATAGAATCATTTTGGTGTATTCTGCTTTTTTCACGCAGCATTCTTCTGTGATTCACCTGTGGTGATGTTTATAGCAGCCTGTCATTTGCCGTCCAGCTGTGTAGTCTCCAGGGCATTTTGGTGTCACGCTGTGTCCATTCCCTTACTCATGGGTGTGTGAGTAGGTTCACTTAGTAAATCCATGTATGTTGCCCATGAAATTCTGCATTGACCGTCTGGGTCTCTTTCACCTGTGCTGGGACCCTCCCCTCCCTTCTTCAGAGCTGCTCTGCATTCTGCTCTGTGCCCGAAGGCCGACCTCTGCGAGCTGCAGCCACCAGGCTCCCTTTCCTTCTGGCTTCTGATTGGCTTTGGCCAGTGGGAGACACCAGCAGAGATGGGAGCAGGAGGGCTGTGCTCTCTCTGGAGTCTGATAGCACTTCGTTCCCCGAGTCTCGGCGGCCCATAGGGCTCTACTGTTGCCCAATCTGGGCTACCTCACTGCCCCCAGCATTTCCCTTAACCTTTCCACAGGTTTGTGAACAAGCTCCTCATTCAACAAACCTTAATCACCTCTTTTGAGTGTGCTATCTGTTTCTTGATTGATAGAGGAATTAATACCAGGAAAGGCCCCAGGAAACAGATTCTCAAAATGAGATTCAAAGGCTGGATTGCTCACATATTTGATGGCTACATAATAACTTCCTTAATGGGGAAGCTGGGGCACTAAGAATTCACTGCACACACAGGCATCACGATCACTCAGATGACTACCAGGGCAGGCATGGGTGAGCCCATGGCGCTGGGAGATGCCTGTGGCACTTAGAAGCTCTGACGACAGTGGAGATGGTGCATATTGGGTCAAGATAGAGCATCCATTGAGACGAGGACAAATTGGAGGGCCTGAAGCCCAGCAGAAGGCGCAGGTGGAAAATCAGAAGACCTCCGTGATTGGTTTCCTTATCTCCTGGAGCCGTAGGACAGACAGGGCAAGAGTCAGGTGCAGGGCCTCGTGGAAAGGGTGGCACAGGTGAACCCTCTTGGTGGGTTCAGGGCACAGGTGGGGAAGGAATGGGCTTCCAAGGCGTGGGGTGGGGATATCTTGACAGAAAGATGAAATTAAACTTTGGACCCACTGGGGCCGCCCAGACTCCAGCCTGAGAGGACGAGCCTTCCCTTTTTTTCAAAGACTTCAACGCCCACCCCCTGCCCACTGGGATTTGCTGCATCCCAGCATAATCTGGACACAGAGGCGAAAGGTTGCTCTGGGTCAAGGTCACCAATCTGTAGGAGCAGGTGTTTGGGGACACGGGTGGGACAGGGTTCCAGGGGTGCCAGGCTAAGCAGGAAGCCGCACGGGACTGCGCTGGTCGACGGCATCCACCTGGGTTTGGGAATTGGGTGGTCGGCTTGAGCCCCAGGGGCGACATGAGCAATCTGCTGGGCTGGCTGAAGCCCGGCTCACCCTGGCCTGATGGGAAGTGCCAGCAGGGTGCCCTGGAGGGGAGGGCCGAAGCGCAGGTGCGGGGGTGCGTCTGTGTGTGCTGGCTGCTCAGCTGCTCCCTAAACTACCCCACCGCCCCCCCAGGAGACATTAAGAAACATCCGGCGGGGCGCGGCGGCTCACGCCTGTAATCCCAGCACTTTGGGAGGCTGAGGCTAGGAGTTCAAGATCAGCCTGGCCAACATGGTGAAACCCTGTCTCTACTGCAAATAACAAAAATTAGCCGAGCGTGGTGGCAGGTGCCTGTAGTCCCAGCTACTCAGGAGGTTGAGGCAGGAGAATCACTTGAACCTGGGAGGCAGAGGTTGCGGTGAGCCAAGATTACGCCACTACACTGCAGCCTGGGTGACAGAGCAAAACTCTATCTAAAAAAAAAAAAAACATTCTGTGAGGGCCGGCATGGTGGTGCACACCTGTAATCTCAACACTCAGGAGGCTGAGGTAGGAGGATGGCTTGAGTCTGGGAAGTTGAGGCTGTAGTGAGCTGTGATCCCACTGCTACACTCTAGCCTGGGCAACAGAGCAAGACCCTATTTCAAAAAAAGAAAAAAAAAAAAAGAACTATCCAGTGGGAGGCAGAGGTAGCAGCCAGGCCCTCCTGTGGGCTCCCCAGCCTGCTAAGAAAGGAGCAGGGTAAGCCTGAGTCCTGGTTCTGCCCCCACCTCTTGGTGTTCCGTCAACTCGGCTGGGCACAGTACTCCATGTTTGGTCGAATGCCAGTCTAGATGTCACCGTGAAGGTATTTTTCAGATAAGGTTAACATTTAAGTCAGGGTACTGTGTGTGAGGCCAGTGACCTTCCATGGTGTGGGTGGGCCTCATCTGAGCAGTTGAAGGGTTTGAGAGGAAAGTCAGAGGCTCCCGAGGAGGAGGGAAGGCTGCCAGCACAGTGCTCTGGACTTGAGGGGCGGCATCAGCTCCTCCCCAGGTCTCCAGCCTGGGCCTCCCTGTTGAATGCAGACCTGCCGGCCCCCACCAGCCCATGTGTCAGTTTCTTAGAATCAATCTCTCCCCTTCCTCTCTTTCGGGATCTCTGTCTATCTGCACATCCTACTGGATTTTGTTTCTCTGGACAGCACTGATACGGAGAACCCCATAGCATTCTTGGGGCACTTGCAGAAAAGTGGCCCCACTGAGGACTTCACAGGTGGCCCAGCTGGTGGGTCTTGTCTGGATGGTGGGACAGCAGAGGCAGGGAATCGCAACCTGCGGGCTGGCTGCAGTAAGGGGAGACCGGGGCGCCGCTCGGGCAGCATGTGGAAACCCTTCCTTCAGCTCTCGCTCCCTGTTCACAGCAAGTGCTCCGGCTCCAGCCGAGGCCTGTTTTGGGGGTCATGACCGAAGTGACCAGAGCAATGTGAGGAACAAAGGGTGCCCCAGGGTGGCGTGGCTGGACCTCTGGGAGTGCGGTGGTCTGGAAGGAAGGGGGACTGGTGCCCAGCGCTCTGCTCCAGCCCCCTTTGTCCTGTAAGTCCTGTGTCGTGGCCTCCTCTGCCCTGGAAGCTCCCAGGGCCCAAGGACGCAGGCCACTTGGTGGCCCCCAGGGCCCGTGCAGTGTGCTTAACCTCGTGGGGTGGGTCCCGCCCTGGAACAAGCCCCAGCCCCACTGTCACTGACGGGAGTCAGCTCGAGGTGGTGCCTCCTGGCTCTTCCTCATCCCCTGTGTCCCCCACCCCAGTCTCCTTCCAGAGCAGACTTCTGTCGACTGGCTGGTCAGAGCCACCAGGCTGTGTCTGGCACAGGAGCCGGGCGTGGGCGGGACTCTAGGTTCTCATGCCCTGGGGAGTGCCCGTGCCTGGGGCAGGGCTCCGTAGAGTCCTTTGTCGCCCCTCGGCTTGAGGAAAATGTCTTTGTTGCCCCTCAGCTTGAGGAAAATGTCCTGCAAATACTAGCCCAGATGGAGGGAGCCGCAGCTTCTCCGCCACTTCCTGCCAGTGTGTGGGGCTGTGCTCCAGGGACCGCTGGGGCCGCCACCAAAAGAACGGAGCCCAGGGAACGTGGAGAGGAGCCCAGATGCCTGAGGTGAGCAAGGCAGTGCCTCCGTCCAGCCTGGCATGTCCTTCTGGTTATTTGTGAGGCCACCACAGGGAGGGTGACCAACTGTCTGTTTTGCTCAGGGTTCCAGGGATGCAGGATCTTTGATGCTTGTCCAGGAGAGGCCACTTGGCCACCCTAGGGGCAGGTCTTCCGCCCTGGGCCGTGTGTGCCTTCTTTCGACACACTGAGAAAGCCTTTCTCCCGAGATCACCAAATGCAGCCTGCTCGGTTTCTGCTCCCCATTACTGCGTACGCGGTGGGCAAACCTCCTTCGGCCCTGAAAGCTCCTGGCTGCCTGGGGGGTCTCTATGCGCTCTTACATAAAAGGCAGCTCCTGTCACTCAAGTGGCAAATATGGTCTCAATTTAGAGTCAGTCCAAATCCATTACCCGAAACCTGAGATATTAATCCAAGCTCCAGTCTTGGTTTAAAGCCAGTCCCTGTGGGCTCTGCTCCCCTGGCCTCCTGGGGTGGAAGCCTGTGCTGGGGGCTGCGGTGTGGGGTTTGCTCTCCTCCTTCCCGCAGGTGGATGCAGGGTAGGCGAGTGAGGAGGAATGAGGGGTGGGGAGGACCTTTGTGCCCGAGGCTGGTGAGCAGGCTTCCTGCAGGCCGGGCCTAGTGGGTGCAGGGCTCACCACTCTGGTGCCTCTGTGGTCCCTGAGTTGATCCATCAGCAGGGAGCTGCGCCCATTCCTGGGACCCGAGGAGTGGGTCCACTCCTGTTCTCGCCAGGGGCCTCTGACCCCTGCGGGGCAAGTAAACGGGATGACTTCACGCTCCGCCGCAGGCCCAGGGGAGCCCAGGCATCCCTTGTCCCCACAGACCCACAGCCAGGCCTGTCCCTTGCAGTGCAGCCACCCCGATGCCCCCTGGCCCCCAGTGTCCCCTCAGCGGTGCCTCCCCCATGTTGTGGTGCAGACCTGCAGCATAGCACCCCCAAGAATCTCTTGCCAAGTCCCGCCTCTCCCTCCCCTGCCCTTCAGGAGGCCACAGTGAGTGTGGGGGTGAGGTCTCACCCTTCACCGCCACTCCAGGTCGGTGCCTTGTAACCTTCCTTGTGCCGACACCAAGACTTTGCTGTCGTGGAGAAGTGAGATATGCAAACGGCACGTCGGTGCAGGTCCTACAGAGCTGGTTAAACCCCGGCTCTGCCCCTGTCCGACGGGGGTCCAGGGAGACACGCTTTACCCCCTAAGCCTCAGTTCCACCCTCTGAAAATTGGGATATTAATTATACCCACTTTACGAGGCTGGCTAACTACAGTGATGTGGGGAAGTTCCCCACACTGCACTTACTGCTCACCCATGAGGTCGGGGAGCACAGGTGGAAAAGCCGTCTGCGTCCTCGTTGGAGGGGTCGGCTGTCCGGATGGTGGCTTAGGGCTCCAGACCAGCCGGCTGCCCTCACTGGGGCTGTTCATCACACACTGTTCACTCCAGCCCAGCTGCTGGCCGGCCACCCTCCCTCCCCATGGCCACAGGTGTTCCCGGCCACAGCCAGGATGGTGGGCGCCCAGTGCCCTTTCCTGCAATCCCTGTTGCCGGTGGGAGCTTCCTGGAACCCTGATCCGCCCGTGGTGATCACCTGCTGTGGCTCCCGTGGCCTGAGAAGGATGCTGGTGCGCTGTAGTCTCCCTGCTGGATGCGGAGCTCAGGGTGGGGGCAGAGAGGAGGGCATGGCACGGATGCTGGTAACAGGCGCCCACTCCAGCCAGCCTCTCCTTTTCCTCAACTGCTCTGCTCTGCAGCTTTGCCCAGCTGCCCCTGTGGTTTCTGTGGCTCCCGTGGTGTAGACAGCGCATTCCCAGGGCCAGCACAGCTCAGGGCGGCGGGGCAGGAAAGGTAGCCTGTGGCAGCCAGGCGGGGCGAGTGCTGCACGCTGGGGAAAGGCTCCGCGGGAGTGTGTTCTGAGCACTTCGTCTCCCCAGGCCTCAGTTTCTGCATCTGTAAACAGGCATGTGCAGGGTTGTGAGAGCGTCAGAGAGCCCCCGTCAGGCCCTTAGTGTGCTACTGGGCACCGAGTGGGAGCCCAGTCAGCGGTGCCTGTGGGAGCCAACGCTGCTCCAGCAGGATTGAGTGGAATACCGCACAGGCCGGGAGCTCCTTCGGGCTGGGGAGGCCTCGGGGACCTGGCTGGGATGGTGACCTGGCCTTGATGGGTGAACGGGTCAGGACCAGCATCAGCTTTGGGCATACATTAGGGAGTTACTGAGGAAGACAAGAAAAGGGGCACCCAGTTCTTTTACAATTCTCTGGCAAAAAGTGAGTTCTGAGCGCTGCCTGCTCACTGAAGAGCGGAAAAGCGTCCAGGCCCCAACGTCGTACAGGGCCCCGGGAGGGCAGCATTTTCGCGACTGTTCAAGGCAGACTCGAAGAGCAACATTTAAAACATTTCCGATGTCATTTTCATGTTTTGAGGCAATACTTTCTGATCTCTTTCACGTTTATTTTCTGTGAAGGAAAACACCCTGCTAAACACATACTTTCGCAAGGCACATCACATGGTCTGAAAAAAACGAAGAAAGGGCATCTTCTCCACATTGCTCTTCCTCCAGCTGGAGCAGCTCTGTTGCTGCCGAGCTTTGGTTCTTTGACAAGAAGACACATTTCAAAGCCGGGTCCCACAGGAGGGCGGCGTTCACGCCACACATGTGGCCAAGCCCTTCCTGCTTCCTGAACCTGCCCCTGCCTGCTGGCCCTCGGGACCTCCCCAGCCCCTGGCCCTGGCGGCCCGAGGAAGTTCTGTGTAGGAACAATATGGTCTACTTAATTAATGCATATTCTGTTTGGTGACAACGTCCCTAATTGCCATGAGCTCTACTTAGTAACAATATGCTCTATTTAATTAATTTTGTGTGTTCTGGTTAAAAACATTATGCTTCATTTATTTTATCTGCTCACGGTGAATTCCACAGCCTGGGCACAGGAGGGGCCCCACCTGGAAAGGGGTCCCGGGAGACAGCGTTTCAGATGTAGCAGAGTGCGGGCAGCGGGCTGGCAGAGTGCGGGCAGCGGGCTGGCAGGCTCATTTGCCCTTCGGGGCCTAGGCGGGGGACCTCAGCTCCCACATCTCCCCCAAACTGACCGGGCCCCATGCAAGCCTGTCCCCTTAGTTCTGTTTGGGGGCAGCCCCAGCCCCTCTGCTTTGTCCCTGCCCTGCTCCCCAGCGTCAGCGCCAGAGTCCCTCTGGGTCCTCCCCCTCCCGTGGCCAAGCTGTCCAGAGACACCCTGGGCCCGCACCTGCTGGCCCTGAGCTCCCTGAGCCCGTGTGCTCCTTGCTCTGAGCACACACAAGGATTCGATGGCAAATAAACTACTGCCACGTGGGGAGTGTGCACAGCCCCCCAAGAGTGATGGGCCCTGCGGTGTGTGGGGTCTGGTGGGTGTGTGGGAGGACTGCGGCTGGGGCGGGGACGGCGCTGGCTCCACAAAGGATGTGACACGGAGCTGGGCCCTGACGGGAGCCGGGCAGCGGACAAGGGGGCCCCATGGGTGCGGGCAGCATGCCCGCCGGGCAGGAAGGGTATGGGCCACGCAGAGGCCTGCTGGGCGCCTGGCCACCAGCACTCCCCTCCGGGTCTGGCTTCCTGGCACAGCTCCTGAGGCGCAGCTTCCCCCACACTTTGAGGCCAGGGAAATACTCATGGGGGACATGCAGGTCCAGGGGTGCCCCTTACGGGGGACCTGGTCAAGTTCTGGTGACCCCAACTCTCTCCAGAGGACAGATAGGGTTTGGGTTACCCTGGTGCCTGGGTCAGCTCAGACCCTGACACAAGCAAGCCCCCCAAACTCTGGGTGTTCCTCCTTTCTGGGACATACGGACCCTGGCAAAGGTGCCACAGGCCCAGGGGAAGGCTAGGGAAACACTTGCTTAGAGACTGACGGGGCATCCCAGGGCCTTCTGCAGACGGATCTGGTCCCTGTGAAGGGGCTCTTGGCCTTTGCACCGACTCCCACCTGGAGACCGCGTGAGGTGTGTGGCTTGTCGGGGCCTCAGCAGCCCCAGCTCCCAGCTCTCCTTGTCTCTAATTATGGACACCGTCGACCCCGAGTGAGCCGCCATCTCCTTGCCCCTGCAAGTCCCATCGGTGTAGCCCCTGGAGCTGGCTGGCCCCGGCCTGGCTGCCCACTCTGCCTGCCGTTCCCTGCCCAGGAAGTGCATCTACCTGTTTCTGCCATCAGGATCCTGTTGCCCCACTGTGGGAGGGAACCAGTCCGAGGTCCCACCTCCGCTTGTCAGCCTCCACCTGCTGAGGACAGCCACCACCAGGTCCCCAAGCAAGGTGTGGTCCCCTCTGAGAACATTGTTTTACATGTTTTCTTATTGGGGTAAAATACACATAAAATTTACCAACTTAATCATTACTTTTTTTTTTTTTTTTTTTTTTAAGACAGGATCTCATTCTGTTGCCCAGGGTGGAGTGCAGTGGTGTGATCTTGGCTCATTGCAACCTCTGCTTCTCAGGCTCAAGCGATCCTCCTGCCTCAGTCTCCTGAGTAGCTGCGACCACAGGCATGCACCACCACACCCAGATAATTTTTTGTGTTTTTGGTAGAGACGGGGTTTCACTGTGTTGCCCAGGCTGGTCTCCAACTCCTGAGCTTAAGTGAGCCACCTACCTCAGCCTTCCAAAGAGCTGGGATTACAGGCATGAGCCACCGCGCCTGGCCTAAAATTTTTATTTTTTACTTTTTTAATTAGTGCAAATCCCATAGTATATTTTCATTTTTTAAATTAACAAATGAAAAATTGTACAGTCTGATGCTTTCATATACGTTTACACTACGGAATGATTAAATTAAGCTAATTAATGTGTCCCATCACTCACATCCCATTTTTTGTGAAGAGCACATTTAAAATCTATTCTTAGCGATTTTCAAGGATACATTATGGACTAGTCATCATGCTGTACAATAGATCTTCTGAACTTACTCATCCTGCACAGCTGAAACTTTGTGCCCTTTGACCAACGTCTCCCCAATTCCTACCCACCCACAGTCTCTGGTAACCAGCATTCTACTGCTTCTGTGACTTGGACATTTTCAGATTCCACATGTAAGTTAGACCGGGCAATATGTGTCTTTCTGTGCCTGGCTTATTTCACTTTTATAATGTCTTCTAGGTTTATCTGTGCTGTTCCAGACGGCACATTGCCTTCTTTTTAAGGGCTCCAGAGTATTCACTATTACACGATGTTTTCTTTATCTACTAATCCATCGACGAACACTTAGGTGGGTTCCATATCCTGGCCATTGAGAGTAGTGCCGCAGTGAACCTGGGAGTGCAGACGTCTCTGACACACTGATTCCATTTCCTTTGGATACATACCCAGCAATGGGATTGCTGGATCACATGGTAGTTCTAGTTTTGATTTTTTGTGGAACCTGCAAACTCTTTTCCATAATGGCTGTATCTCAACCATTTTTAAGTGCACAGCTCAGGGGGATCAAGCACATTCACACTGTTGTGCAAATATCTCCACCATCCATCTCCAGAATGCTTGCACCTTCCCAAACTGAAACTCTAAATAACTCCCTGTCCTCTTCTCCCCAGCCCCTGCCGCCCACCCTTCTACTACCCATTTCTATAAATGTACCTACTCTAGGGACCTCGTATAAGTGGAATCAGACAGTATCTGTCCTTGGTGACAAGCTTATTTCACTTAGCATAGTGTCATCAAGGGTCATCCATGTAGTAGCCTGTGTTGGAATGTGGGGGGATGCCCCTGCACCCCAAGTCCTGTGGAAGAATTACCATCCATCCCACCTGTTCAACTCAGGAGTGCCTCCTTGAGCAACTGTAGATGATGAACTGTGGGTAGGGCTGCTGAGCCGCTTCCTGGCAAGCACGGAAGAGCAGGTGCACCCCTCTCCGTGGCCCTCCCTGCGCCAACAGAGGCTGCCCTGCCAGTCTGGGCCAAGTGAAGCCTACAGGAGCAGAACTACAGGGGCCAGGGACTGACCACCCAGAGACTTGGGCGTGGTTCTGTGTCTAGCCCCTCTAGATGGACTGAATGAGTTTTGCTTAATTGGCAAGACCTGCCTTTTCAAAACCTTCCAGCATGACACTTGACACCTTCTCTCCATCTCAGCCAATTTCTCCCCACTTCTGGGGGCCCTGGCTTTCCTGGGGATGGACTTAGTGTGCTTCCTCCCATGGAAACAGCTTCTCGGGCCACCCCCTGCTGGGCACGAGTTCTCTCACAGGCTCGGTGACCTCTGGTATGAGCTGCTCCTCCTCTTCCCCCACCCCTGTCCATGAGGCACCTGGAGGCCGGGCAAGTGCAGAGGAAAAAGCCAAAGAGAAAGAAGAGACCTGCAGGTGGTGTCTCCCCGTCTCTCACTCAGGGCCACTTGTCCCTGCCCTGGAACCGGAGGAGGTTGAGCTCTGTGGCCTGCTTCCTTCTGGCTTGGCACTGCTCTGGAAGGTTCCACCATCCGCACATAGGCAGAACAAAAGAAGGTTGACAGTTGCCGGGGGTCCGGCTTGGGGGCGGTTTCTTTCCTGGTTCTCTCTTTTTTTTTTTCTGAGATGGAGTTTCACTGTCACCCAGGCTGGAGTGCAGAGGCATGATCTCTGTTCACTGCAACCTCCGCCTCCGGGGCTCAAGTGATTCTCCTGCCTCAGCCTCCCAACTAACTGGGACTACAGGCGAGCGCCCCCACACTCGGCTAATTTTTTGTATTTTAGTAGAGGTGGGATTTGGCCATCTTGCCCAGGGTGGTCTTGAACTCCTGAGCTCAGGCGGTCTGCCCGCCTCAGCCTCTCAAAGTGATGGGATTACTGGCGTGAGCCACTGCGCCTGGCCTCTTCCCTGGCTCTCTCTGCTGGGTCATCAAGGGCTGGCTGTGTCCCTTGGCCACAGGTCGCAGCTCCTGTTAAGTGGCTCTCTCTCCCTGTCTGGCTTCCTGTAACCGTTCTGGCCGAGTTCCTTTAGTCCTGCAGGTGACACCAATTCCCTCCCTGCTGTCACCTGTCCCAATTCAGCACCTCCCTGTGGCTTCCCCGCTCCCGGGCCGCGCCTCTGCCGGCGGGAGCCTTGCTGGATTCCAGTTGTCCCACTGAGAATGCCATTGGTTTCCTCCTGGGATCCAAACTAGTCACACAAGACCAGATGATGAAGAAAGCATGGGGCGGGGGCGGAGAGGAAGCGTTTTGAGCCCATCAAGGCAGGTGACAGGAGAGAAGCAAACCCGAGATGGGCCGAATCCCTGGGAGGGCGGCAGGGCGGGAGCGTGAACAGCAGCGAGGGGCGCGTCTCGAGGGAAAAAGGCGGCGGGAGAGAAGGAGGGGAGGGCAGGAAGGAAGGCGCAGGGAGACCCAGCGCCGGGGAAGGAAGACACGAAGAGGGTGAGGAAGGAACCCCGGCCTAAGGGGTGAAGGCGGCGGCTGGGACGGGGCCAGAGGCGCAGGCCGGGGCCGGGTAGCTC
>NW_012107363.1:4545427-4547778 GCF_000951045.1 Mandrillus leucophaeus | reverse complement strand
GAGGAGCGCCTGGGAGCGCCGGGAACGCGGCCCTGACGGCGCTGAGGGGTCCAGGTTCCCTCGTCGGACTCCACGAGCGGCCGCTTTGTTAGGGCAGAGGCTGCCTCCAGAGACCCGAACTCCAGACCCACTGTAGCGATCTGGGCTCGGCTCTGCTGCGGTGCCGCGATTGTGCAGTGTAGACAGAGGGTTCCCAAAGCTGTGAGGTGTAGGCAGAGAGGGGACCCAGAGCTGTGGAGTGGGGACAGAGAAGGGGCCCAGAGTTGGGGAGTGTAGACAGAAAGGGGCCCAGAACCATGGAGTATAAACAGTGGAGTGAAGACAGATAGGGGGTCCAGAGCTGTGGAGTGTAGACAGAGAGGGGGCCCAGAGCCGTGGAGTGTAGACAGAGAGCGGGCCCAGAGCCATCGAGTGTAGACAGAGTGTCATAGCCGTGCAGACAGAGAAGGGGCCCAGAGCTATGGAATGTGGACTGTGGAGTGTAGACAGATAGGGGGTCCGGAGCCGTGGAGTGTAGACAGTGGAGTGTGGGCAGAGAAGGGGGCCATCGCCGTGGAGTGTGGACTGTGGAGTGTAGACAGAGCCGTGGAGTGTGGACAGATAGGGGACCCTGAGCCGTGAAGTGTAGACAGTGGAGTGTGGACAGAGAGGGGGCCCAGAGCCGTGGAGTGTGGATAGAGAGGACCACCTGGCCTCTCACCTGCCTGGTCACTTGTTGGGAATGTGTCCCTGGGCAGGAGACCACCTTCTCTGTGGTTGAGTTTCGTCAATGGACCTGACTTTGGGGCTGCCGCAAGGGCTAAGAGTGGCTTTGTCTGAAGCCTTCAGTGTGGTCCATGCTGTCCTGTCCAGGGCCCTTCTGAGGCCACAGGGACTTGCAGGATGGCCGGCAAGGCCTGCACAGAAGGGGCCCTGGGGGGCCTTCCCAGGCAAGGAAGCACCCCACCATTCACATAAGGAGACTACCAGGGAGAGCAGAGAGGCAGCTTCGGGCAGCAAGGGCCACCGGGGTGGAGTCCCACGGGCCTTCCAAGGGGCTGAGGCCTGCCCCTAGAGAAGGTGACGTGGGGAGGGCAGAGTGATTGTGAGTAACGGGGAACCAGTTTATATTTCACTTTAGAAAGTAATTGTCACCGTGTGAAGTTTTTCCCCTGAAAAAGCAATATAAAAAGGTCCATCGTGGCCAGTGCTTTTGGGGACTTGAGATGATGGATATCAGGTGCCCAGGCCCTGCGTGGTACCACAGCTCTGCAGATGGGGAAGGCCATGTTGGCTGAGGGCAGGGGTTCAGCCAAGGGCAGTGGGGTGGCTGAGCCTGCAGGTGGGTGATGGGGCCGCCTGCAGGGCCTTGGGCTGCACAAGTTGGTGCACACCTGTTTGGGTCTTTTTCTTAAAACTGCCAGTCCACCCTTGTCTCCGAGACCTCTTGAGGCTGGAATCGGCCCTCAGACGGGCTTACATTTCTAGCTCTGGAACTGCAGTGATGCAGATGCCTCTGTGACTGGCAGAGCAGAGGGAGGAGCGAAAGGGCAGTGGTGACTGGAGGTCTCAGGGAGGTTGACAAAGACAGGGTGGAGGAAAGGCCCCTGGATGTGGGCTGAAGGTGCAGTACTGACCTGTGGAGTGCTCAGGAGAGGGCAGGGGCAGTGTGACCTGAGGGCATGTCATGGGGAGGGTCAGGAGGTGGGAGGGAGGCACTGGATGGGGACTGCAAAGAGGAGGGAATCCAAGGTCAAGGGCTGGCTCCCTTTCTGCCCTGTTTAGGATGAGAGTCTCAGGGAAGAAGGAGTGGCCAGGCCGAGGAGACCTGTGGCTCTGGGAGCTGGGACTCAGTGAGGTCCTGGAGGTGGTGAGGGCCCAGAGGTGACAGCTGGGGCCCCAGCCAGCCTGGCTGCTGCTGTGGGAAGGTCTGGGGGTAAAGGAGAGGGAGGTTAGGCTGAGGCTGCCAGAAGTCAGCGCTCCAGGCTGATGGAAGGGGGCTGAGCGGGCTCTGCGGGCCTGGTTGGCAGTGTGCGGATCACATTGTCTTTGGACCTTTATTTTTGTCTGAGATGGGCCAAGCAAAACAATCAGGTTGGGCTGGGTGCGGTGACTTAACACCTGTAATCCCAGCACTTTGGGAGGCCGAGGCGGGTGGATCACCTGAGGTCAGGAGTTTGAGACCAGCCTGGCCAACATGGTGTAACCCTGTCTCTACTAAAAATACAAAATTATCCGGGTGTGGTGGCACGCGCCTGTAATCCCAGCTACTCGGGAGGCTGAGACAGGAGAATCGCTTGAACCTGGGAGGCGGGGGTTGCAGTGAACCGAGATTACACCATTGCACTCCAGCCTGGACGGCAAGAGCAAAA
>NW_012107363.1:4539019-4540902 GCF_000951045.1 Mandrillus leucophaeus | reverse complement strand
TTTTTTTTTTTTTTTGGTAGAGGTGAGGGTCTCACTGTGTTGCCCAGGCTGATCTTGAACTCTTAGCCTCAAGTGATCCTCCTGCCTTAGCTTCTCAAAGGGTTGGGATTGCAGGCCTGAGCCACCATGCCTAGCCTCTGTCTTCCTCTGCTGTCTTCAAATGTCCGGGATAATCTCCTCCTCCTGGGAGCGTTAGTTTACTCACATCTGCAGATCCATATTGCCGTATAACTTTCACAGTCCCAGGGATTAGGGCCTGGGTATCTTTGGGGATGGCTATTCAGCCTACAGCAGGCTCCTCACTTGTCTTCGAAATGACTTCACTTTTCCCATTGTGTGAGAGGAGCAGCCATCTTGTGCATCTTCCCCGGGATGGGCAGGGTTTGTCTGAGGGAAGGTCCCATGGTTTCACATCCCTGCCCTCGGGGAGAGGCGGGAGCAGTCCTGGAAACAGGTGTCCTGGGAAGGAAGATAAGCCTTGCTCAGGATGCAACCCCAGTCATGAGAGGTGGTGGGAGGTCACTCATGCTGTGCCTTTTTTAGGAGGTGGGGTCATTACCAGTTCCGAACTGGATACTCCACACAGTGCTCCTGCAGTTTAACCTGTGGTTTTTGGGGGCCACCGTTGCAGAAGTTGCCTAGATTCTTCCATGAAGGAGCCTCTTGCCTCGGGCTCTAGACAAGGAACTCTTGTGTTAGAAGTTTCCTTCCTCCATTTTTTTTTAAGGTCTGGACTTCAGTGAAGGAGAAAAGAAACATCTAGTTTGTTCTTTCTGTTTTTCTTTTCTTTCTGCTTTTCTGTGGACTTGCTGTCCCCAACTCTGTAATCATGGTGATACCCGATACGCGCACACACACTCTACTCACGTATCGTTTCCTGCATCTTTGTGTCCCTTAGCAGTGATCTTAGCTGTTCTTCCAGCATGCCTGAAGAAGGGCTGAGTCTGTGGATTGAAGCGTCCAGTCGTAGGCATTATCCTGCCCTGCCTGGCCCCAGCCCCCAGAGGCGGGATCCTAAATGGTCTGTTTTCTCAGGCATTTACTGTTGTTGAAGCTGCTCCTTTAAAGTTTGTTTTAGACATTATTTTTTTTATTTCTCCCAAAGGCCGAGGGGAGGTTTAGCTCTCCTTTGTCCCATCAGCCTCCCTGTCCCTCTATGTGCCATCATAATCACATCGCCGTTTTTGGTGAAATCTATAGTCCTTGCTCTTGTGTGGCTGTAAGCATTGCTCATTATTGAGCCAAGGAGTGCCCTGAGCACAGGTCCTCTCACACAGCCCTGTGGATTCGCATCTTCTAATCACCCACCTATCAAAATGGTTTGTTTTTCACTGCATCCAGGACACTAGCCCCATCCCCACCCCTTTGTGGTTGGGAGCCTTCTCCTTGCTCCTGCTTGCCCTGGTCTCCAGGAGACCTGCTGCGCCACCGTCACCTGCATTTCCCCGTGCTGTCCTCCATCTGTGGGGCTCCCTGTGCACTGGGTCCTGCTCTTCTCTGTCTGCTTGGCTCACTCCTCGTTTTGCTGAAGTCCTACTCTTTTGATACCTAAGAAACATCACATAGGATTTTTTTTTTTTTTTTTTTTTGTCCTTGATCTAGAAAACATCTTTATTTTACTCTTTGGTTACCTTTTAACTTAGCTGGGTATAAAATTTTAGACTGACAATGATTTTTTCAGAATTTTGAAAATGGTGCTTCATGGCATTTGGTTTCCGTGCTGTTGAGAAGTCTGATGCCATTCCGATTTCAGTTCTTGTGTGTGTGATGTCTCCCGCCCCAAGCTCATAGAAGTGGCTCTTTTCCCTCAGTGTTCTAAGAAACCTGATGATGGCATCTGCTTCCATTTATTATGCTGGGCACCCCGTGGGCCCCTTCAGGCT
>NW_012107363.1:4523647-4538014 GCF_000951045.1 Mandrillus leucophaeus | reverse complement strand
ATATCTGCTGCAGTCTCTGCTTGGTGCTGTTGACCTTCTGGCTGCCTCCTTCTGCTGGACTCTGGGGTCTCTGTGTGCGTGGATGGCTCACCACTGGCCAGGACCTAGGCAGAATTTACTAACAGATTTTAGACTGCCTCTTCCCCAGTGACTCCTTTCTGAGATATGCCCCTCACTGTTCAGCCACCCTGTCCTCCCCAAGCCCTATCTTGGACTCTTCAAGTTGGGAGGATCACGGCTTCTACTGCGCTCTAGCCATTTTTAGAAACATGTTTTACTTGGTGCAGCTCTCTCCTTTCAGGGGACAACTCCCCTCCACTTTCTGCCTGCTTTTTGTAGCTCTCCAGGACCTCCCAGAGTTGGTTTTTATATTTTGTGACTGGTTGGAACTTGATTTAGCAGCATGGGAGAATGTAGGAGACTGTCAGTTTACGGAGAGAGCTGCTGGCATGTCGATTAGTAGCCAGGCATCGGTCTTTGGCAGTTTGCTTGTTTTTCACGTCGAGAGTTCAGGTGATCAGGGAGTGAGTACTCCAGCTAAAAGAAAGTTCCTCCCCTAACACCACCTGACTTCTGTATCTTAAGTGTTAGCCTAGAATAGATGCATTTCCTAGATAGGCCAACCAACCTGACTAACCTGGTGGCAGAGAGACTGTGTGTCCTTTATTGCTTTCCTCTGATGCGAGCACCGTAAGGATAGGGCCTGTGGGCTCTTCTTTGACTTTCCAGAGGCCCATGACCCCCGGACCCTTGGACCTGGTGCAGGTGTGCTAGGCTGGGGCTCCTCCAAGCTCACTGAGGGTTGGGGGAAAGACGCAGCCTGGCCTGTGCTGCTGTTCCGCGGTCTTCACCTCACCCCCACAGTCTTTTCTAACTGTGTGCTGCAGTGTGTCTATAAAATAGAGTTCATCATAAGATTGTCGTCAGGTTTAAATAGCGTGATGTGTGGAAAATGGTTAGGAGCAGTGGCTGACACCTGGGAGTCCTGGTCAGCATTAGCGATGGTGCTGTTGGCATCGCTGCAGGCTTGCATTCTGGCTGCTGGGAACAGGCGCTCACCTCGGAGGCACCCAGGCCTTCACTGAGTGCATCTGGGTCTGGCCGCCACTGTGTGCTAGGTTGTGGGAGACGGCAGTGCCGTGGGCTCTGCTGAGCTGGAGTGCAGTGAAGGCACTTTGGGCAGGGCAAGGGGCTGGCTTGTCCCGCCTGCCAGAGCCCTCTGCACCCCAGAGGCCTGGAGTCCAGCCTGGGAGTTAGTAGAGCATTGTGTGGAAGAGGGACAGCTCTGTGGATTCCAGCATTTAGCAGCCAGGTTCCTCCCTGTGAGGCTGGGGCAGTTGGCCCTGGGAGGAGGAGGACTGCCTGGGAGGAGGAGGACTGCCTGGGCCCACCCCTCCTAGGAGTTCCTGTGCCTGCTAGCACAAATGATCACCAGCAAGGGGCTAGCCCAGCAGCAGTTGGTCCTGTCACAGTTCTGGAGACCGGAAGCCTGAAGTCAAGGTGTGGCAGAGCTGTGACCCCTCCAAAGGCTCTAGGGGAAGACCCTTCCTGCCTCTCCCAGCTGCTAGGGCTCCCAACCGTGCTTGGCTTGTGTGTTTGCATCGCTCCAGTCCCTGCCTCTGTCCCCATGTGGCATTCTCTCACGTGGCCTTCCCTGGGTCTGTGTCTCCCTTCTGCCTCCCTCTTTTACAGACACCTGTGATTGCATTTAGGACCCACCTGGGAAATTGGGGATCACTGCCTCGTCTCAGAATCCTTAACATAATCCTTTTCCAAATAGGGTCACAATCACAGCTTCTGGGGATTGGGCCCTGGTATCTTTGGGGCTGCCGTTTGCCCCACTGCACCCACCTAGACCTGGGGTTGGTGAGGAACCACATGAGGAGGTCACAAGGGTACCACGCTTCAGGCCCCAGCAGCCTCCCCAGCTGCCCTCCTGTTACGTGGGGTCTGTCCCGGCTGCCCTCCTCTGTTACACAGGGTCTGTCCCGGCTGCCCTGTGGGCAGGACAGGGGCACAGCTTGTCCTTAACATGCTTGGTGCTGAAGAGGCTCACAGTACTGGGAACGTTGGCATCGATTTTATTGTTGTCTTTCTGAGAGCGGGTAAGATACTAAAAGCAAAAGGACCCCTTCAGGCCTAGTGAACACACAAAACAAACAGTGGTGGAACCCTCTGTGTCTTTTTCCCTTGAATCCTGTAGGGGGGTGACCAGGTATCGGTGAATAGGAGAATCACATGTAGGAGGCTGGAAAAAAGACCCATTTGTTGATGAGAAAAATTGGTTTCAGCCTTTCTGGGTGTTTTGGGCTAAGGAGAGGCCCGCCAGGGACAGGGATGGAGAGTGAGGCTGGGGTCCGAGGCCCAGGGATGGACAGTGAGACTGGAGTCCGGGGCTGTGCCTGTCCTTTCCTGTCCTTTACCTGCCACTGTGAGCTTTGTTCAAGGAAGCAGGTATGAGGGAATGAAGGGGTGGGGGGCACAGAGGTGACATGTCCAGGCGGGGTGATGGGGGACCTCCGAGATGCCAGCAAGGAGGAGGAGGAGACCAACGTGGGCATTGGAATGAGCCAGGTTAAAACACAGCCTCTCTCCAGGGCTAGACTTGCCAGGTACAGTGTTGCCATGCAGCATTTGGGGCGCACTCATACTGAGAAGTTGTCATGTATCCAAGATTCACATTTAACTGGGTATCCTGTATTTTTTTATTTTTTTGCTAAATCTGGCAACTCCATTTATAGTCTCACTCTGTGCAGATTTAAAAACCACAAACAGAAGTAAATACCAAGTAGAGATAAAAAGGGAAAGTCAAATACAAATGGAAAGGAAGAATTGAGGAGGTTTGACCTTCAGTGTTCCAAAGATACTGAACTAGTGTTTATTTCTGGAATCAGAAAATTTCATCAGCTGTGGGGCACCGGGATATTCTGGAGGGCTGTGGCCTTCGTGTGTCCTGTTCACTTTTCCCAAAGCCAGGTCATCACCAGGCCGGTGCCCAGAGTGAGCTCGCAGTGCAGGCTCTGCTGGACTGACCGCAGGGTCGAGTTGGCGCCTGTGACGTGGCTTGGGCCCTGTGGGCTTGGGCCCTGGCTGTTGTGGTCTGGGGTGGGTGGGGTTGGGGGCTTGGCTCCTGCTCTTGTCTGAGTGTCTTTGTGGTGTGGTGCTTCTGCAGGATTGGAGTTTCTGGAGTTCACGTTGTGTGGCCTTCAAAACCACAGAGACACAGGCAGGTGGGGCCCGTTGTGCTCAGCCCCTTCCAGTCTCTTGTGACTGGTGGGCTCTGCTCCCCTTGCTTACAGAAGTGGGTCCTCCTGCCCCTTGCAGGGGGCCTGTGTGTGCACCCACAGCACCACATCAGAAAGCCCCGGAAGGCTGCGGGGCGACGTCTCTGTACATGAGAAGGGAGGTGACCCAGGAGTGGACAGGCACAGCCGGAGTGTGGGGCCCCTGCTCTGCGAGTAGGTTCTCAGAGCCCAGGGGCTGGGGGTGTTGGAGGAGTCAGTGGGGGCTTCAGGTAGGAGGTAGGCTGTGAGCTGAACCTCAGAGTCGTGGAGGGAGGAGAGAGGACCCGTTTCAGGAGAAAGTGATTTTTGCAAATGGTGTCCTCCTGCATGGCCTGGCCCTGCTGTGCACTGTGGCATTGGGCTGTCTAACTGTCTGGGACCCCGCAACAGCTGGCCCTGGGAGTTCGGGACCATCACTGGTTGCCTGTTCGTAGTTGCCCACCTGGAGCTGCTGCAGAAGCCACGAGACAGTTCTTGAATGAATAAATGAATGAATGAGTGAGCAGGAAAATCATGGGGCTGTGAGGAAGTGGGTCTGACTGAGGGGGATGTTGAGGTTTGGGGAGGGACCTAGTGAGGGAGCCTCAAGAGGCTGGACCCAGTGGGACAGGTGCTTGGGCAGGGATTAGGAAGTGGGGAAGGACAAAGCACTGGCAGCTGTGGGCAGGAGGAGGGTGAGGGCAGGGTGGGCCGGCAAGTGGGGTGCAGCGGGGAGTCCAGCAGGAGGTGTGGCCACCATGCAAGGTGAGTCTTGGTATGGCGACCTAGGCAGGGAGGATGTGGAAGGGCCTCCGCCTGGATGGGGACACGAGCGACAGCTGCAGGGTGCCTGCAGGCTCCCCCAGCCTCACCTCTGTGGCCGGTGCTGGAGGACACTGGAACCAGCAGGGCTATATTTCAGCATCTGTGCAGATACCCTGTCCCTGGAGGCTCTTTTGCTTCGTGGACTCTGGGTCCTTGGAGGATCCTGCAGAGTTTCCCCTCCTTGGGAGAAGCCCCCTCCTCTTCCTCAGCAACTTGAGCTTGCCCTGGTAGTGGGGGGAACAGGAGGCAGGAGGAACAAAGGCAACTTGTCTCCCTGGTTGGCTGACTTCCTCCCACCCCACAGACCTGCCCCTGCTATGTTCTCTAAAGTAAAATGGAGCTAAGAAGCTAAAGCCAGTGTTCACACTTTATGTTATTAGTATTAGTATGATGTTAGCACAGCTCTTTCTTCAACTGTATATGACTGTCTGAATGCTACTTCCTTTTACTGTTGCTGGACTGTAATAGTGTATATCTTTTTCTCAAGTGTTCAAACAAACGAAGCATTCTGAAAGTTGCCAGTCTTTAATTTCTTCTTCACCTCTCATTTCTTTCCCCTAATCATTCATATTTGCAGTACTTCCAAATTTTAAAAACTGCATTGTTTTTTGAGTGAATTCTTTTCTAAGCACCGAATCGCTGTGTTGCTGCCTAGCAATGTGCGGGATCTTTCTGAGGTTGACTCCGGAAGAGAAAGAAAGCGCATTTGCTCCACGAGCCCGGAATTAAGGCATTTAATGTGTGTGTCCCTGATGCTCAGCCTCTTGGTTTCTTTGGATTTGAAATGTTAAAACATCAAGAACTGACATTTATAAAAGACCCACGCAAAACTATGCATAATGACAAAATGCTGACCTGGGACATTTTATGTATTGTACTCTTCAGGTCAGCCGAATATATTATTCAAAAACTGCATATTTCTTCAAAAACTACTCATAATGTTGGTGGCTACTGCCCTGCTGCCTAAACATAGATTATTAATATTCAGATTCAGGAGACTAAAGCTACCCAGGAGCTGAGCCAGACTCCCTGAGAACCGGATAACTAGTTTTTGTTAGCGGAAGTGTGTGCTTCCAGGGAGGCCGCTTTCTCCCAGGCGTGTGCTGGTGGAGAGGGAGGCAGCCGGGGCCACACTGGAGAGCCCGGACTGCAGTCAGCCAGCCTGGCTTCAAATCCTAACTGCCTCCAGTCGTGGTGCCGGAGCCTCGGTTTCGTCATTTATAAAATGGGATAATTAGACTTTGCTTGTGAGATTATGATCAGTTCGGCTTCTTTTTAGCCACTTTTCCCCATTCTGTAGTGTTTGTCTCTGGTGTACCCGGCGTGATTTCCTTAATCACCTCCTCACAGAGTAGATTTCAGAGACCATTTTTGAAACCACCTGCTATACATTGCCACCTAGAAGTAAGTACAGCGCCATTTTGTGCTTATAGCAGAAACGGCAGCAAGTCAAACGACCCTGGAGCTATTTTGCATCACGTGGCACGTTGGTTTGCTGCCGCTGTGCAGCACTCTCTGTCTGTAGCTGCAAGGCTTCTGGGGTCAGGAGTCCTGGTGACGCTCACGCAGGGCTGTGATCAAGGCGTTGGCCAGGGCTGCGTGGTGAGGATTCACTTCCATGCACACTTGTGTGGCTGCCGGCAGCCTCAGAAGATCCACTTCCAGGGTTGGTAATATCGCTGTTGGAAGACTTCACGTCCTCGCTGGCTATTGGCCAGAGACATCCGTTCCTTGTCATGTGGGCAGCTTCTTTGGGCAGCTCACAGCTGGGCAGTGAGTTCCCTGAGAGCGAGTGAGGGAGAGCATGAGCGAGACGAAAGCCATGGTCTTTTGGTAACCTCATCTTGGAAGTGACACCCATCTCTTTTGCACATTCTGTTTGTTAGAAGCGAGTTGCTAGGTCCAGCCCACAACCCAGGGGAGGGACTGCAGGGGCAGGATGACCAGGAGGTGGTGTCATGGGGGCCATCTCAGAGGCCACCTGTCACCATACACCTGCTGGTCCCAGAGATTCACGTCCCTCCCACATGCAAGATACACTCCCCACGAGATCCTTTTGTGACAGCATCTGCTCAGAGCCCCGCGTCATCCTCGAAACTGGCTCTAGGTGGGCTGAGGTGCAGCTCCTGGGGTGCACGGTACCCCGGTCTGTTGACCTGAACTAGAGAGACACGCTGTCAGCTCATCCACCCACAGCCACGGTGCCATCATGGCAAGCACCGCAGGCCAGACCTGCCTGTTCAGAATGAGGGAAAATGGAGGCAGAAAGGAGCCTCAGGCGTGCCTCACTTCTGAGACCCAGCTGGGCACATAGGGCAATTCCTTGTTCAGGTGTCACGACTGGGGATTGTTAACTGTCCCTCTGCCCTCAGAGGCTTTGAGTCCTCTCTCTGACTCATGCTTCCCTTTGTCTGAGACACAGCACCTGCTTGCAGTTGAGTGGTTTCCTCAGCCTGCTTCCTGCCAGTAGGATTTTGGGGTTCAGCACCCACTTTTTATTTTGTACTAACTCTGACCCTTGTAGTTCAAGCTGGCAGTGATAGTTCTAAGTTTATGGGCCTCCTGGGAGTCTCACTGGTGTCCCTTCCATCAGGCACGAGCCATACCTGGTATTCCTCTGAGATGAGCCCTGCTCTGCCTCGGGGTCCTGAAGGGTGAGGAGTCATGCCCATAAGCTTCTTGGGGCCTGGTTGCTCCATGAGAGTCTGGGAGGCCCACCCTTCATCTCTTTACAGGGGCTCCAGCCGTCTTGCTGTACCTCAGCACACAGCACCTTTCTGATGTCACATGCACAGCAGGCTTGCCTTGGACAGAAGCGGAAGGAGGAACTGGCTGACTGGAGCATTGGGGGCCATGGGGCAGTGGGCTGCTCAGAGGAGAGTCAGTGGCAGGAGGTGCAATGACGATGACATGAGTTTAGGGGAGGGTATGGAGACGAGGAGAAGCATGCAGGCGTCACTCCACCGTGGGGAGTGTGAGTGTGGGGACAAAGGCTGACTTGGGAAGTCCCACTCGCTAAGCGGCACAGCCTTTCCACCCCTGTGTCATCTAGATTTCTTTAGCATAACTGGAGTTGAATGTTTCGGCTCCTGCCCTGCCTTGTTGTAGATACATGGCACCCTCTGTTCCTCAGTCAGGCACTGGCCTTGATGACGTTTCCTTCCTTAAACACAAATAGCTGTCGGTCTGCTCCAGCACCGAAGCCTCAGGGTCACTGCACGGGTGTCTGGGGAGGCAGTAACTGGTGCAGGGGACTGAGCAGGCAGCAGGGAGTGGTCCCGGGCATCTGAGCCCACCCTCTGTGGCACTCTGCTTCTGTTTGGGTGGGGAATGTCCTGGGGGACGCTGGTGGGTGGGAACAACACAGCTCTTGCCTTATGAACCCGGCAAGTAGCAACAGCCCTCGCTGGAGGAGCTGGGTTGGGCTGGGTAGAGGGGTGATGGGGTGATGGGGTGGTGGGGCTTGGGGTCAGGGAGTGACGGTGGATTCCAGGTGCTTTTTTAGAGGCTTCTTGCTAGCCCCTCACCGTAGGCAACTAAGAAATGTGCCGGGGTGAGTTTTCATCAGTTTCCGATGTTTGGGTTCTCTCATCACGTCGCTCTCTTTTCTGAGTTGGTGCTAACCAAGCTCTTATTGACGGATGCGGGGTTTGGGGTGAGCCCATCATTCACACCTCTTAACTGCCTCTCGCCACCAGCTTAGGAGCTTTATGGAACGACACGCTTCAGCTGCTTTTCTGTCCTGGGATATGGCCTTTGCCGATGCGTCTTGCTCTTAGGCAGACTGTCTTGGACGTGGGCCCGTGCACCGCTGGGGACAGGCCACACTGCGGAGCGTGTGCACACGGCGTGAGGTCCGTCTCCAGCGAGCCAGCCTGGGGTGGGATTGCCATGGGTCTGAAGAGAGAAGGCCAGGTGGATTTTTGTAAAACTAGCAATTAGGTATTTTATTCATGATTACGATGGCTTTCATGTAAAACCTCATCAACCCTCTTACTTTTACTTTTTTAGTACAAAAGTAATATTTGTTATTTTTAGAAAATGTAGAAAACATGCATAGAAATAATTACATTCAGATACTTAGAGAAAGTTAAGAATGTTTCAGCCAAATAGGTTCTTGGCACCCTTCCTTCCTTCCCTGACTCGGCAGGCGTGGATCGCGCACCTGCCCCGGGCCATGGGTGTGCCAACCCCGAGGCCTCGCGGCCTCTGCTCGTGCCTAGAACTGTGCCTAGCATGGAGAGGGCACTCCCCACTGTGGAATGTGTGGACGGACAGCAGTCTGTTTCCTTGTGTTCACAGAACTCTTTTAAGTGCCCTGGTATTTGGGCAGGAGATGTGAAATTCTACACTCAGAAGGTTCTGCCTGACAAACAGTCTTTTTAAAAAGGGTCCTTCCTTCTTCCCAAAGTTCCAAAAAGTCTTTTAGAGACAGCAGGGGATATTTTCCTTACCTGGTGTATTTGGGCTCCAGCCGGACTCACCAGGATGTCTGGGGGCGCCCGGGCAGAGGAAACGTGCAGAGGCTTAGGAAGCATGGTTGGTGTTTGTGGGATTCTTGGGGTGGTGCCTTGGTGAACTGCCCCAGGACCATGCGGTCAGGTGTGCGGGCAGCTCTGGGCCCAGGGGCTGTGTGCACGGAGCACCTGTCCATCTGGTGCTGCTAGGGCGCTGGCCCTGAGCTGGTTGGGGAATTGCAGGTCTGCGTCTGCTGTGTTCCTCCCAGTGCCTGCAGCACCCCAATTTTCGGCCAGACAGGGCCGGTGCACTTCTGGAGGTGAACAGAAAGAAACGTGACGATCTCTACAGCCGGCGTTAGTAAGAGGCTGTGTCCTCGATGAGAGAGATTCTGTTCGCTGTCACAGGACTTGGGGCAGATTCAGATGTGAAGCATGTTAGCTCAGCACTCCCCTTGCTGCAGGCGGGCCATGGCACTGAAATGGTGAGGCACCCTCCCCATTTGCAGATTGTAAGTCTTGGAGCGGGGCTAGCGATTCGTACTTATTTCCACGGGCGGCCGGGGTGCGAGGTGCACGGGGAGAACAGCTGGTCCGTGGCGCTGCGTGCTCTGGGTGGCCTGTGCAGCCCTGTGACGGTCTCCCCAGGCCACCACCTGGCTGCCTAAGGCCCATGCACCTGCAGGCTCTGTGTTCTCAGGTGTCTGGCGGCAGATTCTCATGCCTTTGTGTGAGACTTGTGTTTTTCTTCTGAAAGTTTTGTGGGACTTTTTTCGTCTCCCTGCTCAGGGCTTGGTGGGCCCTTTGCATTCGAAGATTCTTGTCTGCCTTGAGCTCTGGGAAGCGGCTGGCGCTGTTCAGGTCTGGGAGCCACTCTCTCAGGATGTGCTGTCATCTGTTTGTGTCCTGGGTTACCTGTCCCCTCCCAGGCCCTTTGTTGAAGGCCGAGAGGTCTTCCTGGAAGGGACTATTTTCCTTATGTTACAGCCTGAGCCTGCGCAGAGTCCCGCACGCAGTTGGTACCCGCAACACTGCTGAATGGCAGGTGTCTGTTGCCGGGAACTGTGTGGGGGAGGAGCTGGGACCTGGGAATGGCAGGTGTCCTCTGAGGGGAACCAAATGGGAGAGGAGCTGGGGCCTGGGAGGCTAAGGCAAGGGCTGTCTCCAGCCCACCCTGCACCCCAAGAAGGGAAGTGTGGAAAGGTATTGACTGGTGGCTCAGTAAAATGGCCTGGAAGTGGCCTTCGTGATTCCAGAATCTGCTCACTCCCTTTGGCACCATGTCCTGCCGTGTCCAGGGTGGGCAGGTCCAGTCTGGTCTGGGTCCGGGGAAGGTCTGGGAAGAGTGACCACTCACCTCTTGGAGGGCCCCTCAGGTGAGTGGTGGAGGTGGCTGGATGCAGGGATGGCCAGTGCGGGTCTGCATGGGTGTGTCTTGGAGGGCAGGGATCAGATCGTCTGGTGTGTGTGTCCCTGATGTGGTGGGAGAGGGGGTGCTGGGTGGGTGTTCGGCACCTGTGGGCACTGTGAGGTGGTGGTGGGGGGAGGCTGCTGGGACATGATGACTCTGGGAGGGTGTGAGGTGGGCAGGCGCCTGTGGGGGCAGGTCCCAGGTGGAGAAGGTGGCGTGGTGTCTTGCTGTCTCAGGCCCTTCCTCTATGAATCCATGTAAGTGTGGGTAAGCCAAGAATAGCCCGGGTTCAAATCCACCTTTGCTGTTAATTGGCTGTGTGCTGGTAGACAAGTTACGTAGCTTCTCTGTGCCCCCACTCCCTCATCTACCTGTGAGAATTGTAACAGAGCCTTCCTCAGAGCAGTGGTGTTTAGGATGACATGCGCTGCATGGCAAGTCCTGGCAGTGGGGGCCGCCATTGCAGCCTGTGGGGTCACCCTGGAGGCTGTGATAGTCGATGTTGTGCTGTTCTTGTCCCTCGCTCTCCTCTTCTCCTCGGTGCGCCCAGACTCTCTGCCCTTGGAGGATGGCTTCTCTCTCGCCTCGCCCTGTGTGCGTGGTCATTACGGCTAGGTGCTGGCTTGGTCTTTCCGGCCCTGCCTCGCTTGGGGCCTGCTGCACCGTGGCTCAGGGCTAGGACCCCTCTCTGTACTTGCATGTCTAGGGTGCTGCCCAGCATGAGTGGAGGAGTTTATCAGAACAGGACCTTTCACAGGAGGTTTTAACTTTGGAAGGGAATAGAAAAGTGTCATGGCAGCAATATTTATTTCTAGATCACCCTGAGTTTGTTTCCTTTGTTTTGTTTTATTGTCCTCTTTACACCCTGAGTTTTTAATGATGAGTGAGTGAAGGAGTGACAGTGCGGGTTGAGCATCCCTTTCCAGATGCTCCAGAATTGGAAACCTTTTGACACGGATGTGATGCCCCAGGCATCGCTGAGCTGGTGACACCTTTGCTTTCTAATGGCTTGATGGACACAAACCTTGTTTCATACACAACATTATCAAAAATACTGCACAAAATTACCCTCAGGCTGTGTGTATAAGGTGTATATGAAACATACATGAATTTCCTGTTCAGACCTGGGTCCTATCCCAACATATCTCATTATGTATATACAGATGTTCCAAAATCAGAAAAAATCCGCAGCACTTCTGGTCCCAAAAATCTCTTCTAAGGGACACTCAGCCTGTGTGGTGTGGTCGGTGACTCCTGATGGGAGGCGGCTGTGTTGTGCGGCGAGTGGGGACCTTCATATCACATCCCATCTGTGCCTTGGGGCTTGGATGAATTGCTTCTGGCTGGACCTTCTTCCCTTTTCCACACAACGAAGAGGCTGGGTTAGATAATCTCCAGTCAGGGTGTTTCAGAGTTAACTGGAAGGTGTGTGTGTGTGTGTGTGGGTGGGGGGTAGTTGGAGCTTCCTGGCCTTGCCCCAGACTTACTAAGTGAGAGTCTCTGGGAGGTGCAGGGGCCTGGGAGCGGACGTTCTTACTGGTAGCCCCGATGCTGTAATGCAAGTTCAGCTGGAATCCAGTGCCCTGTGGTCTTCTGAATTTCACTGTCTGTTCTGCTAGCTTTACTATTAATTGATACAGTTTAAGGAAAAATTAAACTATAAGCTGAACATATGTGATTATTTTGGGAGGCCAAGGCAGGAGGATTGCTTGAGGTCAGAAGTTTGAGACTAGTCTGGGCAACAGAGTGAGATCTCGTCTACAGAAAAATTAAAACGTTAGCCAAGGTTCACCGGGTGTCTTCCCCTCGGCCCCTTCGCCCACGTGGTGAACACTGTGGACCTGCGAGGGTGTGAGGGTTGCGTTCCTGCATTCTGGACTCTTTCCCCACTACTGAGAAGCAGCCATGTGAAATATGAGTTGGCAAGGAAGATCAGCATGTAGGCTTAGACCCAGACGGTATCTGCAGCCTCCTGAGCTACCTGGGCCTGGGCTTGAGCCCAGCAGTGAACAGCCTCAGTAAGAGGGACCCTGAAGGTCGGGTCCTGCACCTGGCCGGGAGAGAGGAAGATCACAGTGCCGCTGAAATTCTTGTGCTGGACCGGGAAGCTGATCTCCGGGGGCTGTCTCAAAGACTGGGATGAATGTGGAAATGGTCCTGATGTCCAGGGGAAGTTTCTGCCAAAATCAGTGCAATGTAAATTGCCAGAAGGAGGTGAAGGGCAACCACAAGTTTCAACAAAGACAAGCTGAACCAATGCAAACTGGTTTTATATTAGATACGTGACTTAAAATATCTCAATATAGTTTTACAGTTTTCTCCAAAAAAAAAATTAGCTGAGTATGGGGGTGTGCTCGCTATGGCTAGAGCCCAGGAGTGAGTTTGAGGCTGCACTGAGCAATGACTGTGCCACTGCTCTCCAGCCTGGGCAATGGAGTGAGACCCTGTCTCTAAAAAATAAAAACAAATGTGATTATAGATAATAAGATATTACTTATATGAATTACAAACCATTTCTTTTTAATAAGCAGAGGCACATGACAGTAAGAGTCTAGTAGAAAAATTGAGTGGACTGCACAGAAGACTTATCCATCATTATGTCACACAGTGTGAGGCGGATGGTGTGAATAAACTGGGAAGTCATGTCTGTCATTGAGGCAGTATCTATTCCTGTTTGAGGAGAAAGCCAAGAGGTGTTCTGTTCCTCGAGGAAGCCATCAAGGCTTCATGACCTGCCGTCCTGGGGCCGTTCACGGTGATAGCTGGCATTTGCTGTAACGGGAACAACAGCACCTTGGTGTGTGGCGTCTGCCATGAGCCAGATGCTTTTCCGAGTGTGCTTCAGTGAGACCGCTTCACGCATGTCCTGCTTTCCCTCTCGCCTCACCTGTGATAAAGTGATTCCCCCTTGTATTTGTTTCCTGGGGTTGCTGAAAGAAATTACCACAAACTGGGGGGCTTAAGACAACACACATTAATTCTCCTGCATTTTCAGGGGCCTCATGTCTGCAGTCACTGTGACCTGGCTGATGGCAGATGTGGCAGAGCTGGTTCCTCTGGCGGCTTTAGTCTGCTTCCTTCACCTTTGCAGCTTCTGGAGGCGACCGCCTGCCCGTCTGCCTGGGCTCGAGACCCGTCCTTGAATTCCTGCGGTCTCTGCTTCCTTCCCCGCATGGCCATCCCCTCTGGCTCTGACCCCAGGCTCACACGGGCGCACCTGACACTCTCCCCATCTCCAGAGCCTTCACGAGGTCATATGGATAGGAGGAGCCATCCAGAAGCTTGGGACTGAAGACGTGGGTGTATCAGGGGCCATCAGCCAGCCTGTCACACCTCTTAAGGAGATCCAATGAGAAGATCCCCAAGGATGTTTCTTGGCCAACTTTTACATTTATTTATTTATTTTTTAATGATGAACATTAAATAGTTAAATGCCCAGTCCTAATATTTAAATTATTAATATAGTACTACTTAGATATTGAGTAATGTAATTTATATTCATTTTGGACTCTTCTCTATCAAAACGTAATTTTACTAAGTGCGCATGTTGTATGTCCGTGTTTGTCATCACAGAAGCCGCTCTTGGAGTCACCCAGTAATAGCCTTTCCACTTTATCTAGTTCTGTAGCTTTTGTGTGTGTAAATTACTTCAAATCTGTTTATGATCCTGTTGCTGGAAACTGTATCCCAAGACACAAAAATCTCTTCTAATAAATACCTTTAAAACAATTATTTCTTTAAAAAACATACCCTCTGTTCTATTTTGCATCTTCACAACATCATCACTTACTGTATTGCTTTTTCAAGTGATCTTTAAAGAGTTTTGCAGGAGAGACTACACAGCAGGCCCGAGACCATCCTGAGAGGCCTGTGTGCCAGGCTGGCCCCTGAGTGGTATCAGGACGGTGCCCACCGTCCTCACTGAGGAGGGGCTCCCTGTGCTCAGCTGCTTGTGTGGGCAACAGGGTTTGTGCTGGGAACCTGCCTTCCCTCTGGGAGTCCAGAGTCTGGGTGCGAGGCAGGCAGAGAGTGCCCATGTGCCCAGCCCACAGTCAAAACTCTGGCACCGAGTCTCCAGTGGGCTTCCCTGGTGACGACACTGCACACACTGTTACGGCTCACTCTGGGGGGAGCTCAGTGCGTCCTGCGCAACCCCACCGGGAGAGGATTCTGGAAGCTCGGGCCAAGTTTCCTCAGGACACCGCCCCATGGGCCTCTGCCCCTGCTGATTTTGTGTGGAATCCTTTCGCTCTAATGAATCTCAGCTGTGAGTGCACCTTTGTACTAAGTCCTGGGAATCACTGGCCTGGGGGTGGTCCGGGAACCCCTGACAAGTTTGTTCTTAATGACAACCAATACTTTTAAAGTCATACCCCCTGGAAGAATTGAGTTAATATGATGTTTCTTTGCT
>NW_012107363.1:4509359-4523597 GCF_000951045.1 Mandrillus leucophaeus | reverse complement strand
AGTATGGGGGTGTGCTCGCTATGGCTAGAGCCCAGGAGTGAGTTTGAGGCTGCACTGAGCAATGACTGTGCCACTGCTCTCCAGCCTGGGCAATGGAGTGAGACCCTGTCTCTAAAAAATAAAAACAAATGTGATTATAGATAATAAGATATTACTTATATGAATTACAAACCATTTCTTTTTAATAAGCAGAGGCACATGACAGTAAGAGTCTAGTAGAAAAATTGAGTGGACTGCACAGAAGACTTATCCATCATTATGGCACACAGTGTGAGGCGGATGGTGTGAATAAACTGGGAAGTCATGTCTGTCATTGAGGCAGCATCTATTCCTGTTTGAGGAGAAAGCCAAGAGGTGTTCTGTTCCTCGAGGAAGCCATCAAGGCTTCATGACCTGCCGTCCTGGGGCCGTTCACGGTGATAGCTGGCATTTGCTGTAACGGGAACAACAGCACCTTGGTGTGTGGCGTCTGCCATGAGCCAGATGCTTTTCCGAGTGTGCTTCAGTGAGACCGCTTCACGCATGTCCTGCTTTCCCTCTCGCCTCACCTGTGATAAAGTGATTCCCCCTTGTATTTGTTTCCTGGGGTTGCTGAAAGAAATTACCACAAACTGGGGGGCTTAAGACAACACACATTAATTCTCCTGCATTTTCAGGGGCCTCATGTCTGCAGTCACTGTGACCTGGCTGATGGCAGATGTGGCAGAGCTGGTTCCTCTGGCGGCTTTAGTCTGCTTCCTTCACCTTTGCAGCTTCTGGAGGCGACCGCCTGCCCGTCTGCCTGGGCTCGAGACCCGTCCTTGAATTCCTGCGGTCTCTGCATCCTTCCCCGCATGGCCATCCCCTCTGGCTCTGACCCCAGGCTCACACGGGCGCACCTGACACTCTCCCCATCTCCAGAGCCTTCACGAGGTCATATGGATAGGAGGAGCCATCCAGAAGCTTGGGACTGAAGACGTGGGTGTATCAGGGGCCATCAGCCAGCCTGTCACACCTCTTAAGGAGATCCAATGAGAAGATCCCCAAGGATGTTTCTTGGCCAACTTTTACATTTATTTATTTATTTTTTAATGATGAACATTAAATAGTTAAATGCCCAGTCCTAATATTTAAATTATTAATATAGTACTACTTAGATATTGAGTAATGTAATTTATATTCATTTTGGACTCTTCTCTATCAAAACGTAATTTTACTAAGTGCGCATGTTGTATGTCCGTGTTTGTCATCACAGAAGCCGCTCTTGGAGTCACCCAGTAATAGCCTTTCCACTTTATCTAGTTCTGTAGCTTTTGTGTGTGTAAATTACTTCAAATCTGTTTATGATCCTGTTGCTGGAAACTGTATCCCAAGACACAAAAATCTCTTCTAATAAATACCTTTAAAACAATTATTTCTTTAAAAAACATACCCTCTGTTCTATTTTGCATCTTCACAACATCATCACTTACTGTATTGCTTTTTCAAGTGATCTTTAAAGAGTTTTGCAGGAGAGACTACACAGCAGGCCCGAGACCATCCTGAGAGGCCTGTGTGCCAGGCTGGCCCCTGAGTGGTATCAGGACGGTGCCCACCGTCCTCACTGAGGAGGGGCTCCCTGTGCTCAGCTGCTTGTGTGGGCAACAGGGTTTGTGCTGGGAACCTGCCTTCCCTCTGGGAGTCCAGAGTCTGGGTGCGAGGCAGGCAGAGAGTGCCCATGTGCCCAGCCCACAGTCAAAACTCTGGCACCGAGTCTCCGGTGGGCTTCCCTGGTGACGACACTGCACACACTGTTACGGCTCACTCTGGGGGGAGCTCAGTGCGTCCTGCGCAACCCCACCGGGAGAGGATTCTGGAAGCTCGGGCCAAGTTTCCTCAGGACATCGCCCCATGGGCCTCTGCCCCTGCTGATTTTGTGTGGAATCCTTTCGCTCTAATGAATCTCAGCTGTGAGTGCACCTTTGTACTAAGTCCTGGGAATCACTGGCCTGGGGGTGGTCCGGGAACCCCTGACAAGTTTGTTCTTAATGACAACCAATACTTTTAAAGTCATACCCCCTGGAAGAATTGAGTTAATATGATGTTTCTTTGCTCTTTTTGGTGGTGGTTTTTATCTAGCCTGTTGGGTGGCCTCTGCAGTATTGATTGAGGTTGTTTCAGGGTAATGTGCTTTCCCCCACACAGTATATTCAAAATAAATTAATGTGGGAGGGTCATGGAATATTAGGTGACCCCTCTCCTGAGGGAAAACTCTATTGAGGGGATTTGTAATCAACTAAGGGGTTAGACTCTGTTCTGCAGGTGCCTTTGAACCTGAAGCCTGTAGCAGGCCTTGCTTCTCACGCTTGGACTCTGCTGTCCTATGAAACGTGGGTTTGGGTGTGTGTGTTCTGAGTGGAGCCCGAGAGTCTGCCTTTCAGACAGGCTGCCAGTCCACGGACGACACTGAGTAGCCAGGGGCTCTTTCCATCCAAGCTGGGTGTGGAAGCAGCAGGGGAAGCAGTCTTGCGTCCTCACGCCCACGCTGGGTCGGTGGGTTTGCCGGGCAGGAACGGGAACTCGTGCAGTGACAAGGTAGCCATTGTGGGAGACATTTTCTACTCCAAAAGGAAGTTTCTTTGCCTGACTTGAAGATTTATTGTCTATAGACACTTAGAGGTGCTTTCTGCGGTGGTTTTTATTATGAATGATGTTTTTGTGTTTAGGTAATACCAGTGAGCAGTGGAGAAAGATGGACTTGAATAATGAGCTGTTCATTTTTCTTTCTTAGGGCACTGTTTGAAGAAGCAAGCATGGTAGCATCAAGCATTCCCTCAAGTATGGCTCCACGGGAACAATGAGACGTGCTCTTGGTCTTGGAAGCTCATCAGAATGTTTAGAGTTGGGGAGGCGTCCAAGCGCCCATTGCCTGGGCCGGCGCCCCCGCGGGTGCGGAGTGTGGAGGTTGCCCGGGGGAGGGCCGGCTATGGATTCACACTTTCGGGACAGGCGCCCTGTGTGCTCAGCTGCGTCATGAGAGGGAGCCCTGCGGATTTCGTGGGCCTCCGAGCTGGAGACCAGATATTTGCTGTCAATGAAATCGATGTGAAAAAAGCGTCTCATGAAGATGTAGTGAAATTAATTGGGAAGTGCTCTGGTGTCCTGCACATGGCGATTGCTGAAGGCATCGGCCGCCTCGAATCCTGTTCCAGTGACGAAGAAGGGGGACTCTATGAAGGAAAAGGCTGGCTGAAACCCAAGCTGGATTCTAAAGCACTAGGTATAAACAGAGCAGAGCGAGTCGTGGAGGAAATGCAGTCTGGTGGAATTTTCAATATGATTTTTGAAAACCCGAGCCTTTGTGCGAGCAGTTCAGAGCCCTTGAAATTGAAACAAAGATCCCTTTCGGAGTCGGCCGCAGCTCGATTTGATGTTGGACATGAAAGTATGAATAATCCAAATCCCAACATGCTTTCTAAGGAGGAGATATCGAAAGTTATTCACGATGATTCGGTTTTCAGCATTGGACTAGAAAGTCATGACGATTTCGCATTGGATGCAAGTATTTTAAATGTGGCGATGATCGTGGGCTACTTAGGCTCCATTGAACTTCCTTCCACGAGCTCCAATCTGGAGTCCGACAGCTTACAAGCCATCCGTGGCTGCATGCGGCGCCTGCGGGCAGAGCAGAAAATCCACTCGCTGGTGACCATGAAGATCATGCACGACTGTGTGCAGCTGAGCACTGACAAGGCTGGGGTCGTGGCCGAGTACCCGGCCGAGAAGCTGGCCTTCAGCGCCGTGTGCCCGGACGACCGGCGATTTTTCGGGTTGGTGACCATGCAGACGAATGATGACGGGAGCCTGGCCCAGGAGGAGGAGGGTGCCCTGCGGACTTCCTGCCATGTATTCATGGTGGACCCAGACTTGTTTAATCACAAGATCCACCAAGGCATAGCTCGGCGGTTTGGGTTTGAGTGCACGGCTGACCCGGACACCAATGGCTGTCTGGAATTCCCGGCGTCCTCCCTCCCTGTCCTGCAGTTCATCTCTGTCCTGTACCGAGACATGGGTGAGCTGATTGAGGGCATGCGGGCCCGCGCCTTTCTGGACGGGGACGCTGATGCCCACCAGAACAACAGCACCAGCAGCAACAGTGACAGCGGCATCGGGAACTTCCACCAGGAGGAGAAGAGCAACCGAGTCCTTGTGGTGGACCTGGGTGGGAGCTCAAGCAGGCACGGCCCCGGAGGCAGCGCGTGGGACGGTGTGGGTGGGAGGGGTACCCAGCCCTGGGGTGCTCCCTGGTCTGGACCCTTCTGTCCCGACTCCGAAGGGAGCCCCCCATTTGAGGCCGCTCATCAGACTGACAGGTTCCGGGACCTAAACAAGCACCTAGGACCGGCCTCCCCTGTGGAGGTGCCTCCAGCTTCTTTGAGGAGCTCAGTCCCGCCTTCCAAGAGGGGCACCGTGGGCGCCAGCTGTGGTTTCAACCAGCGCTGGCTCCCGGTTCACGTGCTCCGGGAGTGGCAGTGCGGACATGCCAGCGACCAGGAGTCTTACACAGATTCCACCGACGGCTGGTCCAGTGTCAACTGCGGCACGCTGCCCCCTCCTATGAGCAAGATCCCCGCGGACCGCTACAGGGTGGAGGGCAGCTTCGCGCAGCCCCCGCTGAGCGCTCCCAAGAGGGAGTGGTCCAGGAAGGCCTTTGGAATGCAAAACATTTTTGGTCCCCATCGAACTGTTCGAAAGACTAAGGAAGATAAAAAGGTAAGCCTGCCAGAAGCTGCTCAGCCCAACCTCCTCACTTAGCAGCCATGGGGAGGCGGCTCCCAGTCACCAGGTGGCACAGTCCTGGCTTCCTCTGGCTGGCCCTGTGGCCTCTGTGGCCATCACAGGGTGTCTGCGTTGCCTCTGGGCTGCGGACTGTGTCTTGCTGGGACCCCTCGCCCCCTGCCCTGTTGGAGTCCCTGGTTCTGGTTCTGGCTCTGATGGCTGGTTCTGGGCAGGACATCTGGGCAGGAGAGGTGGCGGCGAGAGGGAAGTTGTCATCTTAGAGCTCAGGGTAAGGCCCTTCCTCCCCTTCCTGCTCCTCCCTTGCTCTGTCCCTGTGGCCCCTTGAAGCCCATTTTAGGTCTGACCCCAGAATCTTCATCCCAGTGTCCCACATCCCTCTTGAGACGAGAATATTCTTGAAGCACCGAGAGCCTCCATGGGGGATATCCTGCTGTGGAAAACGCCGGCTGGACTCTGCAGTGGGCCCTGGGAGCCGCATGCTGCCTGCTCACCAAGGGGTACTGAGCTCATGGTGTGTAGTGCTGCCTCGAAGACCTGGACCCATCAGCATCCCTTTGGGGGCCCTGCCTTCCTTTAGGAGCTCAGTTGGAGCAGGAAAGAGAGTAAATGAGCAAAGCTGGGAACCCTCTGGAAGGGACTTTGTCCAGCAGGAGGCAGTGCTGCCATGTGGCACTGTGCAGGGCTGTGCCTGTGCGGTTGGGTGCAGGGAACCCTCTGGAAGGACTTCCTCCAGCAGGAGGTGGTGCTGTTGTGTGGGGCTGTGCGGTGGGTGCTCTGTTTGGAGCCAGGGCCGTTCTGACAGGTGATGGGGGTGGGCACTTAGCTTCCTTTGTTTCAAAGAAACTACTCTGGCCGTTTACGATGTAAAGACACCTTTTTAATGTTTGTTCACATCCTGAGACTATCCTAAGAACACCCTCTAAGGCTGCTGACTGGGTGGGCAGGGCCAGGGGGTAGGAAAGGCCGTGTTTGACGATTATTTCTACTCGATTCCCCCACCCAGGGCTAGTGTTTTCCATGATGAAATGTGGCACCTGAGAGAGCATTTAAAGGCTAGGAAGAAGCTGCGGCATATGCCTGTAACTCAGTGCTTTGCAGGCTGAGGCAGGAGGCTCGCTTGAGCCCAGGAGTTCAAGGCTGCCGTGAGCTATGTTGCAGCCACTGCACTCTAGCCTAGGTGACAGAGCGAGACTCTGACTCTAAAATAAAATAAAATTTAAAAAATGAAGGAAGGAGAGATTTCTCGTTTTATCTCCTCAAAATGATCACTGATAATATTTTGATGTATGTAAGCATATAATTGTGTTTTTTTAAAACACTTGTAATCATATGAATTTTCAGCATCCTCTTTATTTTTGGGGACAGGGTCTGGCTCTGTTGTCCAGGCTCAAGTGCAGTGGCTCGATCGTAGTTCACTGCAGCCCCTGCTCCCGGGCTCAAGTGATCCTCCCACCTCAGCCACCTGAGTAGCTGGGACTACAGGCACTGGCTACCATGCCCGGCTAATTTTTATATTTTCTGTAAAGATGCGATTTTGCCATGTTGCCCAGGCTGGTCTTGAATTCCTGAGCTCAAGCGATCGTCCTGCCTCAGCCTCCCAGAGTGCTGGGATTACAGGCATGAACCACACCACACCTGGCCTCAGCCTCCTTTTTAGAGGAGTCGTTCTGCAACTGCGCATGCTGCTGCTGTCTTTTCCTGTCTCTTGATCTGAGCCCTGGGCTGGATTCTCAAGGAGGTGCCCTCCTGCCTGCCCTGGGCCTCCCCTCACTTCCCCGTGGAGCCCGTAGGTGGTGGTGCAGGGCCACTGCCAGGGAGCTGGCCTCAGTGTGAGCTGTCTGTATTGGGCAGGGATGGGGAGGTGAAGAGCCCTGGAAAGTGGTGAAAATGTTCTTTGGCATCAGGAGATTCCTCATCTCTTTGAATACATGTTTAAAACTGTGTTTTCTCCACTGCTGTGGTGTAGTGAAGGTTGACACTAGTGTTTATGTGGTTCTTTGTGGATTACAGGGCACCTTCACCTGCTTTCTCCTGAAATTCAAAGTGACCTGGACAGTGGGGAGTATGATGCTATTTTAGCTGATTGACAGTGATGCTTATGGTCCTTAGGGGACCTGAGAGACAGATAACGCTGTCATCCCCATCCCACCAGTGAATGGACTGCTCCTTGGGGCGGGTGACATGGGTGTGTAGGCGGGGTTGTGATGCCAGTCTTGGGCTTCTTTGCAGTGAAGATGAGGGTCCTGGCTCTTCCCATCCACACTGGAGCAGAGCAGAAGGGGAGCCGGCATGTCCTCAGGGTTGGAAATAATGGTGCAGTCGTCACTGCTTTGCAGAGTGCATCCTTACCTTGATAGGAATCCTGAGGCCATCAGGCCAGGAGATTGAGGTTTGGCTGTCAGGTGACTTGCCTGCAGTCACAGGGCATGTAAGTGCTGGGACCAAGACAGCCCTGGCACTCCACATCGCTTCCCACAGAGACACTCCTGTGTGTGATTTGGAATGGCCTTCATAATGTGGCGTGATACACTGTCTAAAAATAAATAGGTAGTAACATGTTGTGTTTTATGGGTTCCTGCTGTAATCTCTTGAAGTTTATCTGTTGCTGTTTACTTTGCCAAGTGGGCCTTCCTGTGTAGTTAGGTCAGTCTGATCCCATAGCCTCCCCCGTTAGAGCAGCAGAAGCTTCCAGGGGTCATGATGTGGCCACAAGATGGGTCCGGACATCCCTCTGGGCAGGTCTGCAGAGCTTCGAAGGTGGCCGTGACCATCCACAGTGATCAGGGTCCCAGCTGGACGCTGGCCTGTGCTGAGAGAAGGGGCCAGCAGGGATGCAGGAAGGGCCTGGAAATTAGAAGAAGAAGAAGAGTTGGCACAGGGAGGGAGAGAGCAGAGGAGGCCCCTGGAGGGTGCAGCGGTGTCAGGTAGCAAGCTTCACGTGACTCCAGATTGTTAGTGGTGACGGGGACTTCAGGGCTTTACTTTGCACAAACTCAGGTGGAGTCAGTCAGGATCCAGCCAGGAGATAGGAAACACAGCAGCATTTGAACAGGAAAAATTCAGTATACAGAATTGTTAACAAAGGAAAAGATGGTTAGCTGCTGAAAGACAGAAAAGACAAGGCTAAGGTCATCAGTGTGGAAAGGGGCTGAGTCTGGAAAAGTGGGTGTGGGAGGTTTAGATGCCCAGAGTAGGGGCCTTATCTGACAGGACCGTGAGTCCATCACAGCTATAAGAGAGTGAAGCAGTTCCCGGGTGAGGATTGGTGGCTGTCCCCAGTCCCCAGGAAAAACGATGTGGGACCCTCACACGCCAGCCTATCCCACCTGGGAAGCAGTGCCCGTGCCCAGCGCTGAACATCGAACCCCTGGTCAGGATAGCCATGTGGTCTTCAAGGCCCAGTGCCAGGATCAGAAGCTGGGCATGGCAGGGTGGGCTTGGCACTCAGAGGAAATGCCTGGATTCCTGGCACAGCGCCTCGTTTGGCTACCCAGCGTCTGTATGCACCCTTCTTCAACACCCCCCAAGGGCATCTAACCCCTAACTTCTCCTTTTGAACCCACCTTGGCTTGCCTGCACCTCAGTGCGGGGTTTTCTGTGGCTGTGGAGCAGCTCTGGCCTGGACAGCCCCGTCAGCTCCTCTCCGCAGTGTGCTGCAGGTGGGTGGTGTCCAGCATGCTCTGAGGCCCAGGCCTGGGGAGGGGCCCCTGCCGACGGTGTCCTTGGCTTAGGCACTCGCTCTTAGCCCTAGAAGAATCTTCAGCATTCCGTCTACACAGTTATTTCTGGTTCCGTGAATGTTAAACGTTCCCTTTTAAATTACTGGCACCAGCCTTTCTTAATCTGTATGCAAAAAAAGCTGACTATTAGAAGAAATATAATGCTGCATCTAGTCACAAGTTGGTCTCTAAGGCCAACAGTTCTGTGTCCTAACTGCCACTAGATTCTCCATTGCTGTCCTTTCCCAAGGCTTTTGTCACTGTCGCTTCCATCCTGCTGTCCGCAGGCTCAGCCCAGGTTTCCGCCCTCAGTGGCCACTTGCTCCTGTGGAGGCCTGGAGACCAGCGAGCCAGACTCTTTGTTGCTCAGCATTTCGACCTCTTCTTGGTGAGATGGAAAGCTTTAACCCCCTGGACACCGACCCAGGTGATGACCTTGTGCCAGCTCATCCTCGTCAGCTTCTCTCTCCTCTGGGGAGGAGCAAGGAATGGGAGCTGAGTTACTTGTAGACTTGCTGAGGGTCTGAAATTCTTGAAGCGGATGAGATGATGTTTGGAAGTGGACTGCTTTCCGTTTTGTGTAGTTTGCTCCTTGTCTCTGCCTAATGTCTGTAGCCAGCACAAGCTGATTCTCATGGAGATAAACACTCAGGCCTGTGACTATAAAAGGGGTTGACGTGAAAGAGAACCCAGGATCTCGAAATGCTTCTGTCATCAAAAATGATGGCCTTGTGTTTCATTTAAGGCAAGTGTGTTTAATTCTGTGTCTTTGCAAACTGACTCAAAGTTATATTAATTAAATTAATTATATTAATTAAATTAATTATATTAATTAAAATACCTAGTTAAGTAGCAGCACCCACGTTCTTAAAATTTCCATACAATGGATTTTGGAAATTTTAAAAATGAAAATATGTTATTTATGATATGTAAAGGATTGATTGGTGTAATTTTGAAATGAATGAATAAATACTTTTACATTCCTCAGTTTAATTTCTGGTATGAGAAACATCAGTAGCTGAAACCCACAAAGATAAAGGCTCGCTGAGGTGCTCAGTAGTTGGTAGGTCCTCCCGGGAGTCCTGAGGCCACAGCACTTGAGGACTGCTGCCCGTGGAAGGGTGGATTTGCAGGAGTGAGTTCCTGCTCTGCTGTTTCTTACTGAGATAAGACCATTAACAGGAGAACGGAGAAATACCTCATGGGTGTACTGAAATACCAGAGAGCTACATCCGAGCGAGATGGTGGTACCTGCGTCACCTGAATACACTGAAAACAGCGCTCATAAAAAAGGCAAAGTACAGAAGCCTCAAGCCCGTGAGCAGTGCAGTCTGCTGTCCAGGGTGGTGCGTGCCCCTAGATGGGAGGACAAGCCAGGGGCGAGCGGGAGGGCGAGCAAGTGCCAGGCCAGGGGGGCCTCTCCCGGAGGGGTGCTGCGCTGCCTTACTCGTGCTGGTGCAGTTTTATGTCTTGCGGTGCAGTGTGTTGGTGGGCGAGTGCTCATCATCTCATGCCCCACCTAACATACCCAAGCACTGTAAGAGTCGGAGCCTTAGATGCTGTTGCTGCCTCTGTCCTGCTCCACACGGAGAGCTGCAGTTCAGAGTCCGCTTCCTTTCACGCACTTACGCTGTCTGCACAACCTCTTGGATATTCTCCTCCTTTTCCTTCCCCTTATTGAAAATACATGTGACATACTGCTGTGAGTTACTTTTTTCTAAAACTCATGTACTTAGTTGTATATCAATTTTAAAAACTCTTCTTCATTGTAGTGGCCACATGGTATTCCATCATATGCCTGTGCCATTTTTTATTGAATCAGTTCCCAGTTGATGGCAACCTTAGACTGTTTCTAGATTTCATATAAACTGGATTGCAGTAAAAATTCTTAGGGTTCTATCTTTGTATATATGTGAGTTTTCTTTTGGGTAGGTTCCTAGATATGGAATTGCTGTTTTTAAAAGTGTATGTGCATTTTAAAGTTTGCCAAATTTCCCACCAAAGAGGTCTTCCAGTTTATATTTTTGTCAATTGTGTGTGTGTGTGTGTGTGCGTGTGTATGCCCCCTTTTTTATTGAAGGAGAATTTGTGTTATTTTGATGTACAGAAAACTCAACAGTGTTCATTTCACCCAGTTTAGTGACAGGCTTTGCCTTTTCCAGCTTGGCAACGTGAGCCACAGATTTTGGTCCCAGAGCGTAGCCTTCCCAGTGATGGCGGATCTTGTCATATCTGTTGTCGTGGGTCTTGATAGCTTCCGCCAGCTTAGAGCTCCCTTGTCTTTGAAGTTAACCTGTGTGAAGGCGACAGTGGAGCAGACTCCTTGGTCCTGCGGGCTTGACACCCTCGTCAGGCCTTCTCCTTGACAGTGCGGTAGGGAACCCCCATCTCAGGACACAGGCAGGCAGGAAGACAACCAGCTCAGTGGGAGCCACGTCACGTGCAGTTACCACTAGCTGAGCCTTCTTGTTTTCCACCAAGGTTGTGACAGCATCAACTCCTGTTGGAGGGACACGTGGTCCGTCTCTTAGTGGGGATGTCCCCTGGGCCAGTGCTGTCTTTCAACCCAGGCCAACAGTCTCTGCTTCTTCTCTTGCTTGTCTCTGGTTGGTACTGTGGGCCAGCATACATGGTTGGCTAGCTGCCTGTGGCCTGAGCCCTGGGTGAACCAGTCAGTCACAGGAGGTGCTTTCAGCCACTCTAGGAGGATGGCCCTTTGCCGCTGCAGCCTGAAACAGCAGGGCCTTTGACAAAGTGGGCGAGGTCCCTGTAATGGCTGGATGTCCTGTCCAGTGCAGAAATTCTTAGGCCTTTCCTCAGACGTCCATCTTCTTGGCCTCCTGCTGCTGCATGGTGGCAGGGGCCAGGGCCAACTCCTTCCGTTTGGCCTTCTTCCCTTTCAGCATCTTAGGTAGCTGGAGAAGAGGCCCTTTTCCTCCTACCCGTGTAGCTCTAGAGTTTTATCAGTCTTTTATTTATTTGCCAATCTGAGAGGAAAGAAATGGTATTATTTAATTTCTTAAATTGAGCAATTTTGTATGTTAATTGACCATAAATATTTCTTTTATTGTCTACTCCTGATTCATGTACCTTGGCCATTTTTCCACCTGATGGTAGGCCTTTTTCTTGTTGATTAGTAAGAGCTCTTTGTATATAAAAGAAATTAGTGCCTTGGTCAAAATATTTTAAACTAGTTATAAAAAATCTGCCAAAAGGGAAAAATCGAAAATGAATGAATTTTTGGTAGCTGCAGTTCAGATAGAGAGTGGGAATTTTCTTGGGAGTTTTCTGAAAGGTGATTTATGCATGCTTGGAGGGTAAAGGATAGGATTCGTTGGTTCAGAAACACAGCTTAAGTTTCATTTTGATTTATTTGATATGAACCTTGGCATAAAATCAATGAGTAAATTTGATAACTTTTGTAATTTATTATATAGATTAAAAGCTCCGTAATAGGGATGTGCTACGGTCTGAATGTTTGTCCTCTCTGAAACTCATGTTGAAATGTCATCCCCAATGTGACAGTATTAAGAGGTGAGGCCTTTAAGAGGTGATTGGGTCATGAGGGCTCTGCCCTCATGAATGGCAGAATCCATAATCCATTCATCCTTGATAGGTTGTCGCAGGAGTGGATTAGTTATCAAGAGGGTGGGTCTGAATAATGAGCAGTGAGATTGAATCAGTGACAAAAACGTCTCCTAACAGAGAAAAGCCCAGGGCCAAGTAGATTCACAGCCGAATTCTACCAAACCTATGAAGAACTAGTACTAACCCTCCTGAAACGGTTCCAGAAAATGGAGGGTGAGGGAGTTCTTCCTGACTCATTCTGTGAGGCCAGTATCACCCCAGTACCCAAATCAGACAAGGACAAACCACCAAAAGTACAGGCCAATATCTCTGTTGAACATAGATGTACAAATTTCAACAAAATACTAGCAAACTGACTCCAGCAGCACACCAAAAAGATAATATGCTATGATGTGTTATGTGCCAGGGATGCAAGAATGGGTCAACGTATGCAAATCAGTAAACGTGATACATCCCATAAATAGAATTAGGAACAAAACCATATGACCATCTTAGAAAAAGCAGTTGGTAAAATTCAGCATGATAAAAACCCTCAACAAACAAGGCGTAGAAGCTCAAAATGATAAAGGCCGTCTATAACAAACCCACAACCAACATCATACTGAAAGGGGAAAAGTTTGAAAGCATTTCCTCTTAAGAACTGAAACAAGACAAGGATGCCCACTCTCATCACTCCTATTCAACATAGTACTGGAAGTCCTAGCCAGAGCAGTCGGGCAAGAGGAATAAATAAAAGGCATACCAGTTAGAAAAGAGGAAGTCAAATTATCCTGGTTTGCTGATGACATAATCTTTTTTTTTGAGACAAAGTCTCGCTCTGTCACCCAGACTGGAGCACAGTACTGCTATCCTAGGTCACTGTAACCTCAAACTCCTGGACTCAAGGGATCCTCCAGCCTCAGCCTCCCAAGTAGCTAGGACTACGGGTGCATACTACCATGCCTGACTAATTTTTAAATTTTTTTGTAGAGATGGAGTGTTACAGTGTAGCCTAGGCTGATCTCAAACCTCTGGTTCAAGCAATCTGCCTGCCTTGGCTATCCAAAGTGCTGGGAGGTGTGAGCCGCTGCCCCTGGCTAGATATGATCCTATATCTAGAAAAACCTAAAGAGTTGACTGAAAAACTCTTAGATTGGATAAATAAATTCAGCAAAGTTGCAGGATACAAAATCAATGTACAAAAATCAGTAGTGTTTCTTTACACCAATAATGATCTAGCTGAGAAAGAAATCAAGGAAGCAGTCCCATTTACAATAACTACAAAAATAAAATACCTAGGTATCAACTGAACCAAGGAAGTGAAAGATTTCCACAAGGAAAGCTAGAAAATACTGATGAGAGAAATTGTAGATGACACAAACCAATGGAAAAACATCCATGTTCATGGCCTGGAATAATTAATATTAAAGTGACCACACTGTCTGAAGCAATCTACAGATTCAATGTAATCCCTACCAAAATACCAACGTAATTTTTCACAGAAGTAGAAAATGCAGTCCTAAAATTTATATGGAACCAAAAAAGAGCCTGAATAGCCAAAGCAATTCTAAGCAAAAAGAACAAAGCTGGAGATATTGCATTACCTGACTTCAAATTATACAAGGCTGTAGTAACCAAAACAGCATGTTACTGGTATAAAACTAGACAACAAAATAGAGAACCCAGAAATAAAGCCACATATTTACAGCTAAGTGATCTTTGACAAAGTTAACGAGAACAGACAATGGGGAAAAGACATCCTTTTCAATAAATGGTACTGGGAAAATTGGATTGCCCTGTGTAGAAGAATGAAACTGGACTTGTATCTCTCACCATACACAAAATCAACTCAAGCTGGATTAAAGACTTAAACCTGAAACTATAAAAATACTAGAAGAAAACCTAGGGAAACTCTTTTGGAGATTGGTCTTGGCAAATAATTTATTGTTGAATTCTCAGAAGTACAGGCAACAGAAACAAAATTGGGCAAGTGGGAGTTAAAGAACTTCTGCACAGCAAAAGAAATAATCAACAGAGTGAACAGATAGCCTGCAGGATGGAAGAAAATATTTCCAAAATATGCACCTGACAAGGGTCTAATATCCAGAATGTATGAGCACTCCAACAACTCACAGCAACAAAATAACGCCATTAAAAAGTGGGCAAAGGATATGAATAGACATTTTTCTTTTTT
>NW_012107363.1:4499374-4509309 GCF_000951045.1 Mandrillus leucophaeus | reverse complement strand
CCTGCCATTCACTTTAAATTCTGATTTACACTCTTGAACTATCAGTTCCTCATTTATCCCTAACTGGAAAGATTCTTAATTCACACAGTTTTCACAGTGTGAATTATTCACAGTTTGCTTATTCTACAACCAAAGTGAATGTGTGTGTGTTCTAGACATTTTAAAAAATAAGGTTTATTTCTTTTTTTTTTTTTCCTGAGACGGAGTCTCACTCTGTCGCCCAGGCTGGAGTGCAGTGGCCAGATCTCAGCTCACTGCAAGCTCCGCCTCCCGGGTTTATGCCACTCTCCTGCCTCAGCCTCCCGAGTAGCTGGGACTACAGGCGCTGCCACCTCGCCCAGCTAGTTTTTTGTATTTTTTTTAGTAGAGACGGGGTTTCAGCGTGTTAGCCAGGATGGTCTCGATCCCCTGACCTCGTGATCCGCCTGTCTCGGCCTCCCAAAGTGCTGGGATTATAGACTTGAGCCACCGCGCCCAGCCAAATAGACATTTTTCAAAAGAAGATATACAAATGTTCAACAGGCATATAAGAAAATGCCCAGTATCAGTTATCATCAGAGAAGTGCAAATTAAAACCACAGTGAGATATCATTTTACCTCACTCAGAATGACTGTTAATAAAAAGTCAAACAATAGCAGATGTTGTCAAGGGAACTCTTATACACTGTTGGTGGGAATGTAAATTAGTACAGCCTCTATGGAAAACAGTATGTAGATTTTTCAAAGTCCTAAAAATAGAGCTACCATTTGAACCAGCAATCCTACTACTGGGTATCCAGCTACCCATAGAAAAAGAAATCATTATATCAAAAAGATACCTGTACTCTTCTGTTTATTGCAGCACTACCCACAGTAGCAAAGATATGGAATCAACCTAAGTGTCCATCGGTGGGTGAATGGATAAAGGAAACGTGGCATCTATACCCAATGGATGGGTTTCAGCCATCAAAAGAAAGAAATCTTGTCTTTTGCAGCCACATGGACGGAATTGGAGGCTATTATCCTAAGTGAAACAAGTCAGATACAGAAAGACAAATCCCACATGTTCACACTTATAAGTGTGAGGTAAATAATATATACACGTGGATGTAGAGAGTGGAATGGTAGAGAATGGAGACTTGGAAAGGTGAGGGGGTGGGAGGAGGGGTGGGTGATGAGAAATTTCTGAATGAGTGCAATGTATGTCATTTGGGTGATGGATACCCTCAAAGCCCAGACTTCAGCACTGTGCAGTCTATGCATGTATAATGACAAAATTGTACTTGTACTCCATGCCTTTAAACAAATACATTTGAATCATATCTAAGAAAAATAGACAGTGGGTTTGTTAAGAGCCAGTTTAGCTCCCTCAACATGTGATGCCCTGTGCTACCTCAGGACTCTGTACAGAGTCCCCACCAGCAAGCAGGCCCTCACCAGATGCAGTCCCTTGACCTCCAGGATGGTAATGAATACATTTCTTTTTTTAAAAAAAATAAATTACCTAGTCTCAGGTATTCAGTTATAGCAACAGAAAATGGACTGCGACAATGTATATACACACAGTAGGGACAGAGAGATACAGGTCTAGATGTAGTAGTTTTGCAGTTAGGTGATAATGCAGATGGTGAGATTTCTCTTACTCTAGGGTCTTACGCAAAGTCAGCAGGAGCTGTATTGGGAGTGTTTGTTTATAGTTTTCTCCTGTAAACTTAGAAAACTTTTGACCTGGCTGCCCTGGTTCTTCAAACTACATGTGACTGTGTCCTAAAGAAAGCAAAGTCATGGGGCGTGCGGGCAGCTCTGTGAGCAGAGTGGCCTTCTGAGGTCTGTTACCTGGCCTGACTTTTCCTCCCCCTTGTCTACTAACCATGTCCAATCTGGATGGGAGGTCACGGGGTCACGTTTAACCCCAAGGGGAAGTTGTCAGGACAGGAGGCTCAGCTGTTGGATTCCAGGTTGAAGAGCCGAGGGTTCAGATGAAAGGCAGAAAGACCGAGCTGCACACTGCAAGCATCAGTGCGTCCTTCCCCACCCTCCCTGTGAGAAACACCTGAGCTGTGGGGTGAGAAGAGGAGAATTGGAGAGCACCAGGGGGTCAGGTGGCTGGGAGGAGCCTTCACATTCCACTTTGAGTTCCATGGTGACCCCGATGGAAGCTGCCCTCATGTTTGGGACCCAGGAGTGCAAGACGTGTGTTTAGAACTTGGAGGGGGACTGCCCCATAGAAGGTGGGAGCGGGATCAGGGCAAGGGATGACTCTGGGTGGCACAAGAAGTTCCTCTGGGCTCCCAGGGGTCACAGAGCTTGAGAGAGTGTGTTGCACACGACTGTGAATGTGCTCATGGGCCTGTACCCAGGCCAGCCATGGGACTAGGCTAGGGGCCTGCTATGGCAGGTGCAGTGTGGACAGTCTTAGCCTGCTCACCTGCCATTATAAAGTTCCACTGACTGGCCAGCTGGAACACAGACGTTGATTCTCTCATAGTCCAGGAAGGTGAAGTCTGAGATGAAGAGGTCAGCAGCATGTCTGAGGTCAGTTGTCAAGGGTTCATTTATTTTGAGGCCCATCTTCTTGGCTGGCCAATGGCCGCCTTCTCCCTCTGTCTTCACATCGTCTTCCCTCTGTGCATCTCTCTGTCTTCATCCCTTTTTCTTATAAGGACACCAGTCGTAATGGACTAAAGCCTACTTTAACGACCTCATTTTACCTTAATTATCCCTGTAAAGGCCCTGTCTCCAAATACAGTCACATTCCACCGTATTGGGGGTCAGGATCTCAACACAACTGGATTGTGGGAACACATTTCAGCCTATAACAGTATCTCCTTGGGATTGATTGAGGCCATGTCTGTCCCTGAAGGAGCCAGTGCCAAAGTCATGAATAAGAGCTCAACAGGTGTCCAGTGACAGACACATGAGTGGCAGTGGGAGAATGAGGTGAGCACAGGACCAAACCAAGTGACACTTGAGAGACTGGGGGCCTCACCCTGTGATGTCGAAGCAACAGTTACACAAACGTCCCCTCATCCACTGAAACCGCAGGGAGGGGAACAGTGTGCGCACCCAAGAGGGCTTGAATGTGATGCAACTGAAACACTAAAGGGTGGAATTGACAGAAAAGTTAGTTTGACTGTTTACTTAGAAATGACTGAACTAAATCTGCATCAGGTGTAATTTTGGCTTAGAGTTAGAAAATCAGATTGAGTTATATAAAATAAAGGTACATTTTAAAGTGAAATTTCTTACAAACCTGAGTCCATGAAAGCAAAATTTCAGTCTATTACATTTAACTGAGGAAGGAGTAAGAGAAGGAATTCTTTTGCCTTTTTAAAACAAATTTTCCCTTTAAGAAAACACAATGATAAAACTGTTAGATTAAACTTTTGGGAGTCACTGATCTTATTACATATCAAGCTTCCTAATAATCTCTAGGACACATGTAATTGTGAGGCTTTATAGAAGCAGAGAGAAGTTGTCTGCCAATTACACTACCTGGTTCTTTCCTCCTGTGTGAGGACGTGCTCTGGCCCAAATTTCACATGGGAGGTCTCTAAGCAAATGCACCTGCTCACATCACTTACATGGGGGAAGTTGTTGACCATGAAGTATGTCCATTTTGTACTGTGAGAGCTGCATAGTTTATGTGACATTTTTCAGGGATCCGTACTCCATAACTCCTAGGATTCCAAGTTTATTTATTATGAGCAATCCTAGACACACCAGGTACATCCTGCTGAAAACATTCCACAGACAATGATTCTCCTGCTAGCAAATATCCTTGGGTTTGCCAGGAGGTCTTTCATTAGCAAGTTTACAAGGAGATTTGATTAGGTCACCTTTCTTTTCTGGGGTAACCCCAGTTAAAGTGAAATAATGGACTGCGGGCTCCTCCTCCTTGTCTTCTCCCTTCAATCACGGAGAGAAGATACCTGTACTGGAAAGGCATGAAGAATTGTGATCCAGGATCTTTATTGCAGCCTGGTTTGCAACAGTAGCACTAGAACAGTGCCTGGTAGTTAGAAGGCACTTAATTTTTTTTGATTGAATGAAATTGTCTGTTGACAATGGAGTAAAGAAAAATGTAGTATTTTCATACTATGGGATTCATACACTTATTTAAAATATGAGTTTCTATGCTGTAACAGCACAATATAAAATAATAGTGGTTTAGATATAAGAAGTGTAGTTTGAGTAAATCCTCCAGAGCTGGTGTGGAGGCTCCACCCTCATCAGGAACCCAGGGTGCCTTCTATTGTGTCCTTGCTGCTCTTCACATGTGGCTTTTGCCCTGAACTTTGAGATAGCTCCTTAGCTTCACTTCCCCATTTCCGTCAGCAGTGAGAGAGGGAGGTGGAGGCACAGTCTGGAAGTTGCAGACAGCTCACTGGACAGACTTAGTCATATGGCTTTGCCTAGTGCAAAGGAGGCTGGGAAATGTAGTCCTTAGCTGGACAGCCATGTGTCTAGCTAAGATTTCTATTCCTGTGGAAGAAGGAGAGACTGGTTATTTGCAGGAATGGCGAGCAGCCTCTGTCATACAAAGTGGATCAATACATTACTGATAGGGAAGCTCCCGAGGGCATATTGAGTGGAAAAAGCAAGTCACAAAAACACATATATTTAATATCCTATTTTTGTGTAAAAAATTCCAACACCCCTCAAAGAAACCTATACGTTTTAAAGTGCACATATGTTTATATGTAAATATATGGAAAAAATACAAAGGAAACACTCCAAATGGGTACTAGTAGTTATCTCAGAGGTAGTAAATGAAAACTGGCAAGAATCCAGGGAATTTTTATCTTGTGTTGTTTCAACTTCTTATGATGGAAATATGAACATATTTACTAAAAAAAAACTTCATTTGAAGGAAAAGTAAAAATTATTTAAAAAATTGTTTTAATAAGAACAAAGTCAATGAGAGATAGCCTTGGAAACAAATTGTACTTACATGGTGTAACCAATGACAGGCTCCATGGATTGCAGGCCAGGAGATTTTCAGCTTCAGCACATAGATTTTATGCTGTTTTTCCGGTACAATGAGAGGAAGTTTCAAAATAGATTGTAAAGAAAAAAAAACAAACAAACCTGGATGATACTTCTAAAAGGGTCACAGCTAAGGCCCCATGATGCAAGTATCTCTGGGAAGGGTGGTGTTGGCCATCACGCTGTGTAAACAGGGATCCCAGGGGCCAGCATCGCACTGCTCTCTGTCCTCAGTGGAAAGAGGGGAGGCAGACACTGGGCAGCGGCACTCTGAGTCCACCCGGTCCTGGGAAGGAACGGCGGCTCCAGGGAGGGGAGCCTCATGGGCCTGTGGCAGAGCTGGGGGCCTAGGGCTTTGTGCAGCCCGCAGCAGGTGACCTTTCTTAGTCCCGGCAGCGTTTGCCCATGGAGTTCGTCCTGACCACGGTCCCCGAGTGTGCTCTCTGGGGAATGGTGTCACAGTGAGGACAGCTTCAGGCCTGGGGAGGGGCTGGGAAGCAGTGGGCGGAAGCCCCCACCATCCTGGAATAGGGCAGGGGCCCCCTGAGAAGCTGGAATCAGTAGGACAGATGGCTCCGGGGCCATGGAGGTAGAGGATCTGTGAGCAAAGGGGCAGATACCAGTGTGGCCCCCTCACTATTGGCTTATGCTCTATGGGGTTTCTAGGAAAGTAAGACTGTTCAGAGCAAGGTGGCCGCCATGTCCCGGCAGAACCAGAAGTGTCTGAAGAGTTGGAATCGGTGGCGGTGTATCGATTAGTTTTGCTGCTGCTTCAGTTTTATAGAAATGGCTTAATAACACGGTTGTCTGCAACTTGTTTTTAATCACTTCATGTTATTTCAATGGTTTATCCATGATGTTATTGGTAGTCGCAGTCTGTTCATTTTAACTCTGTATAATCCATTGTGTGAATCTACTGCTACATACGCAGAGCCACTAAAAAATTACTAATAATGCACTAGTGAACGTTCTTGTACCTGTCTCCAGGTATGCTTGCCAGACTTTTAAATTTTTTGCCAATCTGGGAGTTGTAAAGTGGTATCTCATCTGGCTTTGATTTGCATTCCTCTGGTTATAAGGCTCTGCGTTTCCTCTCTGTTGAGGCACCTACTCACACTTTTTCATCCCTCTTTCCTCTTGGGCTGTCTTTTCCTCATGGACTGCGGGAATGATAGATGCCGGCTGCTAGTCCCTGGCTGATTGTGCGTGTCGCACGTGTCCCTGCCCTGGGCATGACTCCTGTTTTCACTCTCTAGCCAGATGTATAATCTTTTTTCCTATAGTTTACCCTTTGTGTCTTATATATATTTTTGAGATGGAGTCTCACTTTGTCGCCCAGGCTGGAGTGCAGTGGTGCGATCTCGTCTCACTGCAACCTCCACCTCCCCGGGTTCAAGCGATTCTCCTGCCTCAGCCTCCTAAGTAGCTGGGATTACAGACAGATCACCACACCTGGCTAATTTTTATATTTTTAGTAGAGACAGGATTTCACCATGTTGACCAGGCTGGTCTCAAACTCCTGACCTCAAGTGATCCTCCCATCTTGGCCTCCCAAAATGCTGGGATTACAGGCATGAGCCACTGCACCTGGTCTGTGTCTTATTTAATACATTTATTACTACCTGAGGTCAAAAACGATTTTCTCCCTTTTTCCCGTTAAAGTTCCTTGGAGTTAATGTTTATGAAAAGAATCAGGTAAGACAAAAGTTAGTTTTTTTCTCTGTGGGTAACCAGTGGTTCTAGCACTAATGTCATCCTTCCACGTAGATCAGCAGTGCCCCCTCTGTCATGGATCATGTGTTCAAGTATGTGTGGGTCTGTTTCTCGGTTCTCTGTTCCTTCCTGGTCAGTATCCCCAACTGTACTTTAGAAAATTACTGGAGCTTTGTAGTAAGTCTTTAGGTCTTACAGGGCAGGTTTTCTTGTCTGTGCTTGGGCCTTGCTCTTTTATGTAGATTCTACAACCAGTTTACAGATTCCCCAAAATGCTATTGACATTTTGTGTTTTAATCTGTAGATCAGCTTAAGGAATTGGTATCTTTAGGGTATCAAGCCTTCCTATCCATGCAAATAGTATCTCTCTTCTCTCTCATTTTGGTTTATTTCAGTAAAACTTTGTAATTTCCTTCATAAACATCTTTAATTAGATTTATTCTCTAGCTAGATTTATTTCTTGGTACCTTATGATTTTATTTGCCATTATAAATGGTACCTTTTAAAAACTGTGAAGGCTTCAACCTGAGGAAGCTGATTGGAAAAGGAATAAAAATAGAATAAATTATACATGCTAGCTCATGTGATATATGGGAGTGTAATTGACTAGTTGCTTTTTATGTCTAGCTACCCTATTAAGTTTAAGAAAGTTCCCTTCATTCCTATTTAATACTTGTTTTCATGAATGGGTGTTAAATTTTAGCTCTTTTCTTTGTTACTTTGCATTCATTGAGATCATGTTTCTGCCTTTTGATGCTAACATGGCAAATTACAATGATTGATTTTCAGATGATAGACCATACTTGCGTTCCTGAGATAAACCTAACTTATGATCATCTTTTTATACACTGATGTATTTGGTTTACTACTATTTTTGTATAATTTTAAAATCTGTGTTTGAGTGAGACTATCTCGTACTTTCCCTTCTCACTATCTTTGTTGAGTTTTGGTATCAAGACTACTGTAGTCTCACAAAACATAAAAAATTAATGGTAGAACTTTGCTGTCCCTCTTCCTTCTCTTCTCCCTCCCTTCTCCTTTTCCTTGTATATTGAATCTTTTATTTTTTCCTCCTTCCAGAGGATTTCAATAATTTTTTATTTAAAAAATTTAAAATTAGGGATAAAGCCTGTTTTGTCTATTATTAATCTAGTGAAACCAGCTTTTTCTGAGTCAACACTTTGCCTTTTTATTTAAGCTTTTCCATTTCTGTTTTCGAATTATTACTACAAGTGGCAGATTCTTCTGACAGCTCAAGAAGAAGATCAGGCTGAATTGGCAGATGTGGGTCACTGATGTATTGGGTGACTGGCACACTGAGTCTTGGCTCTGGGATATTACTGCATTCTTTCTGTAAATCCACTTTTCCTAGGTTCTCCCTCCCTGCTTTCTTGCCTTATTTTTTGTCTTGTTTTGATTTCAAGCCTGTTTGGCTTATTTCCTTAGTCCACACCCACCTCCTTTACTGGTGAAGCAATTATGTGCTTTGTTTCTGTCTTTAAAGGTTCTAGTCTTCGCCAATTGCTTGGGACATTGTAGGCCCTAAGATATTTTGGAATAATTTAAATTAATATCTCTACCTATATGTCTTTTCATGTATAATATTCATCTTTTTCTTTCTTGAATGGGACACCCAGTCTTTGTGCACATTTTTCTCCTTCATTTCACAAAAGGTGCTTTGCTATGACCTGGAAACCTTTCTTTGGTTCCTTACACGTTGCTCCATAATCATTGCTGTAAGTTTGTCTAGTTTTATGTTTGAAATGGAATTTTGTTGATTCTAAAATAGTTTTGCTTTTGGGCTTAGAATTCTTCCTGCCGCATAGAGTTTTGTTGTAACAGATTTAACCAGGTGTGCTGGTTACTCAGCTTACTGCCCTCAGCCCTAAGCCCACCCTCTATGACACCAACAGGGTCTCAGCACCACCTTTCTGCTCACAGCTGCATCCTTGTCAGGCTCTATCCCCGGGGGTGCTTCCTGGAGCTGGCAAGGCTGGAGTGTCACCGTAGCAACGTTTCACCCCCACAGGGGCAGTTCCTTCCCCTCTCAGTTTGCAGTTTGCCCAGCTCACTGCGCCAACCTCCTGGCCCCTCAAAAACAATGGATGGGGTGGGCGCCATGGCTCACACCTGTAATCTGAGCACTTTGGGAGGCCAGGAATTGCCCTCCCCTGTGATCGTACCCCTGCGCTCCCGCCTGGGAGATAGGGTGAGACCCCCAACTCTAAAAATCCCAAAAAACTGGGCTGGGCACGGTGGCTCATGCCTGTAATCCCAGCACTTTGGGAGGCCAAGGTGGGCGGATAATTTGAGGTCAGGAGTTCAAGACCAGCCTGGCCAACATAGTGAAACCCCATCTCTACTAAAAATACAAAAAAAATAGCTGGGCATGGTGGTGTGTGCCTGTAGTCCCAGCTACTTGGGAGGCTGAGGCGGGAGAATTGCTTGAATCTGGGAGGTGGGAGGTTGCAGTGAGCCCAGATTTCACCACTGGAGTACAGCCTGGGTGACAGAGTGAAACTGTGTCTCAACAAACAAACAAACAAAACCTGAGGGCTCGAGCCCCATGCCCCTCAGTGGTCTGGGCCCCAGCTTCACTGGCTCTTTTCCTCTGAGTTGCCGAGTTGGAGTAATTCCCTCTGCTTCCCCGCGTTCCCCCAGCCCTGGGGTGGCAGCTGCTTCCCAAGGTTGCTACTCCATGGCATCTCAGAGTCCCTCTGCCTTTCCATCCCTCAATACCAAGCTACCCCTTCTCTACACAGGACTCTCTGCTAGAACCACAGGTGGTTTCTGTCTGCTGAGTAAACCCAGAAGAATATAGCAGGAGATGTGAAGGTGTGAGCTAGAAATCTGACTCCTTGTAAATCTCTATATTGCCTCTTTTTGGAAATACCTTCAGATTATCTGGTCTCTCTTGTAAGCTATATACTCTCTTGCCTACAGTCTATTTGTTCAGTAAGTATTCACTGAGTACTTAGTATGCACCAAGCACTGTGGGAGGGGTGAGGGTGTAGTCGTGACCAGGACACGGTCCTTGCCCCATTGGGGCTTATGGACTAGTGTTCATTTAGACCGAATTGGTTAGGAATTTTTAGTTCTAGCAGTGTGGGTAAAGAAAGAAAAAAATACATAAATTGCATTACATCAAAATGTAAAAACTGGCTGGGTGCGGTGGCTCAAGCCTGTAATCCCAGCACTTTGGGAGGCCGAGATGGGCGGATCACGAGGTCAGGAGATCGAGACCATCCTGGCTA
>NW_012107363.1:4477126-4499324 GCF_000951045.1 Mandrillus leucophaeus | reverse complement strand
CTAGTCAGGCGAGGTGGCGGGCGCCTGTAATCCTGGCTACTCGGGAGGCTGAGGCAGGAGAATGGCGTGAACCTGGGAGGCGGAGCTTGCAGTGAGCTGAGATCCGGCCACTGCACTCCAGCCTGGGCGACAGAGCGAGACTCTGTCTCAAAAAAAAGAAAAGTAAAAACTCTATGCATTAAAAAACACAACCCACAGAATGAAGGCAACCCACAGAATGGGAGAAAACATTTGTATGCCATGTGTCTGATATGGAGCTAATATGCAGAGTATATAGAGAACTCCTATAACTCAGCAACAAGAACAAACAACCCAGTTAAAAAATGGGCGAAAGTCCAAGGTGAATTCTGTGAAGTAGAAAAGAAAATAAAGAGAAATTAAAATTTAAAAAAAATGGGCAAAGGTCCAGTGTGAAACTGTGAAGTACAAAAAAAAATGAAGGAAAAGAAAAATTAAAAAGATGAGCAAAGGACTTCAATAGACATTTCTCTAAAGAAGATACACAAATAGTTAATGAGCATGTGAAAAGATGCCCAACATCATCAATTATTAGGCCAGTGCCAACTAAACACACAGTGAGGTAGCACCTCCCGCTCTTTGGGATGGCTACTGTAAAACAACTGCCACCACCACCACAAGAGAGAACATGACCCGTATTGGGTAGGATGCGGAGGAGTTGGAGCCCTGGCATACTGCTGGAAATGCCAAGTGCTGCAGCCACCGTGGGAAACAGTGTGGTGGCTCCTCAAAGAACGAACAGTACAATGACCGCATGGCCCACAATCCTGCTTCTACATATATACCCAAAGAATTGAAATCAAGGTCTTGAGGAGATGCTCTTTATACACACGTTCATAGCAGCATTATTGTAATCGCTGAAAGGCGGAAGCCACCCAGATGTCCATCATCAGGTGATGGATAAACAGTGTGGTCCATCCATACCGCAGAATATTATTCAGCCTTGAAGAGGAAGGACATTCTGACACAGACTGCAACATGGACGGCCCTTGAGGACTTCAGCGAAATTAGCCAGTCACAGAAGAACAAATATTATCCGATTCTACTTATATGGGATTCCTAGAGCAGTCAAAATTATAAAGACAGAAAGCGGGAGAGGGGGCTTGGGGGAGCGGAATGGAGAGTGTGTGTTAAATGGGGGCAGAGCTTCGTTCTGGGAAGATGAAAAGTTCTGGAGGACAGTGGTGGTGCTTGCATAACATTACGAACACATCTAATGCTACTGAGCCAGCTAATGTGGTAAATTTTATGTTATCTGGATTTTAAAATCAGATAAAATAACTATTTTGAAAGTGTAATAAAAAACAGCAGTGCAGTAGCACAGCTGGAGCTGGGTATTGTCCCAGGTCAGCCACCAGCTGTGTGACTTTGAGCAGATTTGCTTCCCTGACTTCCCGGTTCTCATCCGTGGATTGAGGCATTGGAATGGTTCTTGTGCCAAAATTACTCTTCGCTCTGAACTGATGGTTGCATGGGATGATTTGTTGTTTTTTCTTTTTTCCTTTTTCTTTCTTTTGAGACAGAGTTTTGCTCTTGTTGCCCAGGCTGGAGTGCAGTGGTGTGATCTCAGCTCACTGCAACCTCTGCCTCCCAGGTTCAAGTGATTCTCCTGCCTCAGCCTCCCGGGTAGCTGGGATTACAGGCATGCGCCACCATGCCTGGCTAATTTTGTATTTTTAGTAGAGACAGGGTTTCTCCATGTTGGTCAGGCTGATCTTGAACTCCTGACCTCAGGTGGTCCACCCGCCTCGGCCTCCCAAAGTGTTGAGATTACAGGCATGAGCCACTGTGCTCAGCAATTCATTGCTGGCACCAAGAGTGGCTGAGAAATTTGGTACCTGAGCAGGGGGTGAGGTTCTACTGTCCCCCTCCCCTCATTTCTAGCGGTTTTATTTTGGAGGGAACCTGACGCTTTTCTGGGCCTGTCTGTGATAGTAATGCCGGTTGACTGGCCGTCCCTTGGGACCCTGTAGCCAGGTAGGTTGATTGGCCTGAGGTCCTTGGTTCTCCCTGAAGCCAGCTGGTTCATGCCGGCTCACTGCATCCTGGATGCCTGGGAGCCCAGGCTGACTGGGCTCTGAGGGCAGCGGGCGGTGTCTGCTCCACTCAGTGTCCTTGAGTTCTGGGTGCGGTGGCCAAAGGCTGTGCGGTGCAGATGGTGCTCTGGGGGCCACCTGTCTTCTCAGACAGTTGTGAGGAGTCTTCTCAACTTAAAAGCTGGAGTTTGAAACAAGTGGCCTTTTAGGCCATTTTTATTATTGTCTTCCCTGTTTAGTACTCCTTGGGGAAGAGTTGAGATTATGTCCACCAGCGGGGGCGGGGGGGGGGGGTGCTAAGTCGGTGGTGATTATCTAAATTTATTAATTTACAAAACTTTGTCTATTTGAGAAACACGAATAAACGCTGGTCTCTCCCTGCTGTGGAAGTGTGACATCTGTTACTGGCCTTCGTTCCGAGAGTTGATTTAGTTTTTTGCAAGAATTGTTTTCTGTCTGCTTGTTAGACTTTTCCTTTCTCCTTTCCATCTCCAAAGCGCACAGCGCATCCACGTGTGGCCAGGCATCACAGGTCCTTTCTTTTGCCTGTGCTGGGAACAAGTTTCAAGGCTCACTGTGGAAGAGCCGCTCACCCGGGGCGTGGTCAGGGCTGCCAGGTGTGGTGGCTCACACCTGTAATCTCAGCACTTTGGGATGCTGAGGTGAGCGAATTGCTTGAGCCCAGGAGTTTGAGATCAGCCTGGGCAACACAGCAAGACCCAGTGTCTACAAAAAATACAAACATTAGCTGGGCGTGGTGGCACATGCCTGTGGTCCCAGCTACTCAGGAGGCTGAGGTGGGAGGATCACTTGAGCCTGAGAGGTCGCGGCTGCTGTGAGCCATGATCATACCTCTCCCTCCAGCCTGGGTGACAGAGTGAGATCCTGTCTCAAAAAAAAAAAAAAAAATTAAATTTTCTTATCACTGTCCACCTAAATAACAGTGAGAGGCTCTCTGAAAGGAATGATGTTTATCTGGGAGCAGGGCATTGGAGTGGGCAGATACTTGCCATGGTCTACAGTGCATAGCTGGGGAGGCCAAAGAAAACAAAGGCTTCTAAAGGAAAAATGAGGATCACATGATTGTTTTGAGATAATTATCCTTGCGACAAGGATCAGCAAGCACCAAGGGTGGTATCAGGCTGAAGGTGGGCGGGTGGTTGCTGGGCAGATGTCCTCACAGTGTGTTCTGAGTGAGGCTGTGATGTCCTGTGTGCACGGCTGTGGTTTGTGCAGTCTTTGTGATGGATTTGTTATTCCCAGGCATACTAATGTGCGAGCTCTCCCTTCATGGCCCTCCCCAGCTCTGTTTGTTAGGGTTTTTAACACAAGTCACTCATTTTGATTCTGACAGCCTTAATCTCACAAAGCCATGGGTTCATTCCCCACCCTTCCCGAGAGCAGAAGATACAGAATAGCAAATCTGTAATGAGAACAAAGTCACTCGTTGCTTTAGCAGTGGACTGAACGTTTCCCGTTACTGCTATTGACGTAACACACGTCCGCACGCCATACTGGTGCCCTGTGCTCCCCGTTGTTGGGCAGTCAGCCCCCCGTGTTGTGGCCTCCGTGTCGTGTGTCTCACGAGCACTGCTGAGCACCTTCTCAGGCCTCCCCTCTGCTGGGGCCGCACACCTGCCAGGAGCCGGGCGCTGTGCTGGGCAGCAAGTTTTCAGACAGCATCAGACGAAGCGAAGGGCTTTGCTGCTGTTGTCCCATGGCAGTCCCCTAGGGACGCTGACAGCAGTGTCATTGGTGGGAGGGAAAAGACCAAAGGCTTGGAGAGAGGACGCTGGGGAGTCTAACTTAGATGGGGGATTAAAGGTCTCTTACAAGAGAGGTTGTTTGGGTTGAGGGTCAGGGGAGGGAAGAACATGCACAAAGACCACGAGGTGGGTACCCGGGGAGCCCCTGCCAGCAGCACAGGGTGCCACACGGGAGCCTCTGAGGGCACCAAGCCTGGCTAGCATGGGGCGGGCATGGGAACAGGACTGCCAGCAGGGAGGCCAGATGTGTACGAGGCTGGGTTGTGGCTCTGCAAGGGGATAGCTGGGTTCCAGGTACATGTTACAGCTCAGGTCAGCTGTGGGTACATTTTTTGAAAAAGAAATTTCTTAGCCAAATTTTTTTCAAGAATCTGTCAGATTCATTAACTTGCTAGCAAGGAACCCAAAAGGTGACCAAAGAAGTGCATGCTTCAGAGAGAATGTGAGCCGGAGGGGTGAGAGGACGGTGTGAACCCAGAGCATGGACACGGATGCTGGCCTAAGCAGGAGAAGAGCGGGGGTGGCAATTTATCAGTCACCACAGAAGAGCCCTCTGTGGCAGGACGCCCAAGGTGCCTGCCATTGGGAGCAGAGACACCAGGAAGCTGCATCTGTGTCTGAATGGGACCACAGGTTCCCTCCAAGGAGTGTCTTACAGGCTGATTTATAGAAGGCAGGAGCCTGCAGGAGCCTGAGCTGAGCCCCGTGGGAGCGGCAGGCAGGCAGGTGCAGGCCAGTGCGGTGCATTCTCCAGCCTCGGGGGTGCAGCGTGCATGGGGGCCTGCTCCTTAGTTTGAGAACAAGCAGTTGTGCCGCTAGTGCCTTGGAGTGAGCTGGCAACTGTGGTAACTCAGCTTGGTGTGTGCTTGATACCTGTGCTGACCGGTCCATCTGGCGCCTGGCCGCTGTGCTTCTAGGCCTATGCCTGCTGGCTGCCCTCTGCTGGGCATCGCCACTTTCAGGATGACAGCCTTAGAGCCTCCTCCCGGCCTGGCGGGGTCCCATTGGTGGCGTCCTCCCGAGCGTCCTCGTGTGTTCCCGCAGCCACGGCCCCGGGTGCTGCACCTCTCACCTGCCAAGAGGATAGTGCCGCCCCTCTGCCCGTCCTTAGGGGTGTGGGCAGAGGGGAGGGTGGAGAGATGGGAGTGTGGACGGAAGGAAGGGTGGAGGATGGAGGTGTGGGGTGATGTGGGGCTGGGCCATGACAGTGGGTGGGGAAGGAAGGACTTTTCAGTTGAGGAGGAGCGGCCCAGTGCAGGGAGACCCAGGCGGGAATGGGTCTGAGGACATGATGGGCTGTGTGGGGTGTGTCAGCGCGGGGGGCAGGGAGAGAGGGGAGAGCAGTGGGAGGGAGGCCTGCTCCATCTGCTTCCAGGAAGGTGCAGGCATGCTGCAGGTTTCCCCAGGGCCTTACAAGAAATTGCTGCAAAGTTTTCTACAAGACTCTTATGCAGGTGGAGAGCCAAAAGTGGCTCGAAATCTTGACATAAACAGGTTCCCTTCCTTCAAGCCTGAAATTGGTCACTTAGGATTCCAAGTCCTCAGGAAAGCAGAGCTCCCAGCTGTGATGCTTTTTGTTTTTAGGAGGTGGTGGTGATTGATTTGCTGGAGCCAGTTTCTCATTTGGGGAAGTGTCCAGCATAATGATAGGCACAACATAGATGTTTGTCAAATTGAATTAATTCTGGTCATTTCCTGGAGGAAGACAGACAGGACGTTTTAATAGCCGGTTATTTCCTGCGCCAGAGTTGGTTGGGTCTTCAGACACCAGCTGAATGCTTAGGGATTCTTTCATTTCCTAAAGTGCTTATAAAATTATGAAAAAGCACGACTTTGCTGAAAACCTGCGTTCATACTAATCATCTTTACTCTGAAAGTCCTGTGCCCACTTTCCAAGCACCCTTGCACGTGATTTCATTTGATCTGGGTAACAGCCTTGTGGGGTGGGCTGCTGCCATCCTGTTCTGTGTTTACAGAGGTGGAGGCTTCGTCAGAGGCACACAGTTGGCAGAGCAAATACTTGACGATCCTGGGATGCCTCTTTTTTTTTTTTTTCTTTTAATTTTGCGTGTTTTTCTTGTATAAAATATACCTAACATAAGATTTACCCTGGGATGACTTTTAAATCTCTCTTTTTCAAAAGTCTTTGTTCCACAGTATTCCTTGATTTTCTACTGTGCCATGCATTGGACAAGACTAAACATCTCTTTCCAAAAGAATAACCTGATGCCTTTTTTCTTTGTGTTTAGGGCTCCAAATTTGGGCGGGGAATTGGACTCACTCAGCCTTCTCAACGCACGTCTGCTCGGAGATCATTTGGGAGATCTAAGAGATTCAGTATCACTCGCTCCCTTGATGATCTTGAGGTAATTTAATTTTCATTTTTCTTCTTTTCTCCTTCAAGTTTTAAAAAATGCAAATCCACCTTGCAGATATGTCTGGCTCTTTTTTGAGTCCCTGTGGTCTCCTCCCCTCCCCCTCTGTAGTGGTAACCCCTGTTTTCTGAGGGACAGCATCCCATGCATGTTTGGGGACCTTTCTACCCTGTGATGTGTCTGAGCTGTCACCAGGCTTTCTGGGGTGCTCTTCTGTGTGCCAGACTCCAGTGAACACTTCTAGAAATGAACTGGTTTAATTCCCACAAAAACTCTACCAGGTAGGGCCCCCTTAAAGATGGGGCGTGATCCACAGACATGGGTAAGTGTCATTTTGTGTGGCTCCTCTATCTGTGCTTCTTTTGTAAAGAACAATGAAAAGATTTTATTTTTTATAGCAGTTTTAGGTTTACAGAAAGTACAGAGAATTCTATGCCCCCACCCACTTGTTAAAAATACGCCGTCAGGATCATTATGTCCTGCATTGGTGTGGGTGTTTGTTACAGTTGACAGGCCAGGGTGGACATATGATTATTAGCTCAGGTCCACAGCTCACACGAGGGTTCCCGCCTGTGCTGTCCTCTCTGTGGCTTTGGACAAATGTCCCATGCCGTGTACCCACCGTTGTGTATCACCGAAAAAGCCACCGCCCTGGAGATCCTCTGTGCCCCACCTGTTTACCCTGCACCCTCCCCTTGAACACTGACAACCACTGATCCTTTGACTGTCTCATTTGGCGTGTTTTAAAATGTCCTACAGGTGCAGCTGTATTCTATGTCTTCTTATTAATGTCTTATTCTAGAACATTGTGTCATGTTTTCAAGATTTACTCTTGGAGTTTCAGTCCAGTCCTTTTACTTGCTGTATGGCATTCTGCTATGAGTATACGATGATGATTGATGCCTTCTGCTATCAATAGACACTCAGTGGGAGTGGGAGAGAATCTGCCCGTACAGCATTCTTATACATGTCTCCTTCAGCGCTTGTGGGATGGGGCAAGAGTGTTCTTAGCTGGGAAGGATCTGCGTGAGCAGTGTGGCCAGGCTCCATCCACACTGACTGCTCCAGCTCCTGCTCTTCCAGGAGAATAGGTGGCTTCAGGGATGGCAGGGGTCCTGAGGATTGGCACGTTGTGGCTGCAAATAGGAATCTGCCCTTGGATGGCCTGTTTAGCTTTGGTCTCTCTGGGGAACTCGAAGGGCACGTCAGGGCTAACATGGTGTATCTGGGCGGGCAGCAATCAGAGTCAGCTGCAATGGGGTGCCCATGCTGCTGATGAAGACACAAAAGGTGTGTGTGCTACCTAAGGCAGGGCCTAGCTTGAGGCTGAGGACCCCGGGACCATTTTTGGCTCATGCTGCCATGCTGAGCTGACCATCTGTGCGCGAGTCCTGTTCATTTTCCTCCTTTTCTGTTGGCCATGAGGAACTCACAATGTGGCCCTAGGTGTGGGCTGACAGAGCTGTGCTGGTACCCTGGTGAATGATATGTGGCTCTGGGCCACGTGCTCTGCGCAACCTGCCCCTTTCCTGCTGGATTCAAACTTCTATTTCATGGTGGATTGCTGTCGGGCCTGCCCCATGCCAGGGTCAGTGCCACGCTCCTGGTAGACAGCTCCATTGTCTAATCACTGGGTGTCCCCAGTGGATGTTCCCTCTCCACCAGGGCCCTGCTGCTTTCCACATGGCGTGTGGTCCCTGCTGTCTTTGCCCCACACCTTAAACTTCCTGGCTGTAACTCTCTTACTGGGGCCAAGGAGGATGGCCCAGGTGGCAGGGCTGCCTGCCCTTTTCTGTGTGGGCCCTGCTCGCTGCTGGCCACCTTCCATGAGTCCTGGGAGAGGGATCTGAGCAGCCTTCCCAAGTGAGGGGTGGTCTGCCTCTTGAGCCCATCGTCCTGAATAACACGGAGGAAGGCTCTCCATAAGAAGATGATATTTATTAGTATTTGGGAATAGGCATTGCAATGAGAATATGCATGCTGTAGTAAACTATGAATATTCAGGGAGGTCAAGGAAGACAGCAGTTTTTAAAGGAAAAATGAGGAGGATCACAAGATTGTTTTGAGATAATTGCCTTAAACAAGGGTGGTACCAGTCCAAGGTTGGACAGGCAGTTGCGGGACAGATGTCTTCAGAGGAATATTTTTGTATGTGAGGCTGAGATGGGCTGTGTGCAAGGTTGTGGTTTTGCAGTCTTTTGTGATGGATTTGTTATCAGGTCTATGAGCATGAGAACCCTCCCTTCCTGGCCTTCTCTGGCTCTATAACACTTTGTTAGGGTTTTTAATACAAGTGACTCAATTTTCATTCTGATAACTTTCGCATTTCCCCCTTTTAATTGAAACCTTTCTCCAAAAGCATAGCTGACCTGCAGTCAGGCTTTGATTGCCCTTGGTGCTGGGATGGAGCTGTCCCAGTTTGGTGTGGTCTGGTTCCACATCAGCAGGAGGTGACTGTGACCAGGAGTCACTGTCAGAGCTCATTTATCCACATTTGAGCAACCAGGGAGGTGTGGAGGGAGTGGCCCTCAGGTGCAGTCTACCTGAGTCCACTGTTAAGTATAGTTTTGTCTGTTCCATGGATGTTGGCATCATCTCAACACGCTGGGCCAACATGATTCTGTTAGGAGTTGTATTTCTACAGAGCCTTAAGCAACAGATAAAAAATTTAAAAAGGGAAAATGCAGAGTGAAATTAATAATAATATGACAATCCCAGGTTGCATAATGTTTTGAGTCATGAACATAGGCTTAAAGACAACCAGTTGAATAAATCAAATGACCGTGGAAAACTGGGTGAGACTTTTTATAATATATGGCCTGTTTCCTTTTTTGGTGTGTGTGTATTTTTTCCTTTTTGTGGAGAATGGGGTTTCTCATGTTGCCCGGGCAGATCTTGAACTCCTGGGCTCAAGCTATCTTCCCACCTCTGCTGAGATTACAGGCATGAGCCACCATGCCCACACCCGTTTTCTCATTTTGGGTATATGGGCCTTAATTTTCCCAGAATTTATCCAGGTTTAGCATGTAGTATCAGCAGTAGCACAGACGTTTCCTTCTTTACGCAATGGACAATGTAGACCAATTTTGTCATCTAGTGTCCCATGACTGAGTTGGATTAAAGCGCAGTGAGCACCAGTTGTATTAGGAATGTTGCCGAAGTCACCCACTAGGTGGACTCAAGGATCTCTTAGGGTTCTATCTAGTTCCCAGCAAAAGCTACTGATTGTGAAATTTCGATTACACCATTATTGTGCTGAGTCAAAAAGGTAGGCATTAAGAGGGGTAAATGTCTCATTATAAAATGGAGTCTTATTCCAGTGCCTTGGGAGAAGCTGCCCACAGCATGAAGCTGTCAGCTTCTAGTCCTGTCTTGTGGTCTAAGTGTCTCTGGTTGTGGCATCAGTGGTTTGGTGAACTCTTGGTGTGGCCCATGCATCAGGAATGAGATTTGTCCCTTAAAATTCATTTAGTTTCAGCTTATAGGGCTTCAGGCATAGAGTAGTTCTCTGCTTTTAATAATTCTACGGAAGAAAGTTGGATGGGAGGAAGTTGGAAGACTTGGGGAGCTTGGAAACAGTGCACAGGGCTCCCGTCTAATAATAGGAGTATTGCAGCTTTTCTTCAGAAGCATGGCTTCTTCTCTCTACCTTGATCACACAAGAAAAAAATCACTCCAATTTTAACAGCCTCCTGAGGCTGGGAAGACAAACCAAGGCAGACTATAGATTTTTCCTACAGTCTTAAGGTTTCTGGGCCTGACAGGAAGTGACAGTTTTTACTTACCCGCTGTGAGGCTGGAGCCCTTGAAGCAGGGTGTTCTATGCACATTCTCAAATTTGAGATTCCAGACATGGCGTTGGGAACAAAACCAGTGGTTTCTGTTGTATCCTGCTATAAAGAGGTAACAGATTTTTGTTGTTGTTGTTGTTGTTGTAAATAACCATGTTGCCATAAGAATACTTGTGAACAGTTTCTAGATTTTGGAGGGATTGAGTAGGGAGAAAAAGCAAATGTTTTTACTTTTGTTTTCACAGAAGTATACTTTACCAGATTGCTGTTAAGTTATAGACAGTTTAAGAAAGAAAACATCCTGGCCGGGCGCGGTGGCTCACGCCTGTAATCCCAGCACTTTGGGAGGCCGAGGCAGGCAGATCACGAGGTCCGGAGATCGAGACCATCCTGGCTCACACGGTGAAAGCCCGTCTCTACTAAAAATACAAAAAATTAGCCATGCGTGGTGGCGGGCACCTATAGTCTCAGCTACCTGGGAGGCTGAGGCAGGAGAATGGTGTGAACCCGGGAGGCAGAGCTTGTAGTGAGCCGAGATCACACCACTGCACTCTAGCCTGGGTGACACAGCGAGACTCTATCTCCAAAAAAAAAAAAAAAGAAAAAAAGAGAAAACATCCTTAGATCTGGAAAACAAACATTTAAGTAAAGAACCAACAATGTTTTGAATAGAAGTCATAAAATCATCTCATCAGTTATTTAATCTCATGTAATTAATTTTTGTTCTGCTTGCTCTTGATAAGTAGTTTCACAAATTCGTCTGTTTCCTTATTAGAGTTCTGAAGAATTTTCAGTTAGTCTGTCGATCTTAAAGTTATTAGAAACCCATATTTAAGAGTACTTCTTAGAGTCTTTTCCATGAAATCTGATTGCAAATACTTTTAGAGAGAAAAATGAAAGCAATAACAATGGATAAGAAAAACAGAATAGCCATGGTTTAAAATCTGGTATAAGTTCATTATAATTAGCAATTGACAAGGAAATCTGGCTATTTCTGTAGCATACAACATGATAACCAGAGTTATGGCATATTAGATTTCTAAGAGTTTTATACAATTTTGGAACATTCCTATAAAAACACACCCATAAATGTGACTGAAGGAAGGTCTAGCATCACGTATCATTTTAGTGTTTTTTATACAATTTACCAGATAAGCCTAATAATTTACTGTCTTTTTAAGATTAGAGATACATCCTTTGAGGCTCTCCAGGAGTTGACTGGAAAATACTAAAGCTAATTATGGGTCAAAAAGATTTAATTTAGAATTTGTATCTTGGGGAAGCCCATCAAAGATACCAAAAGATTTAAAACACGTGATCAAAACAGGAGCACAGGTCACTATTAGATAATAGTCATTCATTTAACCTGAATAAGAAGGACTTCAAAAGCAACACAGGGAGCTCCATGAATGTAAACAAGCAACCCACTCAAAGCTCCGTTTTCCTAAAAAATAAAAAAACTTAAGACAGCACAGGAAATTATCTTGATAAAACATAAAATCTTTGTTTCGTAGGCCAGTTACCAGAAAGGTAAAGGAAAACCTCCTGTGGTGTGACTGCCTCTCGTCGTGGGAAGCCCATTTGGTTTGCCTGGAAGTAGAACCTGATGAAAAGTACTTGAATTTAATGAGACATAGGAAGAGTGTGTCCAAGGTTATGAGTGCGCACCATATCATGGAGGAGCGTAAATGTGACAGTTAGTACCTTGAGCAGGGCAGTACATGGCTCTAAGTCACAGCATGGGAAGTTTTCTGCTTCCATGGCACAATTCATACACATCCAGAAAAGCCGAATGTACAGAATCGAGTTATACAGGTGGAAAACAGTGCGTCAGACCATAGTAACAGAGTTAAAACTGGAGAAAAAAGTTACAGGAGCTGACAAAAAAGTTGAAGGAAAGAGTCCTTGCCCAGCCAAGCAAGCAGCTGCAGCTTCTCAAGGGGAGAGAGCGGAAGGCAGTGATGATGCGGCCTGCAAGTCACGCGCAGCAAGGCCAGGTCAAAGCCGAGCTTCTGAGATCCACATTGAGAGGAAGACTCTGCCTGGAGAAATGAAATTACCATTCTAAATGAAGACAGCATTTCTAACCTGAAAGGAGGGAAATTAGATGGAGACTAAAATAGAAAAAAGCTGCAGTTCAGAAGCTTGTTTTATAAACGTATTTCAGAATTGAAAATCAAAATGTCCTGCAGTTTTACTAATAGCTGATCAATACTTCAAGAAAATCCTGTTGTTCTAACATAAGCAACCATGTTTTTTGCTTTGTATTAGTGTATTTTTAATATTAAAGCTTGGTCTTTAGAAAGAATTATAATTTTCTTCTAATTATAACCAACTTAATCATATAAAATTTATTTCGTAAATTCACCCTTCGCAGACCTTTTATGACCTGTATAGGTCTTCGATGACATCCTTAAGCCTTTCTGCTTTGTTCTGTACTTCTCTTTCTTAAAAAAAACAGGCATTTTACTTTAGGACAAAAATTTACCACACAGGAGTCTTTCTCATACAAAATTATTCACTTTTGTTTTTAACCTTCCTTACTAAAATACATCTACATACCTATAACTTTCTTCACATCTCTCTCTTTCCTACTTAGTGATTTCTTTGTCTTTTCTTTCTAAACCCGTATTTTGAAACAAATTTTAAATAATCTCCAAACTAGACAAAATTACTCTTTTTTCTCAATAAAGAATACATTTTTATTCCTCTCTTGTAATTTTTCTCATCAGAAACGTATCTTACTTTTGGTATACTTTGTATACTGATATATACACACACACACACACATATACATATTAGAATATACGTATTAGAATGTATTATATATACATATATACACACACATATTAGAATATACATATTAGAATGTATTATATATACATATATATACACACACACACATACATATTAGAATTTTAACTCTTAGTAACTAATTTTTAGTGAAAACCTTGGAAGCAAGAAACTTTTAAACTGCTGGTCACATATCAGTATTTTATAGATGAGAACCATTATATAATTTTTGTAAACATGTTTTCCCATAACATAATTACTTTGTGTATTAACAGGCAAAAATATTTAGTCCTTCTCTAAAATTTAATAAGCCAAGAACAAACACACGTTTGTGTTCAGCAATTTATGTTTTAGTACTTTATCTTATATGGAAATGACGTAGACATTTTATGAGTATCTATCATTTAATTTAACGTAGCATAACTTTAAGATTTCAGATTACATGGCAGTTTTTTATAAGCACTTTCCCATCTACATTTACCTAATTTATTTATTTTTAATAATTATACCCAGGTTACTTATGAAAACTGAGATATTAGAAAAAGCTAGTCTTCATTTCAAGTTATTTCCCTTTTCACCATTTGTATAGCCCATGAATATCAGGTTTTTACCCAAGAAACATAAATAGAGGGCTATTTTGCTGATAACACAGAAGATACAGCAATTTTTATTAAACTAACAATGTTAGTCTTAGTCATTAAAAAGTTATACAAATAAAGATAATTGTGTCTTTAGGCTGGATTCATACTTTTATAACCTTAAGACGTCTAGCAGAGATAAACATAATCCTGTCTGACCAGTAAAGCCAGGCAAAGATGTATGCTGACAATTTTGAAGACATTTCTATTTTTATTTTATCAACAAATTTAAAACCAACTTATTTATCCAAGATTTACTTAAATCAGCTGGGTGCGGTGGCTCATGCCTATAATCCCAGCACTTTGGGAGGCTGAAGCAAGAGGATTGCTTGAGCTCAGGAGTTGGAGACCAGCCTGGGCAACATGGCAAGATCCCATCTCCACAAAAAATTAAAAAATTAGGCAGGTATGATGGTGCACGCCTGTAGTCCCAGCTAATCATGAGCCTGAGGTGGAAGGATCACTTGAGCCCAGGAGGTTGAAGCCACAGTGAGCCATATTTGTACCACTGCATGCACCCCAGCCTGGGTGACAGAGAAAGAACCTATCTCAAAAAAACAAAAAACAAACAAAAACTATTTATTTAAGTCACATGAACTAAAAAGCATTTGGGTTAATTACTATATATTTTATATGAGTTCTTGTGTAAGCCAATCCGAATAGAATTTCTTAAGGGATTTCTGGCTATGCCAGATTTTACCATGTAGATACAACATATAATATGTGTAAACATACATAAAAGCATATACACACAAATGAAGATCTTATGGCTTTCATTTTAGAATTTTGGTCATGAAACAGCAAAAGATAGTAATACAAATTCACTGGTTTATAAAAGATAGTTGGATCAAATTATACTTTTGACAAAATGGGACTTTTATCCGTGGCTAAGTTCTGTTTACCCTGATAAGTAATTCATGAAGGCTATGGACCAGAATTTTGGATAAAGCAGTTTTCATAGCAGTTTGACTTTTAAAAACCTTTTAATCCTTTTTTCAGATTCAAATGAATTTAGGGCTGAATATTCAGATGTTTACATTTTAGCTAGGCCTGGCTAAATTGTATAAAAAATACCCAGAATTTTCAAGTTGCCTTGAATTTGTAACAAATCTTTTTGTTTGTTTGCCTTTTCTGGCTCTTAAGTGTCAGACAAAATAATTTTTATGTCAGACAGAGATACCTTATAGTATTGCTCTGAGCTTAAGATTTTAACCTGTTTGATCTGACAGCCTAGCTTATATAAACATTTATAAAGTTTTTTTTTTTTAGAATATCAACTTTTCAATTAACTTTTTCACCACCCTAAGCAATTGTTATACAAACCTAAATTTACATTTCCAAAAGGTGTCTGCATTGTTGGTTGCCATAGATTTGAAATAATTTATAAAGCCATTAGTTTGAAAGCCCTTTAACACTTAAAAGAAAATCTTAGTTTCCATAAGCAATGAGTTTATCTTAATGCTGGCAGAAAACTCATCAGATTCAAAGTTGGCGGAAAAAAGAGATGGAGAGTTAACCCTGTAGTTAGTTACAGTTTTTAACAAGCTTAGACAGTTAGAAAAATGGCCGTCCAGTGCTGCATGTTTCCTCTTGTAGTTTGCCCATCACCGCACAAGAATGGACCACCGTATAGCTGGCCAGAGTCCCAGAAGACCTGGTGTACCTCAGTGTTTAAAAATCCCATTTCATTTCTTATTAATCTCTTGAGCAAAAAAAATCCTATAATTCCTGTCAGGGAGTTTGGACTGGTGCTGACTGCCCTTGTTAATTGGCCACCCCATAACCATTATTTAGAATCTTTAGTTTTGCTTTCAGATCATGGCCAGAAACAAGCAAGAGAAAAAAGAGCCAAATCATATACAGATGTGCGTAAGCAAATCAAAATGAAACAAAAAATAAGTGTGTTCACAGAAATTTTAAGCCAGGCATGCAGTCCAAACAGAACATTAAACCGGGTGTGCAGAACCAGACAATATAAATTCTGTAGTAACCAGAGGGACATGGTCCTTACCCCAGAAGGGACTTCCCAGAAGAGACAAAAAGTCCTTTATCATCCCAGACAGATGCAAGGTCCTTTATTAAGGTCCTTTATTAACTCAGATCCCAAATAAAGTGAAAAAGAGCTTCTTACAAAAAATGGGAGGCTTGGTTTGAAAGAAGACTTTTAAAGGCAGAAGAGGTGAGCCGTGGAAGCAGAGAGCTCAAAGGGCTTAATTGAGTACCGCATACCAGTTCCAAGAATTATTGATTCTTTCCACAGGTGATCCTTCTCCACGTCCCACTTCTGACACTGGTTATGTCATCCTAAATAACAAATAGGGAGGCAGACTCTCCAAAAGAAAATGGTGTTTATTCAGGAATAGGCATTGCAATGGGATACATGTTATGGTAAACTATGTACATATTCAGGGAAATAATGGAAGATAAAGATTTCTTAAGGAAAAATGAATATGATTACAAAATTGTTTTGAGATAATTTTTCTTGGCTACAACGATCAATAACAAGGGTGGCATGATTCTGAGGCTGGACAGGCAGTTGCTAGGCAGATGTCCTCGCAGAAGTAATTTGTGTGTGTGTGTAAGGTTGTTTGGCCTTTGTGCAAGGTTATAGTTTTCCAGTCTGTTGTGATAAGTCTTGTTATCAGGCATTTGTCTATGAGAACCCTCCCTTCCTAACCTTCCCTAGCTCTATTTATCAGGGTTTTTAATATAGTGACTCCGTTTTGAATCTGACAACTTTCACAAACCCAAAGAGGCCTACCAGACATTGGCTTCTGTCTGAGAGACAGGAGTTGTGAGTTAAAATAATTTGTCCCTTTCTTTGGAAGGGATGTTTGACTCCTAAAGCTTTGCCGATGGGGCAGGCCACTGAGTCTCTGTAGGTTCTGCCTCGCACCCTCCAGAGTGCGTGTGGCGTGCTAAGGCCTCCAGCATACTTGCCGCTTCTTGCTCATCTGGTCCAGTTAGCCTGATGTTAAAGGTATAATGAGCCACTGTGATGTTCTGAGTTGAACCAGATCATACGGGTCCTCTGGGACGACCTTGCTGGAGGGTGGGAGGGTTAACGAGGCCTGGGGCAGGACTACATAGGATAGGCAGCATACACTGCTGCCTGTCCTATGTGAGAGTGAACTGAGTTTCATCTTTCTGATAGGAATGGAAAAGAAGGCATTCCTAGATCAGTGTGTGCATGCTGCATCCTGGGGGAATGTTACTGTACTCTAGCAAAGGTACCACATCTGGCACAGCAGCTGTGATTGGCACTGCTTCTTAGTTAAGTTTGTAGTAGCTCACTATCATCACCGTGATCCATCTGAACTTTGTAGGACCAGACTGGTATGAGTTAACTTGGGTGTGACAGGGACTACCACTTTCACCTTTTTTGAAGTCTTTGAGGATGGTACCAGTCTGGGCTGTTTCTTCCCTGATGTGGCAGTGTTTTTCACTAACCGTCTTGGTTTGGGTTGGGGAAGGAGACTGTGCCACGGGCTTCTCCTGGACTTTTCCAGCTGAGTAGCTCTTACCAGTGAGTGAAGGAACCAATGTGAGGGTTCTGCCGGTCATTTCATGTATACATTTGGGAACTAGGGAAATGACCGTGGGTGGGTCTGTGGATCTGTTGTGAGCTAGACTGGGGCCAGGACTCCCTGCATAACCTGGCTTCCGTGCGCCCCCTCTTTATAGGGAGAACATGGTAGTGCTTTGGGTCCCTAGATAGTGTCGATTCCTACCCTAAGTTCAACGAAACCAGAGAGCTCTGGGCATTCCCCTTTCCCTAACACACCACTTCCCAAGCAAGTGGCCAACAGCCTATGGAGAGAGACTGGGGAAATGACTATTGATGACACCTGCCTTGGTGTTACAAGGACCTGCCTAATTCTATTCTGCATTCCTTTAATCAGTGGCTTCCAGGTTTGAGAAATGGCTCACATTTTTCAAATTGGACAAAGGATCATGACTTTATTGGGGTTGCTGCCCTTGGCCTTGATTCTTTAAAACTGTGTAAATTAAGCAATACCCTTGCTGGCTGCCCAGCCAGCTTGCCCCAGGAACACCTTGTTTTCCTCCCGCAACATGGGAAGCCTGGTGGAGCTGCGAATTCCACTTCTTGGAGGCTGTGCTCACCTTTACAAGTCCTGAATGGAGCTCCGCCATGTCTGCCTTCTGGTTGTAGGGGATTAGGGCTTTGTTAGATTCTGCCAGGGACACCTGCCGTTCGCATTTTGCCTTTAGTTGGTACTTAATCATACCGGGTGTTTGATGACTCTTTCTCACAAATGAACTTTCATGTAATGCCACACTCAGTAAGTGCATTCTTTCTAAGCCCTTGGAACATTACAAAAGCTGATGAGCCTGGGCATTACGTGTGCTGGACGGTAAAACAAATTTGAAAAATATTCAAGCCTGTCCTGCAGAAACTGTTTCCTGCCACAGTGCAGGTACACTGTAAGCCAACAGCAAAATGTGTTTGCTAAGTAAGCAGTCCATTATGAAATAATCCAGAGTTCACAGACGCAATCACAATAGAAGCTAGAAAGCGTTTTGAAACAAACATCAATGAGAATACTACATATCTAAACTTGTGGGATATAGCTGAAACTGTGTGTAAAGAAGAGTTCACAGCTTTCAATGCATATATTAGAGATGAAGGAAAATAGAATGTCATCTTAAGAAGTTAGACAAAAAGTTGTAGAACAGAATTACAGGACGTCAAAGCTAGGCAATAATAAAAGGTAAAAGCATCAATTAATGAAATAGAAAACCAACAAACCAACAAAAAATAAAGAAAGATTATTTCTCAGCTCATTTTATGAGGCTACCATAACCTTGGTATCAAAAATCTGACAAAGACATAAGAAAGGGAAATCATAGGCCAAGCTTGCCAATAAACATATGCGTGAGAATCCTAAATGAAACATTAGCAAGGTGATTCCAGCAATTTATAAAAAGGGTAACATACACATTTGTTTCAAGGACACAGTATTTTTTAACATTTGAAAATCAATCAATTTAACTTACTATATTAACAGAATAAATAAAAAAAGTATTATCTCAAAAGAAGCAGGAAAGGCATTTGGTAAAATTCAGTATCCATTTATGGTAAAACAAAGTTAAAAGAATTAAAAGAAATTTCCTTAATCTGATAAGGATATCAAAAAACTCTATGGCATCATAACTAATTATGGAATCATAATTAAGTTTTCCCTTTGTGATCAGGAACAAGAGAAAGATTTCAATTTAAATCGTTACCGGAAGTCCTGGTTAGTGTACTAAGAAAGTAAAAACAACAAAAGTTTAAAAAGCTTGCAAAGAAGAAGTGAAAATGTTACTGTTCTCAGATGATGTGATTGTAACAGAAGATCCAAAAGTCCAGTGGTGGCTGACACCTGTAATCCCAGCACTTTGGGAGGCTGAAGCGGGCAGATCATTTGAGTTCAGGAGTTTGAGACCAGCCTGGGCAATGTGGCTAAGACCTGTCTCTACAAAAAATACAAAAGTTATCTGGGTGTGGTGGTATGTGCCCGTAGTCCCAGCTGCTTGTGGGGCTGAGGTGGGAGGATTGCCTGAGCCTGGGAGGTCGAGGCTGCAGTAAGCTGTGTTTGTGCCACTGCGTTCTAGCCTGGGGGACAAAGTGAGACCTTGTCTCCAAAAAAAGGAAAAAAAAAAAAGAAAAGAAAATCCCAAAGTATCTATAGACCAGTTATTAAAATGAATTAATTCAACAAGGTTGCTAGATACATGGTTAATATACAAAAATCAATTGTATATACATTTAGAAAATGACCTATATATTCAGTGCAGTTTTAATCAAAATGCCAAGAGGTTTTTGATTAAAGAAGATGATTCTAAAATCTTCATGGGAATACAAAGGGCCAAGAGTAGCCAAGATTATCTTTTTCAATTTTTTTTTTTTTAAGATAGCTTCTTGCTCTGTCCCCCATACTGGAGTGCAGTGGTGCAATCTTGGCTCACTGCAACCTCTGCCTCCTGGGCTCAAGCACTCCTTTGGCTTCGGCCCCCCATGTAGCTGGGAGTACAGGAGTGAGCCATCATGCCTGGATAATTTTTGTATTTTTTGTAGAGACAGAGTTTCACCATGTTGTCCAGGATGGTCTCAAACTCCTGAGCTCAGGTGATCCACCTGCCTTGGCCTTCCAAAATGCTAGGATTACAGGCATGAGCCACCACACCTGGCTTTTCAATTTATTTTAATTGTAGTAAAATACATACAACAAAATTCATTATTTTAACCATTTTTAAGTATGCAGTTCAGTGTTATTAAATTCACTCATAATGTGCAACCATCACCACCATCCATCTCTAGAAGTTTTTTTGTCTTGTTAGACTCTGCACCCATTAAACACTAATTCCCCATTCCCCCCACCCCCAGCCCCTGGCAGCCACCATTCTACTTTCTATCTCTATGATTTGGACTATTCTAGGTATTACTAGAATAGTGTTCACTATTCTAAGTGAAATCATACAGTATTTGCCTTTTTGTAACTGGCTTATTTCACTTGGCATAATGTTCTCAGGGGCCATCCGTGTTGTAGCATGTGTCAGAATGTCCTTCCCTTTTAAGGCTGAATAATATTCTACTGTGTGGATATACTCATATTTTGCTTATCTGTTCACCTGTTAATAGACACTTGTGTTGCTTCTGTGTTTTAGCTATTGTGAATAATACTGCTATAAATATGGGTGTGTAAATACCTGTTGAGTTCCTGCTTCCCATTCTTTTGGGCATATCCCAAAAGTGGAATTTCTGTATCATTTGTAATCCTATTTTTAATTTTTGAGAAACCACCATACTGTTTTCCATAGTGGCTGTACCACTGGATATTCCTAATGACAGTGCACAAGGTTTCTAGCTTCTCCTTGACAACGACGCTTTCTGTTTTTTTTGATAGTAGTCATCCTAATGAGTGTGAAGTGGTATCTCATTTTTTGGATTTGCATTTCCCTAATGTTTAGTGTTGCTGAGCATCTTTTCATGTGCTTTTTGGCTATTTGCATATTTTCTTTGGACAAATGTCTACTCAAGTCCTTTGCCCATTTTTTAATCAGGTTGTTTGTTTTTGTTGTTGAGTTTTAGGAGTTCTGTCTGTATTCCAGATATTAACCCCGTATCAGATACATGATTTGCAAATGTTTTCTCATTCTGTGGGTTGCCTTTTTACTCTATTGATACTCTCTTTGGTGTGCAAAATTCTTAAATTTTCATGAAGTCCAATTTATCTGTTTTTTCATTTGTTGTGTGTGCCTTTGATATCCAAGAAATCATTGCCAAATCCAGTGTCTTGAAGCTTTTACCCTGTTTTCTTCTAAGTTTTATTGTTTCAGGTGTTATTTAGGTCTTTGACCCATTTTGAAGTAACTTTTGTATATGGTGTCAGGTAAAGGTCCGTTTTTATTCTTTTGCATGTGGATATCCTTTTCCCAGCACCATTTATTGAAGAGATTATCCTTTCTTTCCCCATTGAATGGTTTTGGTACCCTTCTCAAAAATGATTTGACTATTTATGTAAGAGTTTATTTCTGGGCTTTCTTTTCTATTCCATTGGTCTTATGTGTATGTCTTTATGCCAGTGCCACACTGTTTTGATTACTGTAGCTTTGAAATCAGGAAGTTCAAGTCCTCTAGCTTTGTTCTTCTTTTTCAAGATTGTTTGGGCTATTTAGGGTCTCTTGAAATTCCAAGTGAATTTTAGGATGGGTTTTTCTATTTCTGTAAAAAGTCATTGGGATTTCAATAGGGATTACATTGAATCTGCAGATTGCTTTGGGGAGTATTGACATCTTAACTTTATCAAGTCCGTCCATCCATCAACATGGGATATGTTATATTTACTTAAGTCTTTATTCCTTTCAGCAATGTTTTCTAGTTTTCATTGTACAAGTCTTTCACCTCCTTGGTTTGGTTAATTCCTTGGTGTTCTTTTTATACTATTGTTAATGTAATTGTTTTTATAATTTACTTTTCAGATTTTTCACTGTCAGTGTAGAAATGCAACGGATTTTTGTGTGTTGACTTCGTGTCTTCCTGTTTGCAGAATTCATTTGTTAGCTCTAATAGGGTTTTTTTTTTTTTTTTTTTTTTTGGTGGAATCTTCTACATAAAATATCTTACTATCTGTGAACAGAGAAAATTTTACTTGTTTGTTTCCAGTTTGGGGGCCTTTCATTTCTTTTTTTTGCCTAATTGCTCTGGCTAGAACTTACAGTACTATGTTGAAAAGAATTGTCAAAGTGGGTATTCATGCCTTGTTCATGATCTTAGATGAAAAGCTTTCAGCCATTCTCCAGTAGATATGATGTTTGTTGTTAATTTTTCACTAATGCCTTTTATATTTGAGGTAGTTTCCTTCTATTTCTAGTTTATTGAGTGTTTTTTTTAAAGTCATGAAAGGGTATTGAATTTTGTGAAATTTTTTTACATCAGTTAATTATGTGATTTTCCCTCTTAATTTTGTGAATGTGGTGTATTACAATGATTGAATTTTCATATGTTGAATTACCCTTGCATTCTAGGAATAAATTCCACTTGGTGATGGTATATAATCCTTTTAATATGCTACTAAATTCAGTTTGCTAGTATTTGGTTGAGGATTTTTACATCAGTATTCATCATGAATACTGGTCTCTAGTTTTCTTGTATTGTCTTTGTCTGGCTTGATGTCAGGGTAATGCTGTCATAGAACAGGAAGTATTCCTCCTCCCTCTCCTCCTCCCCCTCTTCTCCCTCCTCCTCCTCCTCGTCCCCCTCCTCCTCCCCTTCTC
>NW_012107363.1:4470771-4476436 GCF_000951045.1 Mandrillus leucophaeus | reverse complement strand
AGAAGGATCGGTATTAGTTCTTTAAATGTTTGGTAGAATTAACCAAGCCATCAGGTCCAGGGCTTTCCTTTGTCAGGAGATTTTTCTTTATTACTGATTAATTTGCTTACTAGTTTTAGGTCTATTCAGATTTTCTAGTTCTTTTTTCTTTTTTTCTTTTTTCTTTTTTTTTTTTTTGAGGCAGTGTCTTACTCTTTTTCCCAGGCTGGAGTGCAGTGGCACAATCTCAGCTCACTGCAACCTCCAACTCCTGGGTTCAAGTGATCCTCCCACCTCAGTCCCCTGAGTAGCTGGGACCACAGGTATGTACCACCACACCTAGCTAGTTTTTTTTGTTTCGTTTTGTTTTGTTTGAGATGGAGTTTCGCTCTTGTTACCCAGACTGGAGTGCAATGGTGCAGTCTAAGCTCACTGCAACCTCTGCCTCCTGGGTTCAAGCGATTCTCCTGCCTCAGCCTCCAGAGTAGCTGGGATTACAGGCGTGTGCCACCATGCCCGGCCAATTTTTGTATTTTTAGTAGAGATAGGGTTTTGTCATGTTGACCAGCCTGGTCTCAAACTCCTGACCTCAGGTGATCCACCCACCTTGGCGTCCCAAAGTGCTGGCATTACAGTCAAGAGCCACCGCGCATAGTCTTACTTTTAAAATTTTTTGTAGAGCTGGGGTTTCACCATGTCGCCTATGCTGTCTTGAAATCCTGGGCTCAAGCAATCTGCCCGCCTTGGCCTCCCAAAGTGCTGGGATTACAGGCTTGAGCCCCTGCGCCTGGCGAGATTTTCTGTTTCTTTATGATTTGGTCTTGGTAGGTTTTGTGTTTCTAAGAATTTTTCCATTTCATCTAGGTTATCCAATTGTTCATAGTACTCCTCTATAATTCTTGTTATGTCTGTAGAATTGGTAGTAATGTCCCCTTAGTCATTTCTGATTTTAGTAATTTGAGTCTTCTCTTTTGTTCCTTAGTTCATTTAGCAAAAGATTTGTCCATTTTTTTTATCTTTTCAAAGAATCAACTAGGTTTCATTGATTTTCTTTCTTGTTTTTCTCTTCTCTATTTCATTGATCTCTGCTCTAATCTTCGTTATTTCCTTTCTTCTTCTAGCTTTGGGTTTGGTGTTTTTTTTTTTTTCCCCTAGTTTCTTAAGTTGTAAAATTAAATTGTTGATTTGAGATCTTTTTTATTTTTTATGTAAGCATTTAAGGCTATAAATTTCCCCCTTAGTACTACTCTTGCTCTGTTCCATAAGCTTTGGTATGTCATGTTTTCATTTTAATTTGTCTCAGATATTTTCTGATTTTCCTTATGAAGGGCAAAAGAAAGTTATAGATATATCTTTGTGAGGTAAAAGGTTTTAAAACAGACACAAAAGGCACTCACTGTAAAGGCAAAGACTAATGATTGTGATTAAATGAATATTAGGAACCTGCATTCGTCGAAACATACCATTCCTAGAAGGAAGGGCAGGAGGACAGCGCAGCCACCCACAGAGGCCCGTGGACCCTGAGAACGCAGCACGTCCATGAGAGTGACAAATGGCGCAAATGCACAGTGGCGAGGGATTTGAGTAGACATTTTATTACGGGTGCTAGCCAAAGTCACCTATGAGAACGTTTCCAGGCAAATTCCTAGAGTTCCATCATGTGTACCAAGAGCATGTGCAAGAATTCAAAATAGCAGGATTCATAAGATCCCTACACGGAAGCAGCCTGACTGCCCACCAGCAGTGGAAAGGACAGATAGCCTGTGATTTATTCCCGCAGTAGAATGCTCGATGGCTGTAGAAGCTAATGGACTACGGCTGTCTTAATAACATGGATAAATATCACAGAAAGATGGCAGACGCAAGAGAATGCACCTGTGTCATTCCAGTTATAGAAATCTGAACACAGACAAGACTGTTGAAAACCATGGTTTTATGTTATGTGCTTCAGTGGTAGAACCATAAAGAAGAGCTAGAACATTGTTGTGCTTTTCATTGTGAACTGGGTGGGGGCTTTGTGGGCTTCACTTTATGATAAACCACCGAGCCATGCTTTTCTGTTTTGTACTCTTCTGAATTTGTGTTATAGTTGATGACAACAATGGCAGTTTGATTGTGTATATTTTTTTCCAGCCCTTTTGAAAGGCTAGGGCATCAGCCCAGAGCAGGCAGTGTTAGTCTCTGGGATGAGGGTTTGCAAGTGGGCCTGAAAGCAAGATGGGGCCCGGGACCTGGGTGCGTGAGCGGAAATGGCGAGGGGCAGGCTGGCCTCTGAGCCTGGTGGGATGGAAACCGAGGGCATGAACTGGCTCCAGGTAGCAGAAGCAAGGGAAGGCTCTCGGTGGGGAGCACTTGGAGGAGCTCCCGAGGCAAGAGGTGGAGGTCAGAGGATAACATAGCTGCTCTGGGAATTGCAGGGGCGAGTTTTGTTTGTTCTGCAAGGGAGGCAGCAACAGGCCTATTGAGGAAAGATGCAGTCAGAGGGAAGGTCTCTCCCTTCCAGGTGTTAAGTCAGGTTCAGACAGAGGTGGTCTAAAGTGTTTGCGAAATGTCTTAGAGCTGCACCGAGGGCCTAGAAGATAGGCCCACGTGCATCAGTGCCTCTCACAGGCCAGGCTCCTGGTGGAGCTGTGTTCTTGGGACTGAGGCTTTCAGGGAACAGTGCCCCCCACCAGCCTGGGGAAGTCAGTGTTGGGAGCCAGGAGCCAGTGTGTAGTGCTCTCCCTCGTCACCCACAGCAGGCTGTGGCCCTGAGGGGGATGGAGGGCAGCCATCCGCTGTGGATGGGGCTGGACTGGTGCACTTGGGTTTTGTTTGCTGGTTTCTCCACATGTGTTCCCTGTCTCAAAGGACAGTGGCAGTGAAAGAGGGGCAGGGTGCTGGAGACCCAGGTAGGGGACATGAGGTATGAGTGGGGTTCCAGGCCCTGCCCAAGCCAGGTAGGACTGAGTCTGCAGGATCTCCTGCGAGTGCCAGGTTGAGGGGCACATTTTTCCTTAGTTGTCCTAACCAGTGTGTAGCCTCACGTCATGAAGAGTGAGGGTGTGTGCGTGTGAGGGTGTGAGGGTGTATGTGAGGATGTATGTGAGGATGTGTGAGGGTGTGAGGGTGTGTGTGAAGGTGTGTGAGGGTGTATCTGTGAGGGTGTGGGTGTGTGCAAGGGTGTGTGTGTATGTGTGTGAGGGTGTGTGTGCGCGAGGGTGTGTGTGTGACTGGGAAGGTATCTGTGTGTGTGAGGGTGTGTATATGTGTGACAGCGTGCACGTCTGTGAGTGCATGGCAAGGCCATTTGAAACGCGAGGATGTATGTGTGTGTGTGATAGTGTGTGCACGTATGTGAAGGCGTGTGTATGTGAGTGTGTGAGACTGCGCATCAGTGAGTGTGGGGGCGTGTGTGTGCGAGGGTGTGTGTGAGATCGTGTGTGCATCAGTGAGTGTGCATGGCAAGGCTATTTGGAATTAGCAGTTCTCTCCCTCTTCTTACCTCATTCATAAATCCTAGTGTTTTTGGAATTATTTCTGCAAAGTTACATTATGTTAAAATGGAAAAAGTGACCGGTGATTATAAGTTTCTATTCTTTCCCTCATCAAAGAGATTCAGCTATTTTAAAGAGAAACAATTTTTTAAAATCCAGTTTAAGCTTGGCTCATGTTCTGTTTCTCTGACTTTCATTTTGGGTTCCAGCCTCCCTGAGAGACCCCAAGTCTTGTAGTCAGTCGACTCCTGGTAAGGAGCCACGGTGGGGAGAAGTGTAGCGGCAAGATGGTGAGAAGGACAGGGGTTTGCGTGTTCCACGTGTAGGAGACTCTGCTTGGGAAACCACAGCACTGCCTGCTGTGGAGATGGACGCCACGTCCTGCTCACCGGCGCTCACTGCAGGGCTCCGTGCAGGAGTGAGGCGGCAGCGTGTGGACCTGCCAGCCCTCCTGGTTTGGGGCAGGCTTGGCGGGAACAGCCCAAAGACCAACAGTGGTTCCTAACAAGAGCTGAGAGGGAGTGGGGTCACCAGAGTGAAGGGAGGTAGACAGACCCCTTGGGACCCCGGGGTCGGGGACTGGAAGGAAGCTTGGTACTAGAAACCTGAGGGTGGCCTGGAGGGCTGGGAGGTACTTGCGGAGTGGGCGGGGGGACCACGGGGAAGGGCAGTGCAGTGCCGGGATGGGGAGGGCACAGGCCCCCCAGGCTTGCAGAACCCATGCTGCCGGAGCGGCCGGGCACCTGGGAGTCTGGGGCTCTGCTCGGTCACATCGTCTGTGATTTCGAATGCTTCCCTCTCCGGTTCTGCACATGTCTCGAGATGGCCAGGAACTGTATTTTACTCATATTTGTGCTTTTCTCTATTCACCAGCAAAATAAGCAGAATTTATCTTTGATGTAACTGTTTGTAAGGGTTACCGTGTAAACCCTGGGGATGGCCTTGTTGTCCCTTGAGTTCTGGCTTGGCTGTCACCATCCGATACTAGCACCGCATCACTGGCTGCATCTCAGGGCTCCTGGGCTCGTGACGTCCATCTGCCTAACTGTGACTTGGGGCCTCCATGTCTGAGGGCAGCCCCTGCAGCATGTGCTGAGCTTCCTGGCACTGGGCTCCTCTCACCCAGGGACCCTGGCAGGGTGGGTGTGTCCTCAGAACCTTCTCCCGCAGATGTCCCCGCGGAAGTCGGCCCGCATTGTTCCTGAGCTGCGGTTCAGTAGGGCTGGGCCAGGCAATGTCCTGCCCTTGGGAGTCTGCCCTCCACTTGGGAGAGATGAACAAACAGCAGCAGCAGGAGACTGTCCAGGTGATGTGGGGAGTGCCCGACGCTCGGAGGGAGCCAGGGCAAGTGTTGGGACACGGCCCAGGCCCTGGGGCAGCTGGTGTGTCCCAGGGACAGGAGGAGGGAGGGCTGGGCTGACACCTGGACTTGGATATTCTAAGTGTGACAGAAGCTTTGGGTAAATTTACTGCCGGGAGCTGAAGGAGAAGGCGACTGCCCTGTGTGTGGCGTGGAGAATTTGGGGGCCTTGGCTGATTTCCCATCACTTGACTTGGTGGGTGCTGCCTGGGAGAGCCAGGGCCTGGCTGCTGCAGGAGGAGGCTTGGCACCTCTGCTTGGAAGGACCCTCCCTGTGGCGAGAGGAGGCTGGGTGAAGTGTGGGACCCAGAGGGGCACACCCTATACAAGGCAGGCAGAATCCAGGTGGTCACTGGATGGAGCCTCCTGCACCCAGGGCGGAAGCTGCACTTTTCCAGGGGAGCAGCAGGGGTGCCCCAGGCGACAGGAGGATGAGGTGATGGTGGTTTGCAGGTTCCCTGGGAGCTGTAGGAGCCAGGAGCCTGGGCTGGACCCTGGGACAGACCTGGACTCAGGGGCTGGGCAGAGAGGGGGTATTCAGGGCCAGGGATGGCAGACCGCAGTCCCTGGCCAGACCCGCTGCCTGTTCTCGTAAATAGAGTCTCCCTGGGCCGCAGGTGCCGTCTGCTGTTTTCATGCTACAGCGGCAGAGTGGGGTCGAGTGCCTGGTGTCACCTGCACAGCAGGCAGTGCCTACTCTTGGCCCTGTAGAGGGAGTCTGGAGGGAGGAGGGAGACAGGTGAGAAGAGGGAGAAAGGACAGGGCTTAAGGGAGGGAGGAGGGAGGGAGGATGGGGCTGGAGGGAGGAAGGAGACAGGTGAGAGGAGGCAGGGAGGACAGGGCTTAAGGG
>NW_012107363.1:4460220-4470546 GCF_000951045.1 Mandrillus leucophaeus | reverse complement strand
GGAGGGAGAATGGGGCTGGAGGGAGGAGGGAGACAGGTGGGAGGAGGGAGGGAGAATGGGGCTGGAGGGAGGAGGGAGACAGGTGGGAGGAGGGACGGAGGTGAGAGGAGGGAGGGAGGACAGGGCTTGAGAGAGGAAGGAGGGAGGGAGGATGGGGCTGGAGAGAGGAGGGAGACAGGTGAGAGGAGGGAGGGAGGATGGGGCTGGAGGGAGGAGGGAGACAGGTAGGAGGAGGGACAGAGGTGAGAGGAGGGAGGGAGGACAGGGCTTGAGAGAGGGAGGAGGGAGGGAGGTGACAGGAGCTTTCACATCTGTCCCCAGTGAGTTGCCTTGATCCCGTCTTGAGGCCTGTGCTGTGATCTTGCCCATCCAGAGCTGTAATTCCCAGCAAAAACCGACGGAGCCCCGAGTCCGGCCTAAGCCTTCTTGGCTGTTGGGTTGATAGCGTTGGCTTCTTCCTGGCCTCCCACTCACCTCTGGGACAACGTGTCGCACGTCACATTGTGTGGGAATGAGATCCTCACAGGCCTCTCAGAATAAGCTCCTTTTACCCTGTCTCTTAGGTTTGTGACTTTGCTATTTTCAGAATTTAACTTAGAAATTTTTGCTTATCTTGGTCTTTCACACACAGTCTGCTTTTAAAACCCATTATAAGGGAAAATTTCTGAAGTATCCTTAAGATCCTGTGAACTCTGGGCATGTAATAGGATTCTTCAGTGCTTCAGGGCCTTCTCATTGAGTGAATGTTTGTTGAACACCTACTATGTGCCCGACATTATTTTGGCTCTGGGGAGGCAGTGGGGAACATGCTCAGTGTCGATCCCTCCCTGCCTTGCTGAGCTGGTCGTGGATGGGCTGTGTGGGCCACCGTTGCATGGGGCGTGCTCGAGGTGGAGATGGCTGTGAGCAGCTGCAGGCCAGGTGGGGGTGGGACCTCCCCCGGGGGGTGCTGACCTGGGCAGCACCATGGCACACCCAAGAAGGGCGATGGGGAAGGAAGGGAGGCAGGCAGGACCGTCAGGCTTCGTGGTGGTTAGGCGCGGGGCTGGGGCAGGTGCTGGGGCAGACCGCAAAGGGTCAGACTGGCGTATAGCAGCCAGCTGTCTAGTTGGTTACACAGGGTCAGGGGTGGAGGGCAGGAGGATGGGAGAGCGCAGCTCGGGGAGATTTGAGGGTCCTGCCCACAGAGGAGCCATACCCGGGCCTTTGGCTTGGCCCCCCGAGGCCTCCAGGGTTAAGAGCAGGGAGAGAATCCGGGCCTGTGATCACATCTGTGAGCTCTGCAGGTGTCTCCGGGACCGTCAGCAGAGGCGCTCCTCCAGTCCCTGCCTCCCGCGCCCTCCTGGCTGAGAGCAAGGTGGTCCCGCCCCATGAAGGAGGCAGCAGCGCTTGCTGCCCGGGGCCACCAGGGCCGTCCCGTTGCCTGGGTGTTGTGCGCTCATCCCCTTTCCGCCGTGCAGAAACCTTCAGGAGAGAGTGCTTCTGTTCCCTCCAGATCGAGCTGTGTCCCAGGAATGACTGGAAGGCTCAGGAGGCCCTGGTTAGGCTGGGGCATCACGGGATGTGTCCCCCAGCAGAGACTGGTGTGGGGTGGGGGTGGGAACTGGTGAGAGGCCTGGGGAGGCAGGTGAGCCTGCTAGGAGACCCAGAGTTTAGGAGGAGCTCTTTGGCAGGTCCTGGAGACCCTGGGTCACCCACAGGCCCCTTTGCCTTCACTGGAACTTTCCAGCTAGCCAGGCTTCTCCTGGCCCCAGGACATAGCCCACGTGGGTCCTCACCTCTGCCCAGCTCAGCTTCTCCCCACCCAGAATGCGCTCTGCCCCGCCACCCCCATCATCCCTGCTGCCCTGGGTGGAACCAGAGCTCCTATCCTCAAACTCCTCCAACCTAGCCCTGCCCGCCTGCCCACCCTGGGTTTCCAGCTCAGGACAGACCCCTGGGGATGTGAGGGGCTCCCTCTGGGTACTCAGGAAGTACGTCCTGTTGTCCAGCTGGGCAGTGAGGTGCAGGCCTGAGCCCCCGCTGCACCACAGCTGCCTCCAGGCTCACATGCCCACTTGCCGGGCTCACCACACGGGGGCTTCACCTTCCCTGGGATCCGCGGCGGGCCTGCGTTGGAGGGCTGAGAACGGCTCGCCCTTTCCCAGCTAGCACTCTGCCCACTTTCTCTTCACGCCGGCGCCTGTGCAGCGCACGATTGGGTGCTCCCACCTTGCAGTGCTTTCTTCCTGTGCCCAGGCTGGCCGTGCATGTTTGTGAAGGGCTGTGCTGGGCTTCCCGGGCCCGGGGTCTGAACCCGACTCCCACCAGGCACTGAGTAAACACGTCCATCCAAACAAGGGAGGTGGAGCATGAAGCAGGGGAGATGGGCTGGGGCCCGGAATGTTCTGGGGGCATGGCTGTCAGCAGCTCCTGGACCTCTGACCATGGGGCAGGGGGCTCATCCCCGTCTCCCCAGGGTACTTGCTGCTGGGGCCCTCAGGCAGTCACAGGGGGTCTCCCAGGCATCTTCTGGCCCTGCCTCATCCCTTTCCTCACCCACTTGCAGAGGGGAGGCACTGGCTAGACAGGCGAGGTCAGCAGCTGCAGAAAAGGACAGGCTCCCACAAAAGAGGAGATGGGGGAGGCTAGAGAGAGACAGGAGAATCCGGAGGACCTGTTGTTAGTGACTGGACAGCAGCACGCGGAACTCTAGCGGCCTGGGCTGCTTTGTGGGCTCTGTAGAATAAACCACGTAGACAACATGAAATCGTGTTTCTTCCTTTCTGTCCTCGATGGAACACACTGGGATGAAGATGTTTCTGTCTGAAAGAATTGAGGTGAAATCAGTTTAGCACTTAGGTGATAACCTCTCAACAGAAGGCCCCACGCACGCCCAGGCTGCATCCAGTTCTCAGGCGCTGGTGGCTTTCCCCAGGGTTTGGGGGCCCTTGGGGGGCCAGGATGCTGTTGTCCTCTGCTCCTGCCTGGAGACCACTGTCTCCTCCAAAGCTCTGTAAACTGTCAGTAGTGCAGGCCCCTCAGAAGCCAATGAGGGTAATGGGCAGGTCAGTGTCAGGGGCTCACCCGGCCACCCCAGAACCCCTTGCTGTTGTTCCGGAACCTTCAGATTGCTATCTCTGAAAGGGTGCCTGGGTGGGTGTACATGGGTGGGTGCTCTGTGTGTGTGGGTGCCTGTGTGTGTGCCTGTATGTGGGGGGGTGCCTGTGTGTGTGTGCTTGTGTGTGTGTATGTGCCTGTGTGTGGGGTGCCTATGGCTGTGTGTGGGGTGTGTGGAGTGCGTGTGTGTGTGGTGGGATACGTGTGTGTGGGGTGTGTGGGGGGGCATGTGTGTGTGGGGGGATGCCTGTGTGTGTGCGGGGGGTGCATGTGTGTGTGTGGGGTGTGTGTGGGGTGCGTGTGTGTGTGGTGGGATACGTGTGTGTGGGGTGTGTGGGGGGGCATGTGTGTGTGGGGGGATGCCTGTGTGTGTGCGGGGGGTGCATGTGTGTGTGTGGGGTGTGTGTGGGGGGGTGTAGGGGGTGCGTGTGTGTGGGGGTACGTGTGTGTGGGGTGCATGTGTGTGTGGGGTGTGTGTAGGAGGTACGTGTGTGTGGGGTGTGTGTGTGGAGGGTGCGTGTGTATGGGTTGTACGTGTGTGGGGTGTGTGTATGTGTGTGGGGTGCATGCGTGTGTGTGGGGTGCCTGTGTGTGTGGTGGGGGCTGGGTGCATGGTGCTGACGGGAGAGCAGGGGACAAGGATGCTGGTTTTATCTGAGAGATGTGGCTTAGCCCAGGAATGGTGATGTGGTCTGGGGGCCTGGTCTATACGTGCTCCAGCTTCTGTCACACTGCCTGCCATGCCTATCGTACATAAGGTAGACCCTCTGGCCCAGAGCCCAAGGGAAGTGGGTGGGGCCATGGTAGGTAGAGGCGAGGCCCTGCCGAGGAACAGGGCTTATGAGTCCACTCCAGACCTACGGGGCTGACCGCGGGTCCCAGTAGCTTGGGCGGGAGCCCCTTCCTGGGCTGGTGACAGAAGTGGAGGTGGCGCCCCTTCCAACGAGGAGCAGCTGTGCAGAGGGAGGTATGGCTGCCTTGGGGTGATTCCTCCACTTGCTGGGGGTGTGGCTGGGTGCCTGCCTGCCTGCTCCTACAGACTCCCCCACACTTTTGTTACGTGCACAGCTCCTGAGAAAAGCCTTCTAAGGAAGCGTGAGCTGCCGTGCATTCTGCAAGCAGCCATTGTGCATTTGTGAAATGCAGCGTGTACCCAGTGCGGTGGGTTCTGTCACTGAACACTCTCGTGTTGGGAATGCTCATGTTCCTCCACAGAAGGGCAGAAGCAGAGCTGGCACAGTGCCTTCCCAGCTGGCAGCCTCACCCCAGACCCAAGAGCCATGGACCTAGCCTGGTGGCCCTGTGGGCACTGAGTTTGCAGTTCCTGGGCAAGAAGCTTCCCCAGTTCTAATGGTGAAGCTTCCCCCAATCTAACGTTTCAGGGTTAGGATTCCTAGAGCCTAGACCGAGACCCAGATGGCCCATTCTGCATGATTTTGACAGCAGGGAAGCACTTTAGGGTGAGCAGTTTACCCCTAAATCTCTAGAAAATTAACAGATGATTTTGCAGTGATCCCTAGGCTTTATAAATAGTTTTCTTTTTCTTTCCGCCTTCCTTTTTAGAGCCAGGATCCATCATGGTTCCCTTGCTTTCTGGTTGTTTCATATATTTGGAGAGTGGGCAGAGCAGATCACGGAATACAGATAGCACTGAGAGGGCTTTAGGCGTGTGCCAGATCCCGCTGGCTGCCACCCAGTAAGCTGGTGCATGTGGAGGCTTAGAATAGAATCATTGGCAACTGTAATTAAGGTTGTGAACTGCACCACGATGCTAAAAAAAACAAATTCTCTGCAGCTGTTTTACTGACTGAGAAATTACCCCTATCGGCCGAAGTTTTATTCTTCTGATTTGGTAGAGGAAATAGTTTAAAAATGATCTCACAGCGTGATTTATGTAAATGACGTTTCTTTCTTTGGATGAGACAATTGAGATAGAGTCTGAAACCCTGGCAAGCCACAGCTTCCTGCAGTGTCCTGTTGCCATGGGTTACGAAGGGAGCGAGAGGGAACTTCATCGGAAATGCCTCTAAACTTTTCTGACACGCACAAGCTGCGGTGTTGAATGGTGTGTCTTAGACCCGGGTGCCTAGTGTGGCTGGGTGCCTTACAATGAATTTGGGGAAACAGTTGTCAAACGAAACTCACGTTTCCAATGACCAGCAGGTAAGTTATTCCGGCTTTTTCTTTTCATTTAATCAGTGGTAAGAAATCGTGGCACCCTGGTTATCCTGTTTTAGCGAGTGGCAGCCATGGGACTTGCAAATGCTTGTAAGGATAAGCTTTGGAAATGCTTTTCATGTGTCTGCACCACAGCTCAAAGCGAGCGCTGCGGAGGCTCAGCCGAGGCTCTGGGACTGCAGCGCGTCCCGGGCCCCACACACCCGGCTGCTGGCCTCAATCCTTCGGGAGCCCGAGCTGCCAGGTTTTAAGTTAGAACTTACAGAAGGCATCGAATGTTTTTCTTTCCTTTACCATAGTAATTCTCACAGATTTGGAAGATGTGAGTGAATTGATTTTGTTGAAATATTAATTTTAGGCTAGATAAATATATCAAAATCTTAGGCTCTTTAAATGATGGTAGCTTACATTTCTAAATGTAATGAGTTGATTTGGCTAATGTGCATATAGGTAGCTACTATAGATCATATTGGTGATTACTATATGAGCTTATGAAGTTGAAGTTACTCTAAAATGGCTTTTTAAAAGAATTGAGATGAAATAAAAATAATTTCTATTTTCCTTTTATGGCTGTGTTGATGTAAAGATAAAAATAAATTTAAATTATGTACAGAAGTCTTAGTAATTACTGGGCACTGATTTTGAATTCATTCTTTTCTGGGAATTGTATAATCTTAATGTTTTCCTAATATCTAATTAAAGTCTTCTGTAGAGAACCGAAGGAGAAACTACTAGTTTAGAGATGAGGGGCATGGAGGTTGGGAACGGGAAAATGAGCTGTGCCTTCCTTTTAAGTGGGAAATAGACGCGGGTCTGCTGGGCAGGGCCAGCGTGAGTCTGATGAAATCCACCAGCTTTCTGTGCATTTGGAAAGCCGCTTGGAAGGTGAAGCTGCATGAGGCTGGAGGAGCAGCTTTGGTCTTCTTTGGGGCGTGCCTGCTGCGGGCCGCCTCTGGCTGTCTTGGTGCAGGAGGAATGTGTTCCTGTAACCTCTGTTTCATATCCTGCATCGGAAAGTGAATTTTGGAACTGTCATGGGTTTAATGGGCCAGTTAATCAGTTAGCCATTTGTACTTATGTGTAGGCAGCACTTTCATCTCAGTGTACATCCAGGCAAGTTGTAGAAAATTTTGTTTTTTATTCCGTGTAAAGTCATTAAAAACCTGCCTTTGTAAGTGCCCGTTTACATGATTTGGACTTCCTTTTGAAGCTCTTGCAAATGCTTACACTGGCGGATAAGTTGTTCACGCGAGCGTATTGGAATCTGGCTGATGTGGTCGCCAGGCATCAGAAGTGAGCGACTCCCCTCCTCTCAGTCAGAGGCACAGCGGGTGGGTGGTCGTCTCTGCTGCAGCTCTGCCTGTCTGGGCTCTGGCCAGCAGATGAGGGGCTGGAAAGCCTCTGGGGTCGGCAGAATTACTTCCCCCTCTGAGCGTCAGGTAGTTGTTCTAAAAAATGGGAGGGCCAGGGAATGCTGGGGTGCTGCCGTCTGTGTCTGCAGCAGCACTGTTTCGGAGGCCCGTGTGTCTCCAGGTCCCCTCATCCTGAGGGGCAGGACGCCACCGCTTTTCTAGGAGCTGTTGCCCGACCCCATTCAAAGAGCATGCGGGGGAGCTGCCAGGATTTCCACTTGGAGAGAATCTCCGGAGGCTCTGGCTGGCCAGATCAGTCAATCCCTGGCTCCCTGGCTTCGGCAGGCCAGGAAGATACCCATGCCCGTCACCTCATCGGGGCATCTCATCCTGTTTTATAAACCGTGTGGCGTCAGGTGTTGCAGGCTCTGACACTAGTTAGATGCTGAGAGGAGGCACCGAGACCCCAGGCCCAAAGGAATAGGAATTGCCTGGAGGAAGAGAGCCCTTGCTCTCTGCCTGCACACCCCTCCCAGGGTGCCCTGCTGTGGGGTGGCTGCTCTGGGCTGGGGGGCTCCTGCAGCCCTGGGCGGCCCAGCTTGAGCCTCCCTGGCAGGCAGCAGCCGTTCAGTCAGCCTGTGGCTGTCACAGGGTCCTGGGTGGGACTTTCCGGGGCAGTTCCACCTCTCCTCTGAGTCGTGGGAACAAGTCACCACTGCAAGTGAGTGCCCAGGTGAAGGCCCCACTGGCACGGCTGGACGAGCATGACAGTTGTTGCCGAGCCGCCTGAGCGTTGGCTTCCCCGACGTTCCTCCTGTGTGTGAGCTAGGGGTTTGACTCCGGTCCTCAGCTGTCAGAGGCCGCCTCGGGCGCATCCACACTGGGTCCCCCAGGTGTGCTCTGCGTGACTGGCATGGAGGTGGCGGCGGCTGTCAGGGTGTGGTTTTGTGATGTCTCAGGGTGTCCTTTCCTTCCTTCATGAAAAGAGGTTCTGCAGTGTCGGAAATTGGCAGAAACTTTGTTTCTCAACGCAAAGCCCTTTAGACACTTGGGAGCACATGAGGTGCGGTGTAGATTTGTCTTCATTTCTCTCAGCACGGGCTTGTCTTCAGGCTGCCGGAGTGTGACAGAAAGAACTTTCCAGAGACCACGGGGCTTCTCTCCCCTCCAGGCATTGACGTTCTGTTTAATATTTTAAAAATCTTTAAAAAGGGTTGCACTGTTTAAAAACGTGGAACGTTCTCTTGTAGGCAGTGTGGAGACCATGGTCACTGAGGAAGGGCAGGAGGGAGGAGGCATGGGAGCTGGTACAGTCTGTGGCCCAGCGCAGCTGTGGTCATGCAGAGGATGCAGTGAGACCTGACAGTGAGGCTTGAGGTAGACAGATGCTCACGCAGGGAAGAGGGCAGGGCCTGTGTCGGAGCCTGGGGAAGTGAAAGGATAATGAGGAAGACGGAGTGTGGTTAAGAGGAGGCGGTGACCACTGGCGACACATGGCAGTGACTCTGGCTGCAGCCTTTGGGCCCCCATGCCTTTGACCGGAACCTTCACCCTTCCCTCATGAGTCTGCCATGGGCGGGCAGGCCGCGCCAGGTTCCAGGGTCCTCCAACGGAGAGTCCCAGCCCCCGTGGGACCAGGTTGTGTTGGGGCTGAGGCTGGTGGCAGGGGGGCAGGGCTGATGGCCGCTGCAGGACACAAGAGGGATTCGGAGGCATGCCTGGGCTGACGTGCCTGGGGCTGACATGTCTGCGGACACCTCTGCTGGGTGATTTGTGAGCCTCTGTAGGGTGGGCTTGGTGGGCCATCAAGGAAGGTTTTTGCATTTCACCGTGTCTCTTTTCTATTCTGGATTAACCTAGTCTCTCTCACCAGTGTCACTGACCGTGTCTCCTAAGTGGCCCTCATGTGCCCACGCTCCTTCGGGACCCTGAAGTGCAGTGCTGACTGGCATTGGGATTGCAGGGCACGCCCTGTGTGCTGTGGCCGTGTGCCTGGCCTCTGCCTGCCTGTGTCCTGCCGTGTCGGTCAGCTTGCCTTTTGCCCCAGACCTCTGTTGCCCTGAGCCTGGTGCAGGAGGGCCTGGAATCTGTGCTGGCGAGCATCCATGCGTCCCACTTCACATGCTGGTTGCAGATTCTTCCCTCATTTTATGATGCTCTGAGTCTTGTCATCTATATGAGGAAAGCTCCAAGTATATTTGAGAAAAACTGTTTTAATAAATTTCTATTTTCACCTCTTTCCTCTTCTTTTCATTAAAAAATTGGACACCTTATGCTGTAAACTGTCCGTCCATGTTATGTACTCAGAGGTGTATCCTTCTCAGGCAGAAACCCCCACCCCTTTCTCCTGGGTTCTAAGGAGAAAGGCGGCAAGCTCGCGTGGCGAGGCCCTTGAGCACTCAGCACCTTCTCCTACCGGGTCCCATGCAGCTCTGTGAACGCAGGCGTCCTGGTCTCTGTTGGGCGGATGTGGAGGCTGGTTGAGGTTCCTTGCAACGCTTTTGCCATCCTGCACATGATGCAGGGACCCGGCCTCTCCAGACAGCAGGAGCTGCTGCGCTTCGAGTACTGGACCAGTTTTCCTTGGGCTTCTGCAGCAGCGCCCTCTGGGTTCCCCTCTTCCCCTCCGACTCCACTGGCTTCTCACCACTGTCAGGTCTTCAAGGGGAGGCCTGGGCTGGGAGGGGACCGGTCTCCTTCCTCCACCACCTTCCATGACAGGCTCGATTCATCCCTCACATGCTGCCCTCCCAACCTGCCCCTGCAGTGGGCACCTCCGCCCTGGGCCCCGGCCTCAGTGACAGGTCCACATCTTCTCACCGTGTCTCCTCAGACATCCAGGAGGCCCCTCAGACTTAAGTCCCAAACATGACTTGGATTCTCCCCTCGCCTCCAGTGTACCCCTCCCTCAGTCTCCTGCATCTCAGGAAGGGCTGGCCCTGTCCCTTCTGCTTGAGCCCACACCCTCTAATACTCCACATCAGCAAGCTCCTGGGCTCGGCCTTCAAAATCTCTTGAGTTTACACTTTCTCACCCCCATTGCTGCAGCCTGCCCTCGTCCCCATCTCTTGCCTGGAGCACCGCGGAGCCTCCAGCTGCCCCTGCCGCGCCCCGTCCATGCACCTGCCAGAATGAGCAGCGCCATCCTAGCCGCCCCTGCTCTATGCCCCATGGCTTTCTGCCTTGGACTGGGCTCTGTGGGACAGGGCTGCCAGTTCGGTTCGCATGCTCGTTTTGTCCATTCAGCATCTCAGGGTGGCTCGCCGCGTCATGGGAGCTCAGCAGATGCTTTGCCACGTGAGTGGGAGAGTTCTCAGCTTGCGTTTGCCGTGCACCGCCTGTCCCTGTGGGCAGGGCAGTTCATAACCCTGTAACCAACCCTTGGGTATGCCAGACACTGCCAAGGGGGCTGCCAGGAGGGGTCGGAGCTCAAGGGCCAGCCTGAGGGAGACAGGAGGCTCGGAGACCAGGGCTTAGCTGCACAGGAGGTCATTTTGAGACAGTCGCTGAGTCTTAGTTCATATGAAGAAACGTTTCCCTGGGCGTGGGCCCCAGCCTCATCTTCAGCCCTCATCTTCAACCCTTATCTCCAGCCCTCATCTCTAGCTTCATCTCTGGCCCTAATCTCCAGCTTCATCTCCAGCCCTTATCTACAGCTTCATCTGCGGCCCTCATCTCCAGCCTCATCTCCAGCCTC